>NW_005370902.1:637957-647170 GCF_000412655.1 Myotis brandtii | reverse complement strand
CTGGCTGCCAGAAGGATGTCTGACTGCAAGCTTAGGCCTGATCCCCCAGGGAGTGGGCCTAAGTCGACAGGTGGACATCCCCCAAGGGGTCCTGGACTGCAAATGGGCGCAGGCCGGGCTGAGGGACCCCCACCGAGTGCACAAATTGGCCTCTAGTCTATTATATTTATGGACATACTAAGATTTATTTATTTAGCTTATTCTGCAATTATGAGCATATACATTAAAATAGTATTATAATAAATATTGATACACAACTCTTTTGAACATAATTTATTTCTCTAAGATACATTAAAGTGAGTGTGCATGTATAAGTCTCAATAACTTGATACCACTTTACAGATATTGATCAATTTCTAGTAGCACCAACAATGTATGCCATAAGTTTCACCATGTAGGCCAACTATTATTATAAATATGTATTTTATATAGCAAATATTTATTTTCCATTTTGAATGAACAAAAACCAATATCATCTTGTCTTAATTGGTACTTGATTTATATCCTAATCTTTATTTCTCAAGCTTAGGTACTATGAACTCTGGAGCCATCACAAGCAATCTGGTGAGTCCTATGGAGTCTTTCTTGGTACATGTAAGATCTTAGTAACCACTAGTATCCATGACATAAAACTGCTCTATCTGAGGTGCATTTGATGTACAGTGGTGACATTGCATGGCTTTGTGGATGATATAGTTAAACTGAATGTACTTTTATTCACACAAGAATTACATTTTGAGAACTTGTACAGTGATTGCATATTTTTAAGCATGTCACATTTTAAGTCTCTCAAAGTAATGCTTAAAGAAAATAAACTTAGAAATAAAGCTTTTAAAATTTTTCAGAAAATCTAAGAAATAATAATGTTACACATAAGTAATCTAGTGTTAGCCTTACAAAAACATTAGGAGCAACTACTTGAGAATGATATTTCTATAATTTTCATTGTATAATGAGGGAACTGAGGTTTGTGATAAGGAATGATAAAATGATTGAGAAATTTATCATCTGTGAGTAACTTGCCCCATATCACACAGCTACTGGGTACTGTGTTTCTCTCTCATACACACACACACACACACACACACACACACACACACACACACACACAATCAGACACACATATGCAGCACATATACATATATATTAACTCAATTATATACACAAACATATGTATATATTTGACTTAAGTGTTTAATGAGTTCGAATGTTTATGTGTTTGTGTATTACACATGTGTATTTCATAAAAAATAGTACTTCAGAGCTTCAGGATATTCAAGCATTCATTAAAGACTAGATATGATAAACAAAATTCACTGCTTTCTTATTCTTTTCAGTTTTCTAAATTATCTGTGATTCATCTTCAAGATAAGTTTTCTTGTCCTTCATAAGTTCCAGAATAAATATATCCAAATCTGAGAAAGTCTATTCTGATGTCTCCTTGCATGTGGGAGAGTATACCAGGCAGATATTTATGCTTAGAGTCTATGCAGTTCAGCCTCACTTTTAGTAGATCTAGACAACTGCATTTGTATAATGAACTCTCTGTGCTGTCTTTAATGCCTCTGCAAACAAAGGATTATCCTTATATCCATTTCAGTGAGCTCTCAGATGCTGTTCATTCAGCTGAATTGCTGATCCCCAATTTGAGGCTAAATGAGCATAAGTGGTTTACTAAAAGATTTTAAATGTCCTAAGCTTTAGTTATCTTGTTGACATATGAAGAATAGATGCCAGGAAATCAGGATGAATCAAACAGGTGAGGAATTGAACTATAATATTCTATAAATATTTTTAAATTCTAATATAAGAAAAATTTGGCCAAGTAGATTTGAAAAGGAAAAATTAGTAGAGATTGACTAAAATCCTGATTTGTAATGCTATTAGAACTACTTTCACCATGTAATCTAATGATCCCAAATATCATTTGAGTAACAAAGATACCAAGAGATATTTACAGGTAAATAAAATCTATTATTTTAAAAAAATATTTCAGCTTTTAATGAATGTAAAGTATGTGTGTGTAAATACGAACAGAGAGAACTATAAAATAAAAAGTCAAACTTTTCTTCCTTAGAGTAAAAACTTCCTTGACTATTTTTATTTAATATTCTTAATTGTAAATTCAGTAACACTAAATAATATATTTAAGCCATTCATTTTTATTTATAACTGTTTAGCAATATTTAATTATGATTAACTAGAGGCCCAGTGCATGAAATTCATGCACTGGGGGGAGGGCGGGGTGTCCCGCAGCCCAGCCTGCACCCTATCCAATCTGGGACCCCTTGAGGGATGTCTGACTGCCTGTTTAGACCCGATACCACAGGGATAGGGCCTAAACAGGCAGTTGGACATCCCTCTCACAATCCAGGACTGCTGGCTCCTAACTGCCTGCCTGATTGCCCCTAACCGCTTCTGCCTGCCAGCCTGATCACCCCTTAACCACTCCCCTGCCAGCCTGATTGACACCTAACTGCTCCCCTGCCTGCCCAATTGCCCCCAACTGCCCTCCTCTGCACGTCTAGTCACCCCCAACTGCCCTCCCCTGCAGGCCTGGTCATTCCCAACTGTCCTCCCCTGCAGGCCTCATCACCCGCAACTACCCTCCCTCCCCTGCTGGCCTGGTCACCCCTAACTGCCCTCCCCTGCAGGCCATCTTGTGGCCACATGGGGGTGGCCATCTTTGACCACATGGGGGTGGCCATCTCTTGTGTTGGAGTGATGGTCCATTTGCATATTACCTCTTTATTATATAGGATTATAAAAATACACTATCTCTTGTAGTCATTCCTCCTCCCAATGTCTTTCAAAATACACATATTGTTTTAGTTTGTTGATTATTGTCTAAATTTTTAAAATAACCTTAATACTTATTTACTGGTTCAAGACCTTTAGATAGTATCTCAATTTCCCTCTGTGTAAGAAGAAACATTATCTTTCTACTTTCATCTACCTCTTATTTTTCTGCAGCTTATCACTCAATTTCTCTCACTTGTACCCCTACTGTAACATATTCAAAATTTATATAATTTTTTAGATTAAAAAAATACATCCATGCTTTGTATAGAAAAGTGATTCTCAGTCAAAAGCAACTTTACCACCTTCCTGTGAAAAGACATGTAGTGATGACTAGAGACATTTGAGATGGTAATGACTGGAGTGCTAAAGACATATAGTGGGGAAAAGCCAGAGATGCTGCTAAACATCCTGCAATGAACAGAATAGCAAATGAACAGAATAGCAAAGAATTACCTAACACAAATGTCAGTAGTGCTACATTGGAGAAACTGTGGACTCTCTAGGTTTATTCTGAACAATTTTTAAAATATCATGTAGTAGAAGGTTCTATGCTGTTTAAAGGAGAATCTTGAAGGTACCAAAGTTGAAAAACATCTATTTTCTTAAAATTCATCACTCATTAGAAATCATACCTCATTGCTTCTTACTTGGATCATGAATTTTTATACACTTTTATAATTTATGGAATTTTTAATTGCTTACTTTAATCTCATCAAAATAAGACATATATGCTTCTTTATCACTGCACTTATGATTATGCAGCTTCTTGATAAAAGGTCAGTTTTGGACAGATTAAATTTTATGACTAATGCATAACTGTCATTCAGGGATTTTATTTTCTCTCTCTCTCTTTCTTTCATATGCCTCCTCAATCTTTCTTAGGTTTGACATCTCATATGTTAGAACTAGAAATGTTTGAATACCTTTATAATTGATGGTTTAGAAGCTATAAAATCCCAGGTTTAAATAAATAAAAAATTATAATAATCAATTTTTAAATTTTAATAAAATTTATAAAAATAGTATTCTATGGTCATCAAGTATTTAGAGGTTTCATTCTCATTCTTTTGGGGATACTAACCTTTCAAAACTTTTGGAGCTTCTAAGTCTTGTTTGTGCTTATCCAGTTATTTTTGACTGCAGCTTAAAAATAAAATAACATAATAAGGTGTTTATATTTGTAATGTAAAAGAAAATATAAAGATAGGTGCTTCTGGACTTGATTTGAGGGTTTTTAATACGGTTTTCTGAGAGCCTTTAGGCCAGGGGTTCTCAACCTGTGGGTTGCGACCCCTTTGGGGGTCGAACGACCCTTTCACAGGGGTTGCCTAAGACCATCGGAAAACACATATATAATCACATATTGTTTTTGTGATTAATCACTATGCTTTAATTATGTTCAATTTGTAACAATGAAAATACATCCTGCATATCAGATATTTAAATTATGATTCATAACAGTAGCAAAATTACAGTTATGAAGTAGCAACGAAAATAATTTTATGGTTGGGGTCACCACAACATGAGGAACTGTATTAAAGGGTCACAGCATTAGGAAGGTTGAGAACCACTGCTCTAGACTGTACCCTATGGTTATAAGTCAACTGCAGCAACCATAAGCATCAGGCCTCCTGAGCATGCTTGAAAGCATGAAGGACTTCTCTTTATCTTTCTTTACTCTTCCTTTTCCTCTTCACCTTCTCCTCCTTTTCATTACTCATCTTCTTCCTTTTCTATACCCTTTTCCTTTATCCTCCTCTGCACCACCTCTTTCTTTTAATCAGAAAGAAATTTCCCCTCAAAGCTTCCTTTAGCCAACTTCCTCTTTTATTTTATTGGCCATAACTAGCAAACATCTACACTCAATCAGTGATCAAGTGGGCAGTATGTGGCTGATCTCATGTGGTTGAGAGATTTCAACCCTCTCTTATGATATTGCCTCCCAATAAATATCTGAATGTATTCACATTCCGGTGAGTGAAAAGGAGCAGACTACCAAGTGAATAAATGGCAATTTCTGCTGCAAAATATTTTGAAATTTCACCAATAACATCATGAATGAACTGTTTGTGTTTTTTTTTTGTTTGTTTTTGCTGTTTTGCCTTGGTATTCCATTCAATCTAAAGAGATGTTTTTATTAGATTTGGATTTCTTTCTATAATCAATCTCCCTATAATTTCTTTCTCCTCTTTTTCAGAAAAGACAAATAGAGAGATGTTGAACTTCTTAGCCTAATTATTTTTGGCTGTTATTTTTCCCCCTCAAATTGTTTTTGTCTCTTTTGTTCTGAAAAAGTTTTTCAAAAATTTTCTTACTTTCTCAGATAATTATTTATTTATTTTTAATCCTTTATTGTTGAAAGTATTACATATGTCCCCCTTTTCCTCCATTGACATCTCCCATCCTGCCCCCACAGCCCAGCCCAGGCCATCACCCCCCACTTTTGTCTCTGTCCTTTGGTTGTGCTTATATGAATATAAGTTCATTGGTTGATTTCTTTCCTCCCACCCACCCTACCCAGCCATCCCTCTAGGTTTGACAGTCTGTTTAATGCTTCTATAACTCTGGATCTATTTTTTTTCATCAGTTTATATTCATTATATTCCACACTAGGGGCCCAGTGCACAAATCCGTGCATCTTGAAAGGAACTGTGGACTGCGAGGCTGTAGTGAGCACAGGGACGGGTCTCAGCCCATCTTCCATGCCCCCACCTGGGTCCTCCTGCAGTGACCCCTGGTCCCCTGTCTGCCAGCAACCCTTCTCCCACCACTGCCACTCCCACCGCTGATGGTGCTGGCCCCACTTGCACCCGCTGACAGTGCAGAGCAATTGGGGCCGGCGCTAGCAGTGGGTGCGAGTGGCAGATTCAGCCCAGATCGCCTCTCAGGAGCAGGGGAGGTGGAAAAGCCCTCAGGGCAATAGGGGCTGGTAGCCACCACTCGCACCCACTGATGGTGATGAATGATCAGGACCGGTGCCGGGCGCCAGCAGCAGGTGCGAGCAGCGGCTCCAGCACTGACTGAAGGTGCAAGTGGGGCTGGCACTGGGTGCTGGCAGTGGGTGCAAGCGGGGCCGGGGCCAGCAGCAGGTGTGAGCACCCAGTGGGACTGTGACATGCAGGAGCAAAGAATTTTCAGTAACCACCAGAGGCTCACCCCAATGACCACAACCTGTGCCCTGCCTTGGTCTGGCACCCCCACTCACCTGCTCCACCATCCTGCCTCGGCAAATGCCCTCCATGTTCTGTGCTCTGCCGCCTGCTGCTGAGGCCTGCCATGTTCTGTGTGCGCCCCCTGGTGGTCAGTGCACATCATAGCAACCAGTTGTTCAGTTGCTCCGCCGTTTGGTCTATTTGTATATTAGGGTTTTATATATATACTAGTGGCCCGGTGCATGAAAGTCATGCATGGAGGGGGGGTTCCCTCAGCCCAGTCTGCACCCTCTCCAATCGGGGACCCCTCGGGGGATGTCCGACTTCCGGTTGAAAATCAGCAGGATGTAAACCGGCAGTCGGACATTTCTCTCGCAGTCTGGGTCCACTGGCTCCTAACTGCCTCTGCCTGCCTGCCTGATCGCCCCTAACTTCCTCTGCCTGCCTACCTGATCACCCCTAACCGCCCTCTCCTGCCTGCCTGATCTTGCCCCCAACTGCCCTCCCCTGCAGGCCTGGCTGCCACCAACTGCCCTCCCCTGCTGGCCTAATCTCACCCCCAACGGCCCTCCCCTGCTGGCCTGATTTTGCTCCCAACTGCCCTCCCCTGCAGGCCTGGTAGCCCCAACTGCCCTCCCCTGCCGTCCTGATCTCACCCCAATGTCCCTCCCCTGCTGGTCTGATTTTGCTCCCAACTGCCCTCCCCTACAGGCCCGGTGGCCCCAACTGCCCTTCCCTGCTGGCCTGATCTCACACCCAACTGCCCTCCTCTGCTGGCCAATTTGGTTCTGATTGGCCAGTTTCTATGCCAATCAACGTCAAAACTCTGCCTCCTAGGCAGCCATTGGTTCTTCACAGCACCCACATTTGGTTCTGATTGGTCAATTCCTACACCAGTCAGTGTCAAAAGCTCTGCCTCCTAGACAGCCATTGGTTCTTCACAGCACCCACATTTGGTTCTCATTGATCGGTTCCTATGCCAATCAATGTCAAAAGCTCCGCCTCCTAGGCAGCCATTCCCTCCTCATAGCACCTAGATTCTGTTCTGATTGGTCAGTTCTTATGCTAGTCAGCGTCTCTGGGCCTATCACCAGGGCCTGATCAAAAGGGTGGGGCTGATCAGCAACCCCGGTGAAGGCCTGGAGAGAAATGGAGGTGAGGCTGCTGGCCAGTCACAGATAGAAAGAGAGAGGCAAGTGCTGATCTACAGCTGCCACAGAGGCTCCAGATCAGACCCTGCTTTTCTCTTCAGGCCTCTCTCCAGGCCTGATTCACAGCCCCCTCATCAGTAAGTGCTGGGTCACCTTGCCTGCAGCTGCAGTACTGGGTCACCACAGCAACCAAGTGCAGACTGCAGGACTTCCGGTTGGTCTGCCTCTGGTGGTAAGGGGTCATTAGGGACCCAGGGTTTTTATATATTAGGATAGATATGAATGAAGTCATGTGATACTTATCTTTCTATGACTGGTTTATTTCACTTAACATAATGTTCTCCAGGTCCATCCACGCTGTTACAAATGGTAAGAGTTCTTTCTCGTTTTACAGCTACATAGTATTCCATTGTATAGCAGTACCACAGTTTTTAATCCACTCATCTGCTGATGAGCACTTAGGAGGCTTCCAAATATTAGCTATTGTAAATTGTGCTGCTATGAACACAGGGGTGCATATATTATTTATGATTAGTGTTTCTGATTTATTGGGATATATTCCTAGAAGTGGGATTACTGGGTCAAATGGGAATTACATTTTTAAAATTTGAGGAAACTCCATACTGTTCTCCCCAGAGGCTATAGAGCCTCTGCGTTCCCATCAGCAGTGCACAAGGGTTCCACTTTTACCAAAGGCTCACCAGCACTTGTCATTTGTTGATGATAGCCATTCTGACAAGTGTGAGATGGTACTGCATTGTCGTTTTGATTTGTATCTCTCAGATGATTAGTGACTTTGAGCATTTTGTCATATGCCGCTTAGCCTTCTGTATATCCACTTTGAAGTGTCTATTTAGATACTTTGCCCATTTTTTAATTAGATTGTTTATCTTCCTTTTAAGTTTTATGAGTTCCCTATAAATTTTGGAACTCCTTGTCGGATGTACCATTGACAAATATGTTCTCCCATGCAGTGGGCTTTCTTGTTGTTTTGTTGATGGTATCTTTTGCTATGCAGAAGCTTTTTATTTTGATATAGTCCCATTTGTTTATTTTCTAATTAGTTTCCATCATCCTAGGACATGTATCAGTAGACATATTGCTAAGAAGAATGTCTAGTATTTTGCTGCCTATGCATTCTACTAAGATTTTTATAGTTTCATGTATTACATTTAAGTCTTTTATCCATTTTGATTTTACTCTTGTATGTGGTGTAAGTTGATGGCCTAGTTTCATTTCTTTTGCATGTATCTGTCCAATTTTCCCAACACCATTTATTGAAGAGACTGTCTTGTTTCAATTGTATGTTCTTGCCTTCTTTGTTAAGCATTATGGCTTGGGTCGATTTCTGGGATCTCTGTTCTGTTCCATTGGTCTATATGTCTGTTCTTGTGCTAGTACCATGAGAACAGTGGCTTTGTAGTATAACTTGATATCTGGTATTGTGATCCCTAAAACTTTGTTCTTCTTTCTCAGGATTGCTGCAGCTATTCGCTGTCTTTTTGTATTCCATATAAAGTTTTGGAGAGTTTGTTCTAGGTCTGGGAAATATGCCATTGCTATGTTAATAGGGATTACATTGAGTCTGTAGATTACTTTGGGTAGTATAGACATTTTAATGATGTTAATTCTACCAATCAATAAACACGGTATATGCTTCCATTTTTCATATCTTCCTCTCTCTCTTTTTTCAATGTCCTGTAGGTTTCTGAGTACAGGTATTTTAACTCCGTGGTTAAGTTTATTCCTAGGAATCTTATTATTTTTATGTTACAGTGGGAAAGTTTTTTCAGTTTCTCTTTCTGTGAGTTCATTATTGGAGTATAAAAAAGCCATAGATTTCTGGGTGTTAATTTTTTATCCTGCTACATTGCACAATTCATTTATTAATTCTAGTAGTTTTTTGATGATGTCTTCAGGGTTTTCAATGCAAAATATCATGTCATCTGCGAATAATGACAGGTTTATTTCCTCTTTTACAATTTGGATGCCTTTTATTTCTTCTTCTTGTCTAATTGCAATGGCTAATACTTCCAGTACTATGTCAAACAGGAGTGGTGAGAGTGGGCATCCCTGTCTTGTTCCTGTTCTTAGGGGAAATGGTGTTA
>NW_005370902.1:634791-637483 GCF_000412655.1 Myotis brandtii | reverse complement strand
TTTTTTTTTTTGTATTATTTTAAAAATCCTTTCTATTTCTGTGGGGTTGGTTGTTACTTCACCTCTTCCGTTTCTCTCTTTGTTTCTTGGTGAGCCTGGCTAGAGGTTCATCAATCTTGTTTATGCTTTCAAAGAACCAGCTCTTGGTTTCATTGATTTTCTGTATTGTTTTTTTTTTTGTATTATTTTAAAAATCCTTTCTATTTCTGTGGGGTTGGTTGTTACTTCACCTCTTCCGTTTCTCTCTTTGTTTCTTGGTGAGCCTGGCTAGAGGTTCATCAATCTTGTTTATGCTTTCAAAGAACCAGCTCTTGGTTTCATTGATTTTCTGTATTGTTTTTTTTTTTGTATTATTTTAAAAATCCTTTCTATTTCTGTGGGGTTGGTTGTTACTTCACCTCTTCCGTTTCTCTCTTTGTTTCTTGGTGAGCCTGGCTAGAGGTTCATCAATCTTATATATTCTTTTAAAGAACCAGCTCTTAGTTTTATTGATCTTTTGTATTATTTTTTGTTTGTTTGTTTGTGTGTTTCTCTATCATTTATTTCTACTCAGATCTTTATTATTTCCTTCCATGTACTTACTCTGGGGTTTTCTTGTTGCTCTCTTTATAATTCTTTAATTTGAAGAGTTAGTTGGCTTATTACCATTTTTTCTTATTTTTCGAGGTAGGCCTGTAGTGCTATGGACTTCCCCCTTAGGATTGCTTTCACTGTGTTCCATAGATTTTGAATTGCTTTGTTTTCATTGTCATTTGTTTCCAGGATGTTTTTTTATTGCTTTTTTGGTCTCTTTGGTAGGCCATTCATTGTTTAATAGTATGCTATTTAGTGTCCATGTGTTTGATTGTTTTGGGGTGTCTTTAATGTAGCTGATTTCTAATTTTATGCCACTGTGATTTGAGAAGATATTTGTTATGATTTCAATCTTCTTGAATTTGTAAAGACATAGCCTGTTTCCTAACATGTGGTCTATCTTTGAAAATGTCCCAAGAGCACATTAGAAGAATTTTATGCCATAGCTTTGGGGTGAAATGTTCTGAAGATGTTAATCAGTTCCATCTAATCTAGTGAGTCATTTAGGATTGCTGTTTCCTTGTTTATTTTTTGTCTAGAAGATTTAACCAATGATGTCAATAGGGTATTAAAGTCCCATACATGATTATATTGCTGTCAATCTCTCCCTTGATATCTCCCAGAAGATTTTTATGTATTTGAATGCTCCTCTATTGGGGGCATATATTTGTCGGAGTTATATCTTCTTATTTTAGCAATCTCTTTAGTATTCTGATGTGGCCTTCATTATCTCTTCTTATGGCCTTCACTTTGAGGTCTATTTTGTCAGATATAAATATTGCTACCCCAGTCTGTCTTTCATTTCTATTTGTCTGAAAAATATTTTTCCATCCCTTCACTTTCAATTTGTATCGGGTCAGAAGGAAGCTGAACCCTTGGGACAGATGTAGTGTCTGATTGTGAAAAGGAGGTCCACAGGACTGCTGGCAGCACGGGATTCTAGATTTAAGTCAACAGCCAAGAGAAACTGTGCCCAGAAGGGGCAGCTGGATGGATGCCCAAGTCACGCCATGCCAGGGGGAGAGGGGCTCATAGTGGTACAGCTCTTTCCCCTCTTTTGTTCTTTGCTTTTATTTGCTAAACCTAGTTCATAGGACCTTTCAAATACAAACACTCACCCGTGGCTGAAGTGAAGGTGGAGTTGCAGACTTGTGGAGTCTGGGGAGAGGCAGGAGAGAGGAGAGGGTCAGGCAGAGGTGGCCATGAGTCTGGTACTGAGTCATACCTGACATGCCAGACCTAGGCAGCCATTTTATCCTAAAGAGATAGCCCCTCCCTGCAGTCTCCAGGCAACCAATACAGCCACACCTATCCTACACCCTGAGTGGTACAAAGAATACAAAAAAAAAAATGAGCTGAATATTCCCTGAGAGTCCTCAGGGACTGGCCTAAAAAGAGGCCTTTAGTCCCAGCAACAGAAAACTGAGAGGTGGCAGACAGTACAGAAGAGTGGGGTCTTAAACCAGCCCTCATGGAGAATTAAAACATGATGGAAAGGAACGACACTTCACTTTTTCATTTTTATTTTATTTTATTATTATCTCCTTTTTTCTTTATTTTTATTTTCTTCTTTATTTTCATTTTCTTTTCACCATACTTTTAAATCATTCTAATTTTTTTATTTTATCCTATATATTTAATTATTTTTTTAGAAAATTATTACTTTTTTTCTTCTCTTTCTCTTTCTTATCCACTCATCCTCTTTCTACTTCCTCTATACCAGTGGTTCTCAACCTTCCTAATGCCGTGACCCTTTAATACAGTTCCTCATATTGTGGTGACCCCCAACCATTGCTACTTCATAACTGTAATTTTGCTACTGTAAACAATATGTAATTATATATGTGTTTTCTGATGGTCTTAGGCGACCCCTGTGAAAGGGTCATTCTACCCCAAAGGGGTCGCGACCCACAGGTTGAGAACCGCTGCTCTATACTAAACTGAGGTCCTCCCCATATTCATCCAATTTCTTAACCTTACTAGTATTTTCTGTATATAAGCTTAGCCTCTGCAGATTTTGCCCCCACCCTTTTTATTGGGTATTTGGTGTTTGTATGTTTTGGTTTATCTGTTTGTTCTCTGGTGTTTTCTCTCTCTCTCTCTCTCTCTATATATATAT
>NW_005370902.1:630000-634753 GCF_000412655.1 Myotis brandtii | reverse complement strand
TATTTATTTATTTATTTCCCTTTTCTTCCTTTTCTTTCATACCATTTTTTCTCTCTTTGATATCATTTGTGCTCTCTTTTCTCTCTGCTAATTCTCTCTTTTCTCTGGTGGTCACTTATATTGGGATTGTCAGTGTCGTGAGTACATTCATGTTTTGTTCCCTTTGTGTAGTGTCTTCTCAAGTTGCATTTTGTCCTGTTTGGTCAATGGGGTAGAGAGAGAGCCACATAACCAGACACCCAGAGAGGAGACTCCATTCATGAATGGGTCAATAACACTCCAGACCCAACTACAGAGGCAAGACGATGGCAGCAGTGAGGGAGAGAGCATGAGTGAGTGAGGGAGCAAAAGAGGAATTTGGACCTGGGGTGTGTGTGTGTGTGTGTGTGTGTGTGTGTGTGTGGCACAGTTAGATCCCACAGGACATTCAAGGGCAGGCTGACTGGGCTCGCCCAACCAGGCAGCCTCTGCTACCAATGCAAATAGTCCCGGAGTGGCCGGCTCTTCCACAGAGGCCTCACCTTTTTGAAGAGACCTGCTGTGACTGCACGCCCAGCCTCACCTCCAACCAGGGTTCCCTCAGTCAAAATCCAGGACTCTACAGCCACCCGCACCAGGGACCTGCTGCCCCAGCTGCAGTCCCATAGTGACCGATATGCCAGCCACCCCAGGCCCAGGCCCCTGTGAGTTTCAAAGCATAATCCCTTCTGGCTGGCTCAACACTTTAGCCAAGGGCACTGCAACCACGTGAGTAGCAGCCACTTGAGCAGCCTGCCCCCATCCAAGAAGCAGCAGCTGCATGAGCAGCCCACCCCTTTCCAAGGAGCAGCAGCCACACACAGCCCACCACCGTCCAAGCAGCAACAGCTTTGGGAGCAGCCCACCCTTGTCTGAGGAGCAGCAGCTGTGTGAGCAGTCTGCCCCCGCTAGCCAGAGGAGAAACCACTGCTGCGAGCAGCGCCCACCAGAGGAGCCGCCACCAAATAAGGAGAGGCTGCTGCTGCAACTGCCTGAAGAGCAGCCTCCACCTGAGGAGCTGCTGCCACCAGAGGAGCAGCCCCCGCACAAATCTACACTTATATCCTTGGGTGAGAGTTCATAAACCGGAAAGATGAAAAAAATCAACAACTTATGAAGAATCAAGAAGAAATAAAGAGTGATAATCCTACAATAAACAACACCATGGCAAGATTCAACAGTACACTAGGAGAAGTGGAGGACCAAATTAGCGAATTACAAGACAGGGAAGCAAAACACACCCAAATTGAACTACAATTGGAGAAAAAAAATTAAAAGACAGGAGGAAAGCCTAAGGGAGCTTTGGGACAACATGAAATGAAGCAAAATACGAACAATATGGATACCAGAACCACAAGAAGGAGAACAAGGTTTAGAAAACCTATTTGAAGAAATAATGTCAAAAAACTTCCTTGATTTGGGGAAGAAAATTCATACAAGCACAGAGAGTCCCAAACAAGATGAAACTGAAAAGACCCACCCCAATACAGGTTGTAATTACAATGGCAAACATTCACAGCAAAGGGAGAATCTTAAAGGCTGCAAGAGAGAGACAGAAAGTTAAGTACAAGGGATCTCCCATTAGATTATCAAATGATTTCTCAACAGAAACACATCAGGCCAGAAAAGAATGGACGGAAATCTACAAAGTGATGCAAAGCAAGGGACTGAATCCAAGAATACTCTATCCAGCAAGGCTATCATTCAAAATTGAAGGGGAAATAAGGAGCTTCACAGACAAAAAACACAAACACACACACACACACACACACACACACACACAGAAACTAAGGGATGTTATCACTACCAAGACAGCAATGCAAGAAATGCTAAAGGGAGTGGTATAAAAAGAAGAAATAAAAAGGGAAAAAGGCACACAGTCACAAAAAATAAAAATGGCTACAAACAAGTACCTATCAATAATAAATTTAAACTTAAATGGAATAAATGCTCCAATCAAAAGACATCGAGTGGCTGAATAGATTAAAAAAAAAGCATGACCCATTATATGCTGTTCACAAGAGACCCACCTCAGAACAAGGGACACACACAGACTGAAAGTGAAGGGATGAGAAAATATATTTCAGGTAAATGGAAATGAAAAATAAGCTGAGGTAGCAATCTTATATCTGATAAAATAGACCTCAAAGTGAAGGCCTAAACAAGAGTCAAGGAAGGCCACTTCATAATACTAAAGGGATCGATACAACAAGAGGATATAACGCTGGTAAACATATATGCACCCAATGCAGAAGTACCCAAATACATTTAAAAAACTCCTGGAAGATATCAAGGGAGAGAGCGACAACAATACAATCATAGTAGTAGACTTTAATACCCCACTGACATGACTGGATAAATCCTCTAGACAAAAAATCAGCAAAGAAACAGCAATCCTAAATGACTCACTAGTTGAGATGGATTTAATTGACATCTTCAGAACATTTCACCCCAAAGCCATGGAATATACATTCTTCTCAAGGGCACCTGGGACATTTTCAAAGATAAACCACATATTGGGTCACAGGCAAAGTCTCTCCAAATTCAAGAAGATTGAAATCATATCAAGCATCTTCTCAGACCACAATGGCATAATATTAGAAATAAACTACAATAAAAAAATTCACACTTGGAAGCTGAATAGCATGCTATTAAACAATGATTGGGTTACCAAAGAGATCAGAGAATAAATTAAAAACATTCTGAAAATGAATGATGACAATGAAAACACAACAATCCAAAATCTATGGGACATACTGAAAGGAGTCCTGAGGGGGAAGTTTATAGCTCTACAGGCCTACCTCAAAAAACACGAAAAAATGGTAGTAAATCATCTAACTCTACAACTTAAAGAATGAGAAAGAGAGCAACAAGTAAAGCCTAGAGTCAGCAGAAGGAAGGAGATAATAAAGATCAGATCAGAGCAGAAATAAATGACAGAGACCAAAAAAAAAAAAAAAATACAAAAGATCAATGAAACCCAGAGCTGGTTCTTTGAAAGGATAGACAAGATTGATGAACCTCTAGCTAGGCTCACAAAGAAGCAAAGAAAGAAGACCCAAATAAACAAAATCAGAAAATAAAGAGGTGAAATAACAACAGACCCCCACTTTAATACAAAGGATTGTTAAAAATACTATGAACAACTCTATTCCAACAAACTAGACAACCTGGATGAAATGGACATATTCCTAGAAAAATACAACCTTTCAAAACTCAATCAGAAAGAATCTAAAAATCTCAATAGGCTGATAACTATGAAGGAAATTGAAGCAGCCATCAAAAAGCTTCCAGTAAACAAAAGCTATGGGCCAGATGGCTTCACAGGGGGGAGTTTTACCAGACATTCAAAGAAGAACTAAAACCTATCCTTCTCAAAGTATTCCAAAAAACTCAAGAGGAAGGAACACTTCCAAGCTCATTCTATGAAGCCAGCATCACCCTAATACCAAAACCAGATAAAGACAACACAAAGAAAGAGAATTACAGGCCAATATCTCTCTTGAACATAGATGCCAAATCCTCAAAAAATTCTAGCAAATTCGATCTAGCAGTACATCAGAAAGATCATACACCATGACCAAGAAGGATTTATCCCAGGGATGCAAGGAAGGTACAATATTCACAAATCAATAAACGTGATATATCACATAAACAAATACAGATAAAAATCACAGAGTTATATCAATTGATGCAGAAAAAGTGTTTGACAAAATCCAACACCGATTCTTCATAAAAACCTTCAGAAAAATGGAAATAGAGGGATCATACCTCAACATAATAAAAGCCTTATATAACAAACCTACAGCCGACGTCATACTCAATGGGCTAAAAGATAAACTATTTCACCTGAAAACAGGAATGAGACAGCGATGCCCACTTTCATCACTCCTGTTCGACATAGTACTGGAAGTGCTAGCCATAGCAATTATACAAGAAGAAGAAATAAAAGGTATGCAAATTGGAAAAGAAGACAAGATGTAAAACTGTCATGATTCACAGATTACATGCTACTGTAGATAGAAAACCCTAAAGACTCCATCAAAAAATTTTTAGACTTAATAAATGAATTCGGCAATATAGCTGGATACAAAGTTAAGGGCAATAAATCTATGGCATTTTTATACACCAATAGTGAACTTACAGAAAGAGAGAACTAAAGAAACAATCCCATTTACCATCACACCAAATAAATTAAGATACCTAGGTATAAATTTAACTAGGGGAGTAAAAGACCTGTCCTCAGAGATCTACAGGACACTGAAAAAACAGATAGAGGAAGACATAAACAGATGGAAGAACACATTGTGTTTATGGATTGATAGAATGAATATCATTAAAATGTCCATACTACCCAAAGCAATCTATAGATTTAATGTACTCCCATTAAAACACCACAGTCATATTTCAGAGATCTAGAATCAACTCTCCAAAAATTCATCTGGAATAAAAAAAAGACCCAAATAGCAGCAGCAATCCTGAGAAAGAAGAACAAAGTAGGTGGAATCTCAATACCAGATATCAAGCTGTATTACAAAGCCACTGTTCTCAAGACTTCCTAGTACTAGCACAAAAACAGACATATAGACCAATGGAATAGAATAGAGAACCCAGAAATCAACCCAAAACACTATGGTCAATTAATATTTGACAAAGGAGGCAAGAGCATACAATGGAGTCAAGACAGTCTCTTCAATAAATGGTGTTGGGAAAATTGGACAGATACATGCAAAAA
>NW_005370902.1:614223-629907 GCF_000412655.1 Myotis brandtii | reverse complement strand
TGCTATAACCTGGAAACAATGAAGGAACCTGATTCACAACAGGGAAATTCACAGCTATTGCTCAGTAAACCCTCGAGGAAAGAATTTCAAAACACTTTTAAATCTCAGCTATAAACAGGATGCTGAAGAACAGTGTCTGAAAACATTTGTCTTCATAGATATAGACGTGTAGACATTGGAGAAAAGACTGGAAAATGGTGATAGCAAGAAACTGTATTGAAATATCACAAAATTGGAAATTGAATAGACAGCACTGTAAATGCTCCAGGAAAGCCTTTGGAAACACTGGGACATTACTGCTATATTCTGGAAATTATGTAGAAACTTGTTTCAAAACACTTTGAATTCATTGCTATAGAGATGTAAACTCTGTACAAAAGAGTTTGAAAACATGCTCAAAAACACTAATCATCCCAGAGATCCAAAACTCAAGGACAATGTGGCACCATCTCACACTTGTCAGAATGGCTATCATCAACAATTCAAGAAATGCCAAGTGCTGGCAAGCATGCGGAGAAAAAGGATACCCTCATACACTGCTGGTGGGAATGCAGCCACTGTGGACAACAGTATGGAGTTTCCTCAAAAAAACTAAAAATGGAACTCCCATTTGACCCAGTGATCCCACTTCTAGGAATATATCCCAAGAAACTAGAAACACCAATCAGAAAGGATATATGCACCCCTGTGTTCATAGCAGCACAATTTACCATAGCTAAGATTTGGAAACAGCCTAAGTGCCCATCAGCAGATGAGTGGATTAAAAAAAAAAACTGTGGTACATCTGTGCTATGGAATGCTATGCTGCTCTAAAAAAGGAATTCTTACCATTTGCAACAGCATGGATGGAAACTGGAGAGCATTATGCTAAGTGAAATAAGCCAGTCAGAGAAAAATAAATATCACATAATCTCATTCATTTGTGGAATATAATGAACAACATAAACCAGTGGTTCTCAACCTTCCTAATGCCGTGACCCTTTAATACAGTTACTCATATTGTGGTGACCTCCAATTTCATTGTTACAAATTGAACATAATTAAAGCATAGTGATTAATCACAAAAAATATGTAATTATATATGTGTTTTCCGATGGTCTTAAGCGACCCCTATGAAAAGGCCGTTTGACCCCCAAAGGGGTCGCGACCCACAGGTTGAGAACCGCAGACATAAACTGATTAACCAAAACAGATCCAGAGACAGAGAAGCATCGATGAGACTGTCAAACCTCAGAGGGAAGGTAGGGGAGGGTGGGGGTAAGGGCAACAAATCAACCAAAGGACTTCTATGCATGCATATAAGCCTAACCAATGGACACAGACACCAGGGGGGTTAGGGCATGAGTGGGGGGATGGGGGGAAATAGAGGGATAGGAACACATATGTAATTCCTTAATCAATAAAGAAACAAAAGATCAGAAAAGAAATAAATGACATAGATACTAAAAAAAAATACAGAAGATCAATGTACCAATAGCTGGTTCTTTGAAAAGATCAATAAGATTGATTAACCTTAGCCAGACTGATCAAGAAAAAAAGAGTGAGAACCCCCCAAAAAATAAAATCAGAAATGAAATAGGTGAGGGAACAACTGACATCACAGAAATACAAAGGAGTGTAAGAAAATACTGTGAACAACTATATCCCAACATATTAGACAACTTGCATAAAAATGACAAATTCCCAGAAACATATAATCTTCCAAAATTCAATCAGAAAGAATCAGAAAACCTGAATAGACCAATAACAACTAATATAATCAAAGCAGTAATAAAAAAAATACTCTCAGAAAACTAAAGCCCTGGACCGGACAGCTTTGCAGGAAAGTTCTATGACACATTCAAGGAAGAAATAACCCCTCTTCTGCTCAAACTATTTTAAAAAATCAAGAGAAAGAAAGATGTCCTTGCTTCTTTTATGAGCTCAGCATTAACCTAATCCTAAATCCATATAAAGACACTACACAGAAAGAAAATTATAGGCCAATATCTCTGATGAACATAGGTGTAAAAATCCTCAGCAAAATATTAGCAAATCAGATCCAGTAGTAAATTTAAAAATCATACACCATGACCAAGTGGGATTTATTTTGGGGATGCAAAGTTGGTAAAATATCCTCAAATCAATAAATGTAATACATCGCAGAAACAAACTGAAGGATAAAATCACATGATCGTATCAATAGACACAGGGAATGAATTTGAAAAAATTCAGCACCCATTTATGATAAAAACTCTAAGTAAGAGGGAAAAGATGGATCATACTTCACCATAATAAATGCCATACATGAAAACCTAAAACCAACATCATATTCAATGGTCAAAAAATAAAAGCACTTATCCTAAAAACAGAAACAAGTCAGGATACAAAATTAACATTCAAAATTGAATAGTATTTTTATATACTAATAATTAGCTCTCAGAAAGGGAAACTAAAAAAAAAAATTACCATTGCAACAAAAATACAAGGCACCTAGGAATAAACTTACCAAAGGATGTAAAAGTCATATACCAGGAAAATTATAGGACATTGAAAAACAAAAAATGGAGGAAGGTGTAAATAAGTAGAAGTGTATAACATATTCACAGATTGGAAGAATTAACATCATTAAAATGTCTATATTACTCAAAGCAATCCATATATTCAAAGCAATCCACATTAAAATACCAATGGCATATTTCACAGATATAGAACAAATATTCCAAAAATTTGTATGGAACCAAAAAAAAGACCAAGAATAGCCTCAGCTATCTTGAGAAAGAAAAACATAGTTAAAGGGATCACAATATTGGATACCAAACTATATTACAAAGTCATTGTAATCAAAACAGCCTGGTACTGGCACAAGAACTGGCATATAGATCAATGGAAGAGAAAAGCAACCACAGAAATCAATAAATAGTGTTGGGAAAACTGGACAGTTGCATCCTCTTTTTTTCCCCCCCATCACTCCCCTCCTCCCAGTTCCCGCCCCACCCTCCGCCCTCACTCCCCACCCACTGTCCTCATCCATAGGTGCACGATTTTTGTCCAGTTTCTTCCCGCATCTCCCATTCCCCTTTCCCCCCCAAGAATAGTCAGTCCATTCCCTTTCTATGTCCCTGATTCATTATAATCACCAGTTCATTCTGTACATCAGATTATTTATTCACTTGGTTCTTAGATTCACTTGTTGATAGATGCATGTTTGTTGTTCACAATTTGTATCTTTACCTTTTTCTTCTTCCTCTTCTTAAAGGATACCTTTCAGCATTTCGTATAATACTGGTTTAGTGGTGATGAACTCCTTTAGCTTTTCCTTATCTGTGAAGCTCTTTATCTGACCTTCAATTCTGAATGATAGCTTTGCTGGATAAAGTATTCTTGGTTGTAGGTTCTTGGTATTCAGCACTTTGAATATTTCTTGCCATTCCCTTCTGGCCTGCCAAGTTTCTGTTGAGAAATCAGCTGACAGTCGTATGGGTATTCCCTTGTAGGTAACTGAGTTTCTTTCTCTTGCTGCTTTTAAGATTCTCTCTTTGTCTTTTGCTCTTGGCATTTTAATTATGATGTGTCTTGGTGTGGTCCTCTTTGGATTCCTTTTGTTTGGGGTTCTCTGCGCTTCTTGGACCTGTAAGTCCATTTCTTTCACCAGGTGGGGGAAGTTTTCTGCCATTATTTCTTCAAATAGGTTTTCAATATCTTGCTGTCTCTCATCTTCTGGCACCCCTATTATTCTGATGTTTGTACGCTTGAAGCTGTCCCAGAGGCTCCTTACACTATCTTCGTATTTTCGGATTCTTTTTTCATTTTGCTTTTCCGGTTGGGTGTTTTTTGCTTCTTCGCATTTCAAATCTTTGGCTTGATTCTTGCGCTCCTCTGGTCTGCTATTGGGTGTAATATTCTTTATTTCAGAGCGTGTATGCTTAATTTCTAGTTTCTTTATCATAGCATCGAGGGTCTCATTAGTTTTCGTGAGTCTCTCCTCAAGTTTATTGGCAGCTTCTAGCACATTATTGCAAGCCCTCAAAATTGCGTTTTTTAGCTCTATATCCTCCATTTCTGTCATGTTTTTTTGTCTCCGCATTTTTTATGCTTTCTTGGTGTACCCCCTTGTGGTCTTTGTGCGCAGTCTTTGAACTACACCATATACAAAAGTAAATTCAAAATGAATTAAAGACTTCAGTGTGACTTCTGAAACCATAGAACTCCTAGAACAAAACATAGGCAGTACCCTTTTTGAAACAGGTTTTAGTGATATTTTTTGAACTGGTCTTCTCAGGCAAGGTCAATAAAAATAAACAAATGGGATTACATAAAATCAAAAAAATTTTATAAGGCTAAAGAAGCCATCAACACCAGCAAAAGACCACCAACTGAATGGGAGAAAATATTTGCAAATTTTACATCCAATAAGGGTTAATATCCAAAATATATTAAGAACTTAATACAATTTAATATAAAAAACCCAAACAACCTAATTAAAAATGGACAGAGGACTTGAATAAATACTTTTCCAAAGAAGGCATACAGATTGCTAACAGGCATATGAAAAGATGTTCAACATCACTAATCATCAAGGAAATGCAAATCAAACCTTACACCTGTCAGAATGACTGTTATCAAAAAGATAAAATTATTTAAGTATTTGTGAGAATGTGTAAAAAAGGTAACACTCATACACTGTTGGTGGAAATATAAATTGGTGCAACAAACAACTATGAAAACATATAGAAATTCCTCAAAAATAAAACTACCATAAGATCCAGCAATTTCATTTATGGTATTTATCTGAAGAAAACAAAAAATACTAATTCAAAGAGATATATGCACCTCTATCTTCATTGCAGCATTATTTATAACAGCCAAGATTTGGAAACAACTTGTGTCCATTGATAAATGAATGGATAAAGAAAAGGTGGTATGCGACCACTGTTTAATAAAACATTGAATTTATTCTAATCCCTAAGGCTATACAAGTTCATTATAGAACTTTATAAATACTGACTCTATTTATTTCCTACTGCTACTATAAAAACCCACCAATTTAGTGGCCTAAGCTTGAGAGGTCAGAAATCTGAAATCAATCTCACTGAGTCAAAAATCAGAAAATTATTTTTCTTTATTTCAGAAAATTATTTCTGAACCTTGTGTCTATTAGAACTCTCCTACTATATTGGATTGATTGATTGAACACAATATGTTTCTCTTAAGTTGTATGATTTAAACAATTTTTCTCATTCTTTTTGAGTGATATTATAGAGTCTGGCCATTGCCTTGTTTTTTTTGTGTGTGCATGTTTTGTTTTATTGTTGTTTTTTTGCCTTTTTAAAAAATAATACCACATTTTAAAACTTTTTTTTTAAATGAGGTGCAGCCTCTATGGCAGACAACTTCCTCCCTTTCTTTCTCTAATAACACATCACTCCACTTGACAATCACAAACCTAAAAAAAAGTTTACTGTGTTTATTTCTTTTCACTCATATGAGAAAAATTATCATCAAGCCAAGCTCACAATTAACTAAATGTTCTCTTTTTAGTGAAACTACATTTTTAAAATATATTTTAAAATTAATTTTAGAAAGGAGGGGAGAGGGAGAGAGGGATAGAAACATCAATGATGAGAGAGAATCATTGATTGGTGGTCTCCTGCACCCCCCCCCCTACGGGGGATCGAGCCCTCAACCCTGGCATGTGCCCTTGACCCAAATCGAACCTGGGACCCTTCAGTTTGCAGGCTGACACTCTATCCACTGAGCCAAACTGGCTAGGGCTGAAATTACATTTTCAACTGATGAGCAATTTTTTTTTCTTAAAAAAAGATAAAGAAGAATAGGTTATCCTACTAAAACCTTTCTGTCTCGTTCATCCTAACTGCTTGTTTCTGACACCTGCTTTTTTAAAAAAATCTTTATTGTTGAAAGTATTACATATATCCCCCTTCCCCCCCCCCATTGAACCCTTCTAGCCTGCCCCTATCCCCCACCCTAGGCATTCAACACACTATTGTCAGTGACCATGGATTATGCATACATGCATACAATTTCTTTGGTTGGTCTGACACTTTCTTTTGATGCCAACCCCTGATGCACAAAGCATCTGTCAACTACAGAAATTTCCTGAAAACTGATCTCATCATCTTCCTCTTTTTTATTTATTTATTTATAAATATATTTTATTGATTTTTTACAGAGAGGAAGGGAGAGGGATAGAGAGTTAGAAACATCAATGAGTGAGAAACATTGATCAGCTGCCTCCTGCACACTCCCCACTGGGTATGTGCCCGCAACCAAGGCACATGCCCCTGACCGGAATCGAACCTGGGACCCCTGAGTCCGCAGGCTGATGCTCTATCCACTGAGCCTTCCTCTTTTTTAAATTAGCACTGGTATAAACTATTGTTTTGCATTTTAAAGCTGAACTCTAAGTAGTAACAAACAGGCTCAAATTAACTTTCTTAGAGAGTTCTTCTCAGACCATCAGATCTAAAATAGTCTTCTATTCACCTCAATAACTCTTAATTTCATAGCCCATTGTTACCTCCATAACATTTATATTTCTTTCATTTTGGTTTACTTTCTTTATCACTGTTTCTTCCCAGAAATGAGAAAATTTAATTCCATGATGCTGTTTAATCTGACTCCAGTATTTCAAGGCCTCACTACTCACTATTTATTTATTTATTTTCTAAAGGAATAGATTATTTGCTTGCTTGAATACCAATAATGTCAAGCTGTGACTTTCTTTTTGTTTGAGCTCATTGTGTGAACACCAGGTATATGACAGTAACTTAAATATTACAGCTGAAGCTTAAAATTGCAATTTAACTGAAGTTTGGGTATTTTTGCTGGGAGGACTGTGCCTGGAGATATAAATGGTAGTGTCTCCTGAGCTAAGAGGCAGGATTCTAACTAAGTTTGTGTGAAACAGATGCCCCACAATAAATTCCTAATAGATTATTTGCTTTCAGCTACATTATTAATTTGTTCTTTAGGAGTTTGAGAAAGAACAATGTACAGCCTAATGAAAATTTACCAGGTTCAGCAACAGAGACCAGATCTGCTGGTTTGGAATAGAATAGAATCGTTGAGAAAAAGGGAACAAACTATTCATTGTTGCATCTCTAAAAAGAGTTTTATTCTCTAGGCTTCAAAAACTGAAATCACCACTAATCTATTTACTTGTACTCATCTATTTATCCAAGTTAAGGGAGTTTTTAAATTGTTAACAAATTTTTTTTACAGGCCATCGGACATTTTCAAAATTTTCTATTGATTTTAAAGACTGCTTTGCTAGGTGTCAGAATCCAAATTCATCTTATTGTTTCACATAACCACTGAAAGTGAGGAATGCCTATGTATATTTCTTGGACATAATTTTCATGTAACCAATCAATCAAATTATTGTCATCCATGTTAACTTCTTACACACTTATCATGTACACAATAATAGTAAGGAATTAAAAATAATTTCATATAAAATTATCCATACTTGGATCAAGCAATTCAAAAGTCAAATTATATGATTCTGATATGTGTTTCTTTTTCTTTTCTTTTATTCTGTTTCTTTTCTTTTTATCCTGATATGTTTTATTCTTTTCTTTCTTTTCCGCCTTTTTATTGAATTTATTGGGTGATACTGGCTAACGCAATTATACACATTTCAGGTGCACAATTCACACATATCATCTATACTCTGTATTTACCACCCCAAGTAAAGATTCTTTCCATTACTATTAACCCCCCTATACCCTCTACCCCCTGGCAGTTGCCGCATTGTTGTCAGTGTCCATGCTTTTTTGCTCTTTTTCTGGATCCATCCATCCCCCAACCCAGCCTCCCACTGGCCTAGAATTATAAATTAAATACATGGCAAAACTATATTATAAATACAGTGTTCTCCCTATTCAATCCATTCTAATAAATTGCTTTTTGTTTTAGTGTTTATTTTTATGTCAGTTTTTCTGTGTACCAGAGATTTTGTAAGCATTCATGTGTTCATTCATTGGTTAATACATTTAATTCTCTCAAGAACACAATGAGGTAGCTACTGCAGATGCATTTTGCAAATGAGAAAACCCAGTCACACAAATGTTAAGTAAATTGCCAGAAAACATTAATCTAGTGAGCACAGTAACCCAGATTTAAATGCAAGCACATCTCAATTAAAGCCCTTGTGCTTGACTATCTCTCAAATTTTCTATGTTAAATTATGTCTCTCTAATATCTTTTCTATGTTATGTCTGAGATTTGCCAGGTAGCAATATGATTATTTGAGACAGAAATAATTTCTTAATTAAAGTACTCATCTAATACTCACAAAAATATGAAAAAAGACCTGATTATAATCCTCATATTGTAGATGAGGAAAGAGAGACATAGAGAAATTTAACAATTTTCTCCAGATGACATACCTGGTAGGTGACAAAGCAGAGATTTGAACCCAACCTCTTTGACTCCAGGGTCCATGATTTCAACTGCTATGTTAAACTTGCTTGTCACTAAAGTATATGTTGTTCTGCAGCTTATTAGCCATTATATAATTTTCTAACATATAAATATGATGAATCATTTGAACATGGTAATTTCAAAATATATACAACATTCTGAACTTTCAAAATTATGTGCTATGTAGTTCTTAGAACATTGTATTTCTCCACTTTTGGTAGTCAGAATATATCTATATGTCAGTTTTATACTAAATTGATGAAGGTTTTCAGTTAAGTAGAGAATAAATATATAACACTTTCATTGCTATTTCAATTGCCTTAAGATTATTTTTTACTAGTTTACTCTAAGGTAAATTTTTAAAGAAATAAATTTGTTTCCTAGATTGAATAATGAACCGGCCTTATTATGTGGCAGTCACCTAAATAAAAACAAAACAAAACAAAAATAAAAATTAAAAACCAACTCATTAATGTGAAAACACCATGACCCACCTCCTTAAAATTGATTAAGGAAAGATGGCTCTCTCTCCAACATGCTACCATCCTTCTTGCTCCTCTTTAAGTTTGCATGTCCAGACTGTAACTCATACTCCATGCCCTGAAGATCTCCTAACGCCCAATGTTTCCCCTAGGTATCAGGATAATTGCATTGTGAGACCAATCTTCAGAGATGGATCTGGCTGGGTTGTTTTTGAGAAATTTCACTACTTCTGTGCAAACTATAATAAAAAACTTGATGCTTAGCTTTGAGTGCATTTGTCTAATGTCCTATATAATAAAAGCCTAATATGCTAAGTGTCCAGTCATCTGGTTGGCTGTTCAACCAATCAAAGCATAATATGTTAATGATATGCTAAGGCTGCTAAACGGCTCCTATGATGTGCACTGACCTCCAGGGGGCAGACAGTCTACTGGTCAACCAGTCACTATGACATGCACTGACCATGGGGGGCAGATGCTCCGAGCAGTAGGTTAGCTTGCTGCTGAGGTCTAGCCAATCAGGACTGAGTGAGACAGGCTGGACACAGACTGGAGACCTCCCATGATCCCTCCCCAGCTGGCCAAGCTCCCATGTCCCTCCCCAGCCCCCAGTTGTGCCCTGGTGGGGTCCCTTGGCCTAGCCTGTGCCCTCTCACAATTCGGGACCCCTCAGGGAATGTTGGAGAGCTGGTTTCGGACCATGGTGGAATGACTGGTCGCTATGACATGCACTGACCATCAGAGGGCAGTTGCTCAACACAGGAGCTGCTGCCTGGTGGTTAGTTCACTCCCACAGGGGGAGTGCTGCTCAGCCAGAAACCAGGCTCATGGCTGGCAAGCACAGCGGCAGTGGCAGGAGCCTCTCCCGCCTCCACGGCAGTGCTAAGGATGTTCAACTGATGGCTTAGGCCCACTCCACACGTGGGCCTAAGCCGTCAGTTGGACATCTCCCGAGGGTTCCTGGACTTTGAGAGGATGCAGGCTGGGCTAAGGAGCCCCTCTGAGTGCATGAATTTCATGCACCATGCCTCTAGTTTGATCATAAAATTACCATTACCAATTGAGGACAGGAAAGTTACAGAGACATGTTCACAGGCTCCTGCTAAAATCTTTCAAAGGCTTTTCTTAAATCATTTTTTCTAAAGCAAGACCTTAAAAGTTGATCTTCAGATGATTTCATGTTCTTTGAAATTCCATCTTTTTGCTTCATCTCATAGTAAGTGAATTTGCACTTGAGTGATATATCTGTTTTCCACTCACTATAGAAAATTATTGCCATCACCTACAATATTCTTTGTAGTAGAGCATATAAAACAGTGTAAGATTGATTGGCAGTGAATTTGGGGCATTTGTTAAATTATATGCACATTAATAATGTTTTCTATTAAGAAAAAATACATGCTCAGGAGGTGGTTAAACTTATTTCTTAACTTAAATTTAGAAGGGGTGATCCCCACATAGGTTCAAAGACAAAAATGTGTATAAAGAGAAAAAATGAAAATATTCTTTCCACCTTTTACACCATGAGTGCAGTTCCCATATTGCCCCCAATTCATATCCTATATAATAAAAGGCTAATATGCAAATTGACCAAACAGTGGAAGGACAATCGCTATGACACACTGACCACCAGGAGGCAGACGCTCAATGCAGGAGCTGTCCTCTGGTGGTCAGTGTGCTCCCACAGGGGGAGTGCCGCTCAGCCGGAAGCCAGACTCACAGAGCAACGGTGGCGGGAGCCTCTCCCGCCTCTATGGCAGCGCTAAGGATGTCCAACTGCAAGCTTAGGCCCACAGGCAGCAGGCCTAAGCCATCAGTTGGACATCCCCCAAAGGCTCCTGGACTATGAGAGGGCACAGGCTGGCTGAGGGACCCCCCC
This sequence comes from Myotis brandtii, assembly GCF_000412655.1. Classification (NCBI taxonomy): domain Eukaryota; kingdom Metazoa; phylum Chordata; class Mammalia; order Chiroptera; family Vespertilionidae; genus Myotis; species Myotis brandtii. The sequence goes on along the minus strand of NW_005370902.1, from coordinate 619,119 downwards.
CCCAAGTGCATGAATTTCATGCACGAGGTCTCTAGTATACAGATAACAACTGCTCTGGGTTCTTTTTTTTTTCTTGGTTGTGCAACCATCACCAAAAACACTTTATTTTAAAGCTTATTATTTATTTGACTTATAGAAGTAATACATACACCTCATAGCAAATTTAGAACACAATTTCTTTTTCCATTTTCTCAAAGGTTTTTTGGGGTTTTTTTTTAGATTTTTTTTCTTTATTAAGGTATTACATATGTGTCCTTATCGCCCCGTTGCCACCCACAACCCCACCCCCCATTCATGCCCTCACCCCCCTGGTGTCAGTGTCCATTGGTTAGGCTTATATGCATGCATAGAAGTCCTTTGGTTGATTTCTCCCCCTTACTCCCACCCTCCCCTGCCTTCCCTCTGAGGTTTAATGGTCTGATCGATGCTTCTCTGTCTCTGATTCTGTTTTGTTCATCAGTTTATGTTGTTCATTATATTCCATATATGAGTGAGATCATGTGATATTTATCTTTCTCTGACTGGCTTATTTTGCTTAGCATGCTGTCCAGTTCCATCCATGCTGTTGTAGATGTAAGAATTCCTTTTCTTTTTTTTTTTTTTTTTTTACCACAGGGTAGTATACCATTGTGTAGATGTACCACAGTTTTTTAATCCACTCATCTGCAGATAGGCATTTAGGCTGTTTCCAAATCTTAGCTATGGTAAATTGTGCTGCTATGAATATAGGGGTGCATATATCCTTTCAGATTGGTGTTTCTAGTTTCTTGGAATATATTCCTAGAAGTGGGATCACTGGGTCAAATGGGAGTTTCACTTTTAGTTTTTTGAGGAAACTCCATATTGTTCTCCACAGTGGCTGCACCAGTCTGCATTCCCACATGCAGTGTGAGAGGGGTCCTTTTTCTCCGCATCCTCTCCAGCACTTATAATTTATTGATTTGTTGATGATAGCCAATCTGACAGGTGTGAGATGGTACCACTTTGTCGTTTTGATTTGCATCTCTTGGATGATTAGTGACTTTGAGCATGTTTTCATATGTCTCTTGGCCTTCCTTATGTCTTCTTTTGAAAAGTAACTATTTAGGTCCATTACCCAATTTTTGATTGGGTTGTTTATCTTCTTTTTGTTAAATTGTATGAGTTCTCGGTAAATGTTGGAGAATAAACACTTATCGGTGATAACATTGGCAAATATGTTCTCCCATGCAGTGGGCTTTCTTGTTGTTTTGTTGATGGTTTCTTTTGCTGTGCAAAAGCTTTTTATTTTGATATAGTCCCATTTGTTTATTTTCGATTTAGTTTCCATTGCCCTAGGAGCTGTATCGGTGAAGATATTGCTTCGGCATATGTCAGAGGTTTTGCTGCCTGTGGATTCCTCTAGTATTTTAATGGTTTCTCTTCTTATGTTTAAATACTTTATCCCTTTTGAGTTTATTTTTGTGTATGGTGTAAGTTGGTGGTCTATTTTCATTTTTCTTGCATGTCTCTCTTCAATTTTCTGAACACCATTATTGAAGAGACTGTTTTGATTCCACTGTATGTTCTTGCCTCCTTTGTCAAATATTAATTAAGCATAGTGGGTTGGGTAGATTTCTGGGTTCTCTATTCTATTCCATTGATCTATATGTCTGTTCTTGTGCCAGTACCAGGCAGTCTTAAGAACAGTGGCTGTGTAATACAGCTTGATATCTGGTATTGAGATCCCACCTACTTTGTTATTCTTTCTCAGCATCACTGCAGCTATTCGGGGTCTTTTTTTATTCCAGATGAATTTTTGGAGAGTGTTCTAGGTCTGTGAAATATGCCATTGGTATGTTAGTGGGGAGTGCATTGACTCTATAGATTGCTTTGGGTAGTGTGGACATTTTAATGATGTTGATTCTACCAATCCATGAACATGGTATGTTCTTCCATCTGTTTATGTCTTCCTCTATTTGTTTTATCAGTGTCCTGAAGTTTTCTGAGTACAGGTCTTTTACCTCCTTAGTTAAGTTTATTCCTAGGCATCTTAATGTTTTTGGTGCAATGATAAATGGGATTTTTTTTAGTCTCTCTTTCTGTAAGTTCACTATTGGTTTATAGAAATGCCATAGATTTCTTGGTGTTAGTTTTGTACCCAGCTATATTGCCGAATTCATTTATTAAGTCTAATAATTTTTTGATGGAGTCATTAGGGTTTTCTACATACAGTATCATGTCATCTGCGAATAAGGATACTTTTACTTCTTCTTTTCCAATTTGGAGGCCTTTATTTCTCCTTGTTGTCTGATTGCAATGGCTAATACTTCCAGTACTATGTCGAACAGGAGTGGTGCGAGTGGGCATCCCTGTCTTGTGCCTGTTCTTAGGAGAAATGGTTTTAGTTTTTGCCCATTGAGTATGATGTTGGCTGTGAGTTTGTCATATCTGGCTTTTATTATGATGTATGATCCTTCTATTCCCACTTGCTCAGAGTTTCTCTCAAGGAAGGGTGTGTGGTATTTTCAAATGTTTTTTCTGCATCAATTGATATGACTATGTGATTTTTATCTCTCAATTTGTTTATGTGATGTATCACGTTTATTCATTTGCAGATATTGTACCATCCTGGCATCGCCAGGATAAATTCTTCTTGGTCATGGTGTATGATCTTTCTGATGTAATGCTGTATCTGATTTGCTAGAATTTTGTTGAGGATTTTTGCTTCTATGTTCATGAGGGATATTGGCCTCTAATTCTCTTTCTTTGTGTTGTCTTTATTGGGTTTTGTTATTAAGGTAATGCTGGCTTCATAGATAGAGCTTGGAAGTGTGCCTTCCTCTTAAATATTTTGGAATAGTCTGAGAAGGATTGGCTTTAGTTCTTCTTTGAATGTTGGGTAAAACTCCCCTGTGAAGCCATCTGGTCCAGGGCTTTTGTTTGCTGGAAGCTTTTTGATTAGTGTTTCAATTCCATCAGTAGTGATTGGCCTATTCAGGTTTTTTTATTCTTCCTGATTGAGTTTTGGGAGGTTGTATTTTTCTAGGAATGTGTCTATATCATTGAGGTTGTCCAGTTTGTTGGAGTAGAGTTGTTTGTAGTATTTTTTTTTTTTTACAATACTTTGTATATCAGAGGGGTTAGTTGTTACTTAACCTCTTTCATTTCTGATTTAGTTTATTTGGGTCCTTTCTCTTTGTTTCCTGGTGAGCCTGGCTAGAGGTTCATCAATCTTGTTTATCCTTTCAAAGAACCAGCTCTTGGTCTCATTGATCTTTTGTATTGATTTTTGGTCTCTATGTCCTTTATTTCTGCTCTGATCTTTATTATCTCTTTCCTTCTGCTCACTCTGGGCTTTTCTTGTTGCTCTCCTTCTAATGTTTTAAGTTGTAGAGTTAAATGAATTACTACAATTTTTTCTTGTTTTTTTGAGGTAGGCCTATAGAGCTATAAACTTCCCTCTCAGGACGGCTTTCATTGTGTCCCATAGATTTTGGATTGTTGTGTTTTCATTGTCATTAGTTTCCAGGATGTTTTTAATTTCTTCTTTGATCTCATTAGTAACCCAATCATTGTTTAATAGCATGCTATTCAGCTTCCAAGTGTTTGAATTTTTTTGATTGTTTTGATTGTAGTTTATTTCTAATATTATGCTATTGTGGTCTGAGAAGATGCTTGATATAATTTCAATCTTCTTGAATTTGGAGAGACTTTCCCTGTGATTCAATAAGTGGTTTATCTTTGAAAATGTCCCAGGTGCACTTGAGAAGAATATATATTCCATAGCTTTGGGGTGAAATGTTCTGAAGATGTCAATTAACTCCATTTGATCTAGCGAGTCATTTAGGATTGCTGTTTCTTTGCTGATTTTTTTGTCTAGAGGATTTATCCGGTGTTGTCAGTGGGGCATTAACGTCCCCTACTATGGTTGTATTGTTGTTGATCTCTCCTCAGATGGGGGCAGGCTGCATGTGGCTGCTGCTTCTCAGGCGAGGGCAGGCTGATCTTTGGACCAGGGTGGGCTGTGTGCAAGTCTGATGCTCCTTGGTTGGGAGTGCGGGCCACTGGCACAGCTGCTGCTCCTTGGGCGGAGGCAGGCCACTTGAGACTGCCACTCCAAAACCTGGGGGGGGGGCTGCTCACCGGGCTGCTGCTCCTTGGACAAAAGGGGCCTGCTCACATGTCTGCTGCTCATGTGGTCGCAGTGCCCTGGGCTAAAGCGTTGGGCTCATCAGAGGGGAGCATGCTTCAGAACTCACAGAGCCTGTTCCCGAGGTGGCTGGAGTCTCGGTGACTATGGGACCACAGCCTAGGTAGAAGGTCCCTGGCGGGGGTGGCTGTAGAGTCCCAGGTGTTATCTGAGGGCACCCTGGTTGGAGGTGAGACTGAGCTCCCAGTCACAACAACTCTCCCCTTCAAAAAGGTGAGGACTCTGAGGAAGAGCCAGCCGCTTGGGACTGTTTGCAATGGTAGCAGAGGCTGCCTAGTTAGGCAAGCCCAATTAGCCTGCCGCCAAAGGTCCTGCAGGATCTAACTGTGCCTCAGTCTCACACACACACACACCCCACATGACCACACACTCCTCTTTTGCTTTCTCACTCACTCATGCTCTCTCCCTCACTGCCGCCTTCTTCCTGCCTCTGTAGTTGGGTCAGGAGTGTTATTGACCCATTCGTGGATGGAGTCTCCTCTTCGGGTGTCTGGTTATGTGGCTCGCTCTCTAACACATTGACCAAACAGGATAAAATTCACCTCGACAAGACACGACATAAAGGGAACAAAACATGAATGTACTCATGACACCGATAACCCCAATATAAGTGACCACCAGAGAAAAGAAAATTATGGGAGAGAAAAGAGAGCACAAATGATATCGAAGAGAGAAAAAAATGGTATGAGAAAAAAGAAAAAGAAGAAAGGGAAATATATATATAT
>NW_005370902.1:609267-614057 GCF_000412655.1 Myotis brandtii | reverse complement strand
TAGAGCATCGGCCTGCAGACTGAAGGGTCCCAAGTTCGATTCCAGTCAAGGGCATGTACCTTGGTTGCAGGCACATCCCCAGTAGGTGTGCAGGAGGCAGCTGCCTGATGTTTCTCTCTCATCGATGTTTCTAACTCTCTATCCCTCTCCCTTCCTCTCTGCAAAATATCAATAAAATATATTTTTAAAAAAAAGAATTTGATGAATATGGGGAGGACCTCAGTTCAGTATAGAGGAAGTAGAAAGAGGATGAGTGGATAAGAAGAAAGAGAAGAAAATAATAGTAATAATAAATTTAAAAATATTGATTAAAAATATGATAAAAATAAAATAAAATCAACTAGAATGATGGGAAAATAATGCAAAAAGAATAGAAAGTAAAAAAAAAGGAAAATAAAGAAAAAAGAAAAAAGAGATAACAAAATAATAAAAAAATAAAATAAAATAAAAATGAAAAAGTGAAGTGTTGTTCCTTTGGCTGGTTTAAGATCCCACTCTTCTATACTGTCTGTGGCTTCTCAGTTTCCTGTTGCTGGGACTGAAGGCCTCTCTTTAGGCCAGTCCCTGTGGACTCTCATGGACTACCAGATTTTTTTTTCCTTTGTACCACTCAGGGCAAAATCTGGGTCTGGCTGTATTGGTTGCCTGGAGACTGCAGGGAGGGGCTATTTCTTCAGGAGAAAATGGCTACCTAGGTCCATGAACATCAGGTATGACTCAGCACCAGACTTGTGGCCACCTCTCCTCACCCCAGCCTCTCCCTAGACTCCACAAGTCCACACCTCCACCTGCACCTCAGGCACAGGTGAGTGTCTGTATCCAAAAGGTCCTATGAACTAGGTTCAGCAAAGAAAAGCAAAGACCACAAAGAGGGGATAGAGCTGTGCCACTGCAAGTCCCTCTCCTCCCAACACTGCGCGGTCTGTGCAGCTGTCCTTAATGCCCCCTCTGGGCTCAGTTTGTCGTGACTGTAGACCTAGATCTAGAATCTCCTGCCACCAGCAGTCCTGTGGACCTCCTTTCCACAGTCAGATGCTGTGCCTGACCCAAGAGACATGGCCTCAGTGCTGTGTGGTTTCCCTCTGACCCTCTGGGCTCAGAGGTATCACAGTTCTCCCCAGCCTACATCCCTGATTTTACTGTTCTCCAGGTGTCCTCTGCCCTTCCCGGCTGTGAATTGTCTCACCAGCTGTGTCTACTTTGCCAGTTTGGGGTGGATGTTGTTCAATTTATTTGCTCATTCTATCTGCTCTGGGACAAGGCTCGGGACACGTCTGTTTATTATGCCACCATTTTGTCTCTCTCTGCTCTTGGTTCTTATGTGGTCTTGGAGACTTTATCATTCAGTCTTTCAGAGTTTATTTATATGTAATTTAAGATATTTTAGCTTCTATTTTTACTCTCTTTAATATTTCACAATTTTCCCCCATAGGTTTTGCTAATTTCTTTTTAATTATATTTGTACATATTTCATCATTTTTGTTGGTACAGATGCTCTTCAACTTATGATATGGTTACATCCAGATAAAACCATCAAAAGTTAAAAAAAATCATTAAGTTGGAAACACTATAGCTTAGGGAAGTCTACTTTAAATGTGCTCATAACACTTAACATTTGCCCACAGTTTGGCAAAATCATCTAACACAAAGCCTACAAACTGTTGGCTATATCATATAATTTATTATGCATATTTCTTTTGAACCATCATAAAGTTGAAAAATAATAAATTGAGCCATCGAAGGATGAGACTGCCTAATTTGAAATGGTCTTGTCTTTCATTATATGTTCTATATAGATGTTATTTACATGACTACTATAAATTACTGTATATCAATTTTGTACCTTACTAATTCACTGTCTTTAAATAGGTCTTAATAATTCATTTTTACTATTTCTTATACAACAATAATATTCTATGCAAGTTAAAATATTTTGCCTTCTTATTTTTATTTTCTAAACTTTTAAATGTTCTCTGCTAAGATAGTACATACCAGTCTTATTGAGAGAACCGAATAAATTTAAATATACAATCTTACCTGTCAATAGTAAGTGCTATATAGCAGTTTGCTGTTAGTTTTCCCTTTGTCACTTGTTTCTATATTACCTTTAGGTATCTTCTGTATCATCCATACCAGTAGTTGTCCTTCCTTTCTTATCAGGACTTTTACAATATTTATACAAAATTCTCAGTATCTCCTTAGAATCATTTATCTAGTGACTGTTATATACTAGTCACTATGATAAATTCTTCAGATACATGTTATGGTGAACAAAGATGGCCTTAATGGAATGTGCAACTTGGAAAAGATACAGAAAGGTGTGCAGATAATTGTGTTATTAATGTATTCATCAACTATATCTATAGCTTTAGCTATCCATCTTTTTTATTACAAGATGGCTTTATTGATCATAATGTATCATCTTCTTGATCAGATACTAAACAAATCAATGTATTTCTAAAAACTTAGAGATTTCTGTCTTTTTCATCTACAAATACCCTGCCACTACAACTTGTTACCCAGAAATACCCTTCTTATTTCTGTGTAGTCAGGGTTGAAATTAAATAGATCGCCCTTTGTTTTGGAAAATGAATACAACTTCCAGGTTAAGTCATATCTAAAAAGTATCTGCTTGCTACATTGAGATGTAGTAGAATGGGGTTTTATTGTTTTACTCTGTAATGCTTATGTGGTGTTGGGAAATATTGGTAGATGGAGTATTCAATGGTGCAACTTACATTGTTGTCTTGATGACAACTTATGATAGGGTTACATCCAGATAAAATCAAATAATTGAATAAGCTCTCTCCCCTTACTCACAGTTGGTGATTGTATTTTTCTGCTTTCCATTTTAATTTTTCCCTACTAGAATAACAAGAGACATAGAGCAATTACCAAAGAAGCCTCTCCTGATTATCTTTGAGCAAAGATTCACAAACCTGGGTGATCACTAGCATAATCTGTTGACTCTTTGTGCCCAGGCTTCACCAACAGAGATTCCAACTTAGTCATAGGCTAAGTTTTTACATTTTATTTTAAGATCCCCAACCAAGAGATTCTAATATGTGGGCAGGGTTGAGATTTATTCTTCTGCATTAAAGTAATATTGACCCATTCATTTATTTTTGCCTTTACCTCCTTTGTCTTTGGGTCAAGTCCATAAAATGTTCTCCACCACCCAGGTCCATAAGTTTGGTACTTATATTTTTTCTATGTGACTTAAGTTTCGGGTCTTATGTCTAAGTCTTTGATCCATTTTGAATTAATTTTTGTACATAGGGACAAACTGCAATCCAGTTTCATTTGTTTGCATGTGGCTTTCCAGTTTTCCTAGCACCATTTATTGAAGAGACTACCTTTACTCCAATGTGCATTTCTGGCTCTGTCAAAAATTATCTGTTTATATATGTGTGCTTTTATAGCTGGGCTCTCTATTCTGTTCCATTGATCTGTGTGTCTGTTTCCCTGCCAATACCATGATGTTTTGACTATCATAGCTCTGTAGTATATTTTAAGTCAGGTAGTGTGATACCTCCAGCCTTGTTACTCTTTTTTCAGGATTGCTTTGGCTATTCTGGTTCTTTTGTGGTTCCGTACAAATCTGATGATTTCTCATTCTATTACTTTTAAAAATGACATTGGAATTTTGATGAGGATTGCATTAAATGTGTGTATTGCTTTGGGTAAAATGGCCATTTTAACTATGTGGATTCTTCCAATCCGTGAACATGGGATATTTTCCCATTTCCTTGTGTCTTTTTCAATGTCTGTAAATTAATGGGACTATATAAAACTGAAGGGATTCTGCACAGCAAAAGAAATGGACAACAAAACAAATAGGCATCCAACTAGATAGGAGATGATATTTGCAAACAGTAGCTCCAACAAAGATTTAATTTCCAATATATATAAAGAACTCATAAAACTCAACACCAAACAAATAAACAATCCAATCAAAAAGTGGGCAGAGGACCTGAAAATACACCTCTCCCAAGAAGACATACAAACAGCCAATAGATATATGAAAAGATGTTCAACCTCACTAGCAATCAGGGAAATGCAAATTAAAACTACAATGAGGTAACACCTTACACCAGTTAGAGTGGCCATTATCAACAAGACAAGCAACAACAAGTGTTGGAGAGGTTGTGGAAAAAAAGGAACCCTCATTCACTGCTGGTGGGAATGTAGACTGGTACAACCACTATGGAAAGCAATCTGGTGATTCCTCAAAAAATTAAAAATAGAGCTACCATACAACCCAAAAATTTCCCTCCTGGGTATATACCCAAAAAACTCAAAATCATTTATATGTAAAGATATATGCACCCCTATGTTCATTGCAGCATTATTCACGGTAACCAAGAGTTGGAAACAGCCAAAGTGCCCTATGATAGAGGACTGGATAAAGAAGATGTGGTATATATACACAATGGAGTACTACACAGCCGTAAGAAACTATGAAACAGCGTCATTTACAACAACATGGATGGACCTTGAGAACATTTTGTGAAGTGAAATAAGTCAAACAGAGAAAGTTAAGAACTATATGATTTAACTCATATGTGGAATGTAAAACTGAAACTTATGTGCACAAACCGCAGTGTGGTGGTTGACAGAGGAAGGTGGGGGGAAAAAAGGGGTCCTAATATGAGGTGACAGGAGAATATTTGAGTGGTGGGCACATGGTCGTATATACAGATTATGTAAATTAGTAATCCACACATGTAACCTATATGTTCATGTAGACTAATGTCACCCCAATAAAATTTAAAAAAAATGAAAGAAAG
>NW_005370902.1:602953-609140 GCF_000412655.1 Myotis brandtii | reverse complement strand
AGAAAGAAAGAAAGAAAGAAAGAAAGAAAGAAAGAAAGAAAGAAAGAAAGAAAGGAAACAGAGAAACAGACAAGCAGAAGCTCTGGAATCAGAAAAACTAGGTTGGGTAGAGTGGTTCCTCTGTGCTTCTGTGTAGTCCTGAATTGTTCCCTAGGTTAGTGAGCCTCAGATGTCTGAGTCATCTATAAAGTGGAAGTGGAAATATCAGGACTATTCTTAACTTTAAGTATATAAGGGGTGTATAACAAATGCAACATTTTAACATTGATAAATACCATTGAGCATTCCAGATGAGAGCATAGTCCTATTCCAGGAAAAGATAAAGGAAGAGGTAAAGTACTTCTAAAAGTGTACTTACATGTTCCTAATCTGAAATAAATGAATGCCTTATTTTGTAAAAGTGATTTCCTTAATATTCTAGAACAGGAACGTGAATTTGCTTAAGTATGACTGACCGGATTATTCAGCAAATCGCAGGAGAGGGATGTTTATTTATTCTTTTAATTTTTTCTCCCAACTATAAAGATCACTAAGATTAGCATTAGTTAGAAACAATTGTTGATCATAAGCACATGATTAGATCATAAGCCCAGATTTTATTACTAACAGGTAGTGTGACTTTGAGACATTCAACTCTTCTTTATGTCTTAGTTTCCTCATCATAGTTAATAAAAACTGTAATTTTTTTATCCTACATCTATATTTATTAATTTCTATGTATTCAGTACTGAGGGGGAAAAACAGGATATAATACCCTCTATAAACAAGAAACTTAAAACTAAGATAATATATGTAATTATACCATTTGGTAAAATTAATAATAATAATCTATATATATATATAAAAGCCTAAGTGACTGAACGACCAAACGACCAATTAACTGGTCGCTATGATGCACACTGACCACCAGGGGACAGATGCTCAATGCACAGGATCGGGATCCATTCTGTCTGGATTGGGCCTGCGGGGCTCAGGCCAAAACCAGCTATCTCACATCCCCCAAGAAGTCCCGGGTTGCAAAAGGGTACAGGCCAGGCCAAGAGACGTCACCAGTGCACCGGGCCTCTAGTGATGCCCAATAATATTATTATTCTTCCTTATTAATCACATTTTGTTTTACATTGTACATATTGATATTGTACTTTTAGGAGTGCTGAAAGGGAAACACTGAAAAGAGAGAAAACATTTAAATCCAGAAGAGATACTCGAATGAAAGGTATACCCATTAGCAACCTTGTCCCATCTGTTCTCTTTTACTGTTCTTTTCCCTTTCCAGATAATCAAATGGAAAAAGCAAAACAGTAAAACAGTCATTCCTTCTTAAAAGTGTTAGAGCAAAAACAGGAAGGACAGCCAAGCCAAGGCACAGGCTACTCAGAGGAAACAATGTGATCACTCAGAATCCTACTTTATTGCAGTCATTAAATAAACAATAAAATGATATGACTAGTGATATCCTATTCCTGCATAGCACAGATGTCACTTTCTCTAGGTTCATAAAATAGACTAATAGTTGGTTTATTGCATATTCCCAGAAACACCTGGCAAACATCCACCCACTTTATTCATTTCGGGTATTAAGCCTTAATATAAATCAGTAACAGTACCAAAAAAGTGCCTTATTAAATGAAAACAGAAAAATATTTCTATATTCTACATTAAGTGTCACAAAATAATGTGAATTAGAATACAAAAGAAAATGAAAGGAAAAAGCAGGTTTTTTAAGTGTTATAAAAGTGGGTCTCATGTGCTCATTTTCTTAAAGAGGATAAAGAACTGTAAAGCCTGCAAAAAAGAGAAAGAAAGAAAGAAAGAAAGAAAGAAAGAAAGAAAGAAAGAAAGAAAGAAAGAAAGAAAAGAAAAGAAAAGAAAAAAGAAATAAATCAAAGTTTTTGAGAAGATGATACTGTAGGTTTGTTGATTTAAAAGGCTGGGCATGGCCTGGCTGGTGTGGCTCAGTGGTTGAGCATTGACCCATGAACCAGGAGGTCAGGGTTTGATTCTCCATAAAGGCACATGCCCAGGTTGTGGGCTCCATCCCCAGTAGGGGGCATGCAGGAAGCAGCCCATCAATGATTCTCTCTCATCACTGATGTTTCTATCCCTCTCTCCCTCTCCCTTCCTCTCTGAAATCAGTATTTTAAAAAAGCCACACACATAAAAAAGACTGGGCATGATAAAGGAAAAAGTAAAAGTATGGAGATTATTTAAGAGGAGCAGGGCTTCACTTCAATGAGAGAATTGTAAAGATACTGTAGTTACTTGAGCAAGACGGATTCCCAATGCTTCCCAGGAGTGTTCATTCTTGAAAATGACTGGCATCTTTACCAAGGTAGCCAGTAGCATTTTAACAATCAATCAATCCATTCTTTCTTTGTCCTCCATTGTGCTTCATTTCTAGTTCAGTTTTCTGACTGAAAATTTAAAGTCTGGATAGACTTTCCAGTTCAATTTAGAACAATTAGATTTCCAGTCCCTCTTTACAATTTAAAGAGAGTTTGGTAATAATTATATTAGCCCTCCCCCCCACCTTCTCACTCTATTCACACCATTATTTCCAATGTACCCTCTGTCTTTTATTTTTTCTTTCTAGATACTTTTTAATATACTTACCAAGTGTTCTCTCTTGCTTTTCCTGTGATATCTGAAGAGATTTAAGATCTCATGTGATTTATCCCGGCTAAGACACAATAAAGAAAGAGTCATTATGGATGATTTGGTAGACATTTATTTGAATGTAAATTTAAATTCCAAAGAAATCTTTATAATTGTCTGCCTTCTTAGAGGGGAAAGAATATATGTTGAAGAATCTAGCTAAAATACTGTTTAGTTACATTTCACTGTTTGATACCCTTCATGCTGAAAAGGGCTCATTTAAAATAAGGAAAAAAGTCTAGAGCAACATGATTTTGGAAAATAGTAAAAGTCTGCAAACTGAATGAGGAAATCATGAATAGTGCTTTGGTTTGTTTTGTTTTGAATCTGAATAGAACAAAAATTAGTAGATATGCCCCTTTTAGGATTATTTCATGCACTTATGAATCACCATGCTGATTCATAGAATATAGAAAAATGGATAAACAAAAAATAAACCCCAAATGAAAGAGCAAGAGAATTCTCCAGGAGATGAGATAAATGAAATGGAGATAAGAAATTTATCAGACATAGAGTGCAAAATAATGATGGTAAAGATGGTCAACAACATGAGAAAAGATATAGTAACTATGCAGAATAACATAGTACTAATAAAGAGCACAGTGGAGCCTGGCCAGCATTGCTAAGCGGTTCAGTGTTGACCTATGAAACATGAGGTCATGGTTTGAATCCTGGTCAAGGCATATGCCTGGGCTCACTCCCCAATGTCAGGCATGCAGGAGGCTGGTGATCAATGATTCTCTCTCATCATTGAGGTCTCTCTCTCTCTCTCTCTCTCTCTCTGTTCCTCTCTGAAAGCAATACAATTTAAAAAAATAATAAAAAAATAACACAGTGGAAGGAATATACAACAGATTAGGGGAAGCAAAGTATCTGATCAGTGAAATAAAAGATAGAATAGAAAAAACACTCAATCAGAGAACGAACAAGAAAAAACCCAGGAGGACAGCTTAAGGGGGCTGTGGGACAACAGGAAATGAAATAATATTAGCAAAATAGGAGTGCCAGGAGAGGAAAAAAGTGAGCATGGTATAGCGAATGTGTATGAAGAAATAATGGCATAAAACTTCCCTAATCGGTTAAAGAAAATGTCAAGTTCAGGGGGCACAGAGAGGCCCAAGCAAGAACCAAATAGGCTTACACCCTGACACATAATGAGTAAAATGACAAAATTAAAGGTAAAGAGAGAATTTTAAAGGCAGCAAGAGAAAAGCAATTTCTTACCTATAAAGGTGCTCACACAAAGCTGTCATCTGATTTCTCATCAGAAACTCTACAGGCCTGAAGGAAATGGCAAAAAATACTCAAAGTAATAAAAAGCAAGGATCTGAAACAAAGACTACTATATACAGCAAGGCTACCATTAAAAAATACATATATGGTGAAATAAAGAGCTACCCAGACAAAAAAAAAAGTCTAAAGGAGTTTATCACCTCTAAACCAGCACTGAGAAATGCTAAAGGGACTGCTGTATTGAGAAGAATAAATATATGTAGAGAGAAATATAGGTATAAAGAATTAAAATGATGATAAAATCCTCAACAAAATTTTAGCAAATTTGATCCAGCAACACATTAAAAAGATCATACATCATGACCAACTGATTTAGTCCATGGATGAAAGGCTGACACAATATCCACAAATCAATAAATGTGATACAGCACATTAACAAATTACAAGACAAAAATCACATGACCATATCAATTAATGAAAAAAATGCATTTGAAAAAATTCAACACCCTTTTTTGATCAAAACTCTCAGCAAAGTGGGAATAGAGGGATCATACTTCAACATAATAAAAGCCTTATATGACAAACCTATGGCCAACATCATACTCAATAGTCAAAAACTAAAACCATCTCTCCTAAGAATAGGAACAAGATATGGATGCCCACTTTCGCCACTCATGTTTGATATAGTGCTGGAAGTGCACGCCATAGTGATCAGACAAGAAGAAGAAATACAATGCATCCACATTGAAAAAGAGGAAGTAAAACTGTCATTATTTGCAAACAACATAATATTGTACATAGGAAAACCTAGACTTCATAAAAAAAACAACTACTAGATTTAATAAATGAATTTAGCAAGCTATCAGGATATAAAATTAGCACCCATAAATCTGTGGCATTTTTATACACCAATAATGAACTCTCAGAAAGAAAAACTAAAAAAGCAATCCCATTTACCATTGCAATAACAACAACAGCAAGAAAAACAAACAAGATACTTAGGAATAATCTTAACCAAGGAGGTAAAAGACCTATACTCAGAAAACCACAGGATATTGAAAAAAGATATAGAGAAAGATATAAACAAGTGGAATAATATATTATATTCATGGATTAGTAGAATCAACATCATTAAAATGTCCATACTACACAAAGAAATCTATAGATTCAATGCTATCCCCATTAGCATACCAATGGCATATATCACAGACCTAGAACAAACTCTCTAAAAATTTATATGGAATCAAAAAAGGCCTTGAATAGCTGCAGTAATCTTGAGAAAGAAGAATAAAGTTGGAGGGATCACAATACCAGATATCAAGTTATACTACAAAGCCACTGTTCTCAAAACAGCCTGATACTGGCACAAAACAGGCATATAGACCAAAGGAAAAGAACAGAAAACCCAGAAATTGACACAAGCCATTATGCTCAATTAATATTTGATAAAGAGGCAAAAGCATGGAGTCAAGAGAGTCTCTTCAATAAATGATGCGGGAAAGTGGGACAGATGCAGGCAAACAAAAATGAAATTAGACCACCAACTTACACCATACAAAAAAATAAACTCAAAATGGATAAAGGCCTTAAATGTAAGACATGAAACCATAAAAATCTAAGAAGAAACCATAGGCAGCAAAATCTCAGACATCTCTTGTAGCAATATGTTTACAATAAAAATATTAAAAACATGCCAATGCAGAATTTGTGGATAGTATTAAATCTATATTGTGAAGGACACTACCCCTTTTTAAGAACAACTCTTTTGGTTATTCATACATATACTCCATCCCCTTCCAAACAAAAACAGCAAGACTTTGTATTTTAATATATTCAACGAAGGTTATATTTTCTTATGAAAGAAAAAGATGCTTTGTCTTCATAAGAAGAAGCAAGCAAAAAAAATCAACATAACATTTCTCTTCCTAGAGAAGATTATATATATACTAGAGGCCCGGTGCACAAAAATGTGTGCACTCGGGGGGGACAGGGGGGTCCCCCAGCCCGGCCTGTGCCCTCTTGCAGTCTGGGACCCCTCGGGAGATAACGACCTGCTGGCTTAGGCCTGCTTCCGGGTTGCAGAGGGCACACCCAATCCCTAGGTGCAGCCCCTGGTCAGGCTCAGAGCAGGGCCGATTGGGGAGTTGGGGCACCGCCCCCTGTCACACACAGAGCAGGGCGGATCAGGGGGTTGGGGAGCTGCACCTTGTCACACTCAGGACAGGGCCAATGGGGAGGTTATGGCTCTACCCCGTTACACACAGAGCAAGGCCCGTGGAGGGGGGTTGGGGCGCCACCC
>NW_005370902.1:594600-601776 GCF_000412655.1 Myotis brandtii | reverse complement strand
ATAGCAAAGATTTATTTCTCAACAACAAGCATTTCACTGATGACACCAGGCTGTAATAAGACATGACAGAGGTCATGTTTACAAAAACTAACTTGAATTTGACTCAAGGGACCTCTGGAACAAAGGTCCCATTGATAAACCACCATCATAGCAAAGATTTATTTCTCAACAACAAGCATTTCACTGATGACACCAGGCTGTGATAAGACATGACAGAGGTCATGTTTACAAAAACTAACTTGAATTTGACTCAAGGGACCTCTGGAACAAAGGTCCCATTGATATGAAACCACCATTACATGGTAAAAGAATAATAAAATAGATCAATTCAGTGAAAAAGGAGAATACTTTTATCTATTATGTTTTTAAAGAGTTCTGGGAGTTAGACTCACTAGACAGGGGTAAACTATATCTAGGACCTAAAGACTAGGTCTTTCCCTCCACCACCACCCTCACCTCCCTTTCTACTTTCTTTCCTCTCACCTGTCTTCTTCTCTCCTCTCCTTAGAGGAAACTAATAACTACTATATTTTCTTCCAAATGAAAGACTAGTACTATCAAAATAACTGAACTAACACCAGAAAGAGCTACTTTGGCATTTAGTATAGCTTTCTGCACAACTACTATAGCATGTATTTCAACTGAATCTTTGTTTCATTTTCATTTGTATCTCTCAATTTATAACTTAGAAAAGAAATGAATATCTCACAGTCCTTAAGTACCTTTCATATTATATAGCATTGAGGTTGAGAGTTCTCTTATTCCCAATTTATAAATTTTGATTAATAAAATAAAATATAGTATCTAGCAAATTAATCTTAACCTCAATCAGTGCAGGACATGGGTGCTATAGAGTTCACCAGTTAGAGTCATTAGTAAAAAAAAAAAAAAAGCAAAGAAATACAATAAAAATGTCATTATTTTTAGGAATATGTGCTTACAATTTGTGTACAATAACATTGTAAATTAGTCTTATATTATTAAAAACATGATATGTTGGAATCCAAGATAGCAGCCAATGGGGATGTCAATGTGGAAGAGAGTGTGAGTGAGTGAAGGAGCGAAAGGTGAGTGCGTGGATGTGTGGAGCATGTGTGCGTGTGAGTGAGGGAAGTTATATTCCGCGGGACTGCTGGGGACTGGCAGACCAGGGTCCCCTAGTGGGGCAGCCTCTGCTACTGCTGAAATATCTCCCAAGGTGGCTGGCTCTATTGCAGGGGCCACGCCATCTTGAAGGGGAGAGTAGCTGTGACAGGGAGCCCAGCCTCACCTCCACCTAGGGAGCGCTCGGACACCAGCCAGGACCTTAGAGCCACACTGGCTAGGGACCTGCTGCCTCGGCTGTGAACCCACAAACACTGAGACTCCAGCCTCCTTGGCCACGGGCTCCTAAAAAGTTTGTACGGGGGGACAAAATGGCGGCTAACTAGGTGGACGTGTCCTGTGCCTTCTCATGGAGCACATAGAAGAAACAACTAAATGGAAGAGCATCCACTCAGATTTGGTGAATTAAACACAGCTGGTGAGACAATCCATGGCTGAAAATGACAGAGGACACCTGGAGAATGATAGGATTGGGGAACTGGGCTGGAGAGAGAGACACATGACCACCAGGACTAGAGGGTCAGAAAGAAACTGTGCTGCATCAAGTCCACATGCCTTGGGGACATGCATAACACTCGAGTGTGGAAGGGTGTCCACAGGGCTGCTGGCAGCCAGGGACTCTAGATCTAAGACCACAGCCATGGGAGGCTGCACCCAGAAAGGCAGCCTGGAGTTCTGCACTGGCCACACAGTGCCGGGGTGTTGGGGGAAGAGAAAAAAGCAGTGGCATGATTTTTTTATATTTTCCTTGCTTTTCCTCGCTAAACACAGTACACAATATCTTTCAACTAGAAACACTTACTGAGGCTGCAGTACAGGTGGAGGTGGTTTCGTGGTGGCTGAGGAACAAAACAAGGAGAGGCGACCAGGAATCCAGCTCAGGGACATTTTGGTCCTTCCAACCCTAAACAGCCATTTTTCTCCTGAAGACCCAGCCCCTCCTAGCAGCACAGCTGCACCCAGTATCAAGCTCTGCAGGAAAATAAGGATTTTGAAAACCCCCACGGAGCCATCAGGGACTTGGTTGAAGGGCCATTTGGTCCTGGAAACTAATACAGCAACACTCCCACCTAGAGCCCAGCAACACTCCCACCTAGAGCCCATGTCAGAACTAGACGCTTGTGTAAATATGACTGAAAGCAGACAGACCAACAAAGAGGGAAGATTGATCCCTCCTGCTTGTAACTGAAGCTGTGGAGACAGACACAGAGTAGTGGTGGATCTCTGGGAACTTCAACACGGTGCTGACTACATAACAGGAAACTGAGAAGCAGCAGACAGAACAGTAGAGAGGGGTCTTAAACCAGCTCCCATGGGACATTAAAACACAACTGAAGTGAATGACACTTCACTACTTCACTTTTTTATTTTTTATCTTTTACTTAAGAAAGAAAAGGAAATTTTATTTTATTTATTTTATTTTTAAAAATATATTTTATTGATTTCTTACAGAGAGGAAGGGAGAGGGATAGAGAGTTAGAAACATCGATGAGAGAGAAACATCGATCAGCTGCCTCCTTCACACTCCCTATTGGGTATGTGCCTGCAACCAAGGTACATGCCCTTGACCGGAATCGAACCTGGGACCCTTGAGTCCCCAGGCCGATGCTCTATCCATTGAGCCAAACCAGTTAGGGCGGAAATTTTATTTTATTATTATTTTTTTTTATTTGTTATTTTTTTTAACTTTTGTTTTTTTGGATTAGTGTTCTACATTCTATTTTTATTTTTGTTATCATTATTTTACTTTATCTAATTTTTTCTTTTTTGCCAACCTTTTCTTCCTCACTTCTCCCTTTTCATCTTGTTTTTCTTCTCCTGTTCCTGCTTTAGTTTTTTTTCTCTCCTTTCTTTTTACTCCTTGTTAAAAATTGATCTTCTTTATCTGCTTTATTGACACATTACTATTATCATAGTCTCTGTTGGCTTACTCATATATCTAATTTCCTCTTCCCTACATCAAGTAGATGGTTAAACATACTTGTTGAATTAATGTAAATGAGCACATTATTTAACTTTCCCATTGTTCTTCTCTTACTGAAATAATGTTATTGGAAAACAATGTTTTTAAGAAGATAGAAATCATATCAAACATCTTCTCAGTTCACAATGGCATAAAATTACAAATCAACTACAATAAAATATAAAGCAGTTGGAGGGTAAATATCATGCTATTAAATAATGATTGTGTTATCAAGAATATTAAAAAATAAATAACAAGCATCCTGGTAACAAATGACAATGAAATCACAACAATCCAAAATCTATGGGACACAGTGAAAACAGTCCTGAGAGGGAAGTTTATAGCTCTAGAGACCTACCTCAAAAAGCAAGAAAAATGGTAGTAAATCATCTAACTCTAAAACTCAAAGAATTAGAAAGAGAACAACAAGAAAAGCCCACAGTGAGCAGAGGGAAGGAGATAATAAAGATCAGAGCAGAAATAAATGACGTAGAGACCAAAAAAACAATACATAAGATCAATGAAACCAAGAGCTGGTTCTTTGAAAGGATAAACAAGATGGATGAACTTCTAGCAAGGCTCACCAAAAAAAAGAGAGAGGACCCAAATAAACAAAATCAGAAATAAAAGTGGTGAAGTAACAACAGACCCCACAGAAATACAAAGGATTGTAAAAAAATATATATACTATAAACAACTCTACTCCAACAAACAGGACAACTTAGATGAGATGGACATATTCTTAGAAACATACCAGCTTCCAAAACTCAAACAGGAACAATAAAAAAATCTGAATAGCCTGATAACTACTGATGAAATTGAAGCAATAATCAAAAATCTTCCAGCAAACAAAAGCCCTGGTCTGGATGGCTTTACTGGGGAATTCTCCCAAA
The DNA here is from genome assembly GCF_000412655.1 of Myotis brandtii. Lineage (NCBI taxonomy): Eukaryota > Metazoa > Chordata > Mammalia > Chiroptera > Vespertilionidae > Myotis > Myotis brandtii. The sequence goes on along the minus strand of NW_005370902.1, from coordinate 597,816 downwards.
CATTCAAAGAAGAAATAAAACCTATCCTCCTCAGACTATTCCAAAAAATTCAAGAGGAAGGCACACTTCAACACTCTTTCTATGAAGACAGCATTACCCTATTTCTAAAATCAGATACAGACACCACAAAGAAGGAAAACTACAGGCCAATATTCTTAATGAACACAGATAATAAAATCCTCAACAAAATTTTAGCAAATCAGATCCAGCATTACATTAGAAATATCATACACCATGACCAAGTGGGATTTATTTCAGGGATGCAAGGATGGTACAATATCCACAAATCAATAAATGTGATATCACATAAACAACTTGAGAGATAAAAATCACATAATCATATCAATTGATGCAGAAAAACATTTGATGAAATCCAACACCCTTTCTTGATAAAAACTCTCAGCAAACTGGGAATGGAGAGATCATACCTCAACATAATAAAAGCCTTATATTACATACCTACAGCCAACATCACACTCAGTGGGCAAAAACTAAATCCATTTCCCCTAAGAACAGGAACAAGACAGGGATGCCCACTTTCACCACTTGATATAGTACTGGAAGTGCTAGCCATAGTTATCAGAAAAGAAGAAGAAATAAAAGACATCCAAATTGGGAAAGAAGAAGTAAAACTGACCTTATTCCCAGATGACATGATATTGTACATAGAAAACCCTAAGGACTCCATAAAAAAACTACTAGACTTAATAAATGAATTCGACAATGTAGCAGGATAGAAAATTAACACCCAGAAATCTATGGCCTTTTTATACACCAATAATGAACTCACAGAAAGAGAAATGGAAAAAAATTGCATTTATCATTGCAACAAAAAATTAACATACGTAGGAATAAACTTAACTAAGGAAGTAAAAAAACTGTACTCGGAAAACTACAGGTTTTGATATTACTTTTTTGTGGAATCTAATGAAATTTGTGGTATCTAAAATAAACTAATGAACTAAATAGATTCAGAGGCATGGAAGTATAAAGCAAACTGATGATTCTTAAAGGGAAAGGGGGAGGGGGCACAGAAAGAGATTAAACAAAGATCTTATATGCATATGTGCATTGCCCATGGTCACAGACAATAGTGCAGTGAAGGCCTAAGATAGGGCAGAAATGAAGTGGAAGAGGGTGATAGGGGAAAAAAGGTGAGGACATCTGTAATACTTTCAACAATTAGGGTAAAATAATAACAGTAATTGGATGGGATTCAGGCATTGGGTAATCAATTCTCAGGGGTGTTCCCTGGATGAGTTAGTCAAGTCAATTATAGTTGAGTTGGGATTTTCCTATGGGGTTTTTCTATGTCTTGACGAATGACCTCTGATATTTCCACAAAGATTTTTATTCATCTAAGAATATCCAATATTCGGGCTGGAGGAAGGATGTGTCTCATTTTTGGAGCTGAATGAGTTCAGCTCTTATTTATATAGTGGAGGTTTATTGTTTAGAATTTCAAAAAGTAATTTTAATTAAAAAGTCAAACTTAAAAACCAGTCACTCATTTTTTTTATGTCTTATCTTAGTCTTGGCTTTGTTCATCTTTAACCTTTGTTTCATTTTGAGGATTTGAAACTATACTTTAAATAAAGTCATACCCTTTATTACAAGCAAGAAAATGTCCTGGATTTAAGAGTTAATTCATTTAAACATATTTGATATAGTGGGGAGCCAGTATGCTTAATGGGACCATTATTGGATTTTAGGGCTGTGTCTGCGTCCAAGGGGTGGTCCAGGGTAAGTATCTTTGGAATGCTGCTGACTATGCCAAGTAAATGTCAATGTAAGCCTATAGAGAATTTTTGTGTTTATTTGATTAAACTATTGATAATTGTGGAAAAGTAAAATTGCAATGGTTTGATATAATGCTCCAGAGAATGGCAGTTCTGTATCTCAGAACTTATCTTATATATTACTAGAGGCATGGTGCACGAAATGTGTGCATTGGGGGGAGGGGGTGTCCCTCAGCCCAGCCTGCACCCTCTCCAATCTGGGACCCCTTGGGGTATGTCCAACTGCTGGTTTAGGCCCAATCCCTGTAGGCCCTGTGGGATCAGGCCTAAACCGGCAGTCAGACATCCCTCTCATAATCTGGGACTGCTGGCTCCCAACCATTCACCTGCCTGCCTGCCCGATTGCCCCTAACCATTCCCCTGCCAGCCTGACTGATGCTTAACTGCTCCCCTGCCAGCCCGATTTCCCCAACTGCCCTCCCCTGCTGGCCCGTTCGCCTCCAACTTCCCTCCCCTGACAACCCAGTTGCCCCAAACTGCCCTCCCCTGCCAGCCTGGTTGCCCTCAACTGCCCTCCCTGCAGTCCTGGTCGCCCCTAATTGTCCTCCCCTGCTGGCCTGATCGCCCACACCTGCCCTCCCCTGCCGGCCATCTTGTGCCCACATGGGGGAAGCCATCTTGTGTGAGGTGTGATGGTCAATTTGCATATTGCCTCTTTATTATATAGGATAATCAAAAGTATATATGTAAGTGGGTTATATTAAATCCATTGGTGATAGATTAGGGAGGTGGGAGAAAGCAAAATGGGGGAATCTCTGGAATTGGATGAAAAATGAAATGATAGACACATACATATTTTACATATGGGGGTATAAGATAGTTAATAGTCAACAATTTATATGATAATAACTAGGAGAGGATTTATGGTATTCATCCTGATGAATTGGTTGTGTCCTGAGGGGTCTGAAAAAAGGGGAGTAACCCTGACATTTCAAAGATATGTTATGTAAAAGACAATAGATAGGATTAGTTAAGGTAAAGATTGACTTTTGTTAGGGAAGATTTTAGTCTAGGATATGACTACATGCCATAAAGAGTTTTTAGTTTAAAAGTTTTAATTTTAGATCATTTTTTTTATTGCTTAAAGTATTACAAAGGGTATTACATATGTGTCCTTTTTTTTCTTCCCCGCCCTTGACAACCCCCTGGCCCCCCCAACCCCCCAGTGTCTTATGTCCATTGGTTATGCTTATATGCATGCATATAAGTCCTTTGGTTGATCTCTTACCCCACTCCCTACTGCCCCCCAACCCTCCCTGGACTTCCCGCTGCAGTTTGACAATCAGTTTGCGGCAGCTCTGCCTCTGTATCTATTATTGTTCAAAAGTTTATAATGGTCTTTATTATCCATGAATGAGTGAGATCATGTGGTATTTTTCCTTCATTGACTGGCTTATTTCACTTAGCATAATGCTCT
>NW_005370902.1:586322-586558 GCF_000412655.1 Myotis brandtii | reverse complement strand
AAGGGTAAAATCAGGTGATGAAAAAAAGAAAAAAAATGGTTTCTTAGTTAAAAGGTGAAAAAATAATTAAAAATAAAAATAAAAATGTGCAGTACTGAAGGTGCTTCAGATCTTCTACTCTTCTTTTTGACCCGCCAGGTATTCAGGAAAATGTTGAATTTCCCTCCGATACACTGTTCCTCCGTGTTCTAAGCCACAGTCCTGATTTTAAGGCAGGCCGTATTGGTTCCCCAGAC
>NW_005370902.1:557947-586038 GCF_000412655.1 Myotis brandtii | reverse complement strand
GGAAGCTGTGCGAACTCGCAGGGCTCCACCTTCCAGACCTGGGCGGAGTCTCTGCGCGCGCTCTGGCCCCTGGCACCAAGTAGCCGGCAGGGTGGCAAAATCTGAGGCTACCCCTTTGCATCCAGTCCAACTATGGGCTTATTTGTAGTGTTTCCTTCTGCCAGCAGCCCTGCTGGAGCCCTTCCCCACTTGCGGGTCATGCTGTCCCCAACGGCCGCGGACTTTGTGGGGCGCAGATTTCCTCCCGCGCGTGAGCTCCTCTCTCCAACCTGAATTGCAAACCGCACCTTTGGGGGAAGTCTAACTTTTCCGTGGAAAGAAGCAGGGCTGGTCTGAGTTCATGTAGTAGCGCTGCTTGAGAGCCGTTGCCTCCGGGTTAGTAGCCGATCTCTGGATGCCGGTAACAGCCACTCAAGATGGGGCGGTCTCCGCGGCTGAGCCGGCGCCCCGGGGGAGGTTTCAGCCTCAATCTCTAACCGTCCCCTTTTTCTAGGAGTTCTCTGTCTTTCCTGGCTGCAGACTGTCACTCAGCTTAATCTCTTCTGCTTATTTGGGCTGTATGTTACCCGTTTCAGCTGCTCGCCCTTATCTGCTCCGGGACAAGGCACTGACACGTCCGTCTAAACCTCCGCCATTTTTCTGGATCTATCACAAACTTAAAACAACAGAAATTAATTCTCTCAAAGTTCTGGAGGCCAGAAGTCCTAAATCAAGGCGTCAGCAGGGCCATGCTCCCGTCAGAGGCGCTGTGGGGAAACCCATTTCATGCCTCAATCTGAGCTTCAAAGACTCTAGTGATCCTTGGTGTTCTTTGGTCTGTGGCCACATTGCTCCAATCTCCGCCTCCCTTTAGATCATTTTTTGTGGTTATTTTAGGTCTCTGAGTTGGCATGGCTGCCACACAAGCCTTCCCTGAGCATGTCAGGTTAGCTTGTGGCCCCTTTTTGTCCACACTATTTTTCTCTGATCATTTTTTCCTTCTTCTTCTCCTTCTCCTCCTTCTCCTTCTCCTTCTCCTCCTTTTTCTTGCCTCCTCCTTCTCCTCCTACTTCCTTCTATTATTTTTCTCATTCTTCAAAAACACTTTAACATTTCTTGTAATACTGATTTGGTGGTAATGAACCTCTTTAGCTTTTTATTTTCTGGGAGCTCTTTATTTCCCTTTTAATTTTAAATGATACTCTTGCTAGGTAAGTAGTCTTGCTTGAAGGTCTTGCTTTTTATTACTTTGGATATTTCATGCCAATCCCTCTGGCCTGAAATATTTCTGTTCAGAAATCAGTTGACCATATTATGGAAGTTCCCTTGTAGGTAATTGTCTTTCTTTTGCTGCTTTTAAGATACTCTCTTGTTCTTTAACCTTTGGCATTTTAATTATGATAAATAATGGTGTGGGCCTCTTTGGGTTCATCTTGTTTGGGACTTTCTGCACTTTCTTGACTTATGTGTCTTTTTCCTTCAACAGGTTAGAGAAGTTTTTAGTCATTATTTCTTCAAATAGGTTCTTAATCCCTTGCTCTCTCTCTTCTTCTGCTGGTACCCCTATGATGTGGAGGCTGTTAACTTTCATGTTGCCCCAAAGGTCTCTTGAAATGTCCAAATTTTTTTTAATTTTTTTTTCTTTTTGTTGCTCTGTTTGGGTGTTTTTTGCTTTCTTGTCCTTTAAATCACTGATTCCACACTCTGCTTCATCCAGTGTACTCTTTATTCCTTCTAGTGAACTTTTCATTTCAGATGTAGTGTTCTTCATTTAGGCCTGGTTCTTTTTCATGGTTCTTTTTTAAAATATATTTATTTTTATTGATTTCAGAGAGGAAGGGAGAGGGAGCAAGAGAGATAGAAACCACAATGGTGAGATACAATCATTGATCAGCTGCCTCCTGCATGCCCCCTACTGAGGATTGAGTCCTCAACCCAGGCATGTGCCCTTGACCAGAATCGAATCAAGGACTCTTCAGTCTGCAGGCTGACACACTATCCACTGAGCCAAACCATCTAGGGCTTCATGGTTCTTATGTCCCATTTAATGCTGTTGACATTCTCACTAAGTTTCTTGAGCATCCTTATAATATATATTTTTAACTTTATAGCTGGTAAATAGCTCACCTCCATTTCATTTAGCTTTTTTTCCTGGAGATTTCTCCTGTCGTTTAATTTGGGACATGTTTCTTTGTCTCCCATTTTGGCTGCCTTTTTGTGTTTGTGTGTATATATTAGGTTGATTTGCAATGTCTTTAAATCTTGGTAGGGTGGTCATATGTAGTAGGTGTCCTGTGAAATTCAGTTGAGCAGTATCCTTATTCACCTGAGCTGGTGCTCCAGGAATATCCTTTGTGGTTTATATGAGCTCTCCTGTTGTAATTGAGTTTTGATTTCTATTGGCCCATTCATGTATGGGGTTGACCCTTTGGCTGACTGATTGTAAGGATTGACACCAACAAACTGTATGAGTAAGTGCTCACAACACAAAGCAGAATTTGCTTTAGCAGGGTCTTGTGTTTGCCAAGATATCCCTTTGGCTATGCAATGTATGAAGCTAATTGGATACCACTCTAATATCATCTGAAGCTAGCCACTGGGTGTGTGTTTTCTGGGCCTCTTGGGAGAGACTCTAGTGCAAGTCAATGTCAAATACTGACTATGACTGGTCCTGGACAACCTGTTCAGAGCTACAGAGTAATCCACAGTTTTGGGCTGCCTCTGCTGGGCCTTGGAATGTATGTGATGGATTAAGCTATGCATCAAGGCTGGTTTCCACCAGCACCAAGTATGGGAGCAGGACAACAAAAGGTCCAAAGTACCCCAAGATCTGCCTCTACTTGCTTCCATCTGCCAACTGCCCAAGGCACCCTGAGATCTGCCTCCAACTGCCTCTGTGGATGGCTCACTGTTAGGCTTAATAATTGAAAGAGCCTCTGGCAATACTTGAGTTGAATGAGGTGGGTTCTTAGTAAGTCACCAGGTAAGGGCAAGAGGTGTTCACCAGATTGATACAGGTTCAAACTTGGTGCAAGTGCTGGGTCTGAGGCAACTCAGCAAAAGTCTCAGGCTTTACCAAGTTTTGATGCCCACCACTAGGTGCCCACAGACCTTGTTATGAGGAAGGATTTCTGGGAGTCATCAGGGTGAGGTCAAGAGAGTTTATCAGACCCAAACAGACCAAGATTTGGCCCTGTGAAAGGAAGGCTTTTCACCAGTCTGGTGTGTGAGGAAAAAATTATGCCTGTCCTAGAGCCACACAATTCTGTTGGAAGCCAAAGCTCAGCATGGTGAGCCACTGACATTTTAAGTGTGGGACTAGTGGATCTCCCATGAGGCACCAGTGAGGCTTGAGGGGTGGGGTGGGAAGAGTGTCCCCTGCCCCAAAGTAACACAACTCAGCCACTAACACCCCTGCATTTATTCAGACATTTACACCCAGCCCAGGCAGCTGATTCCTCAGCAGGGCATGAGCTCTGCAGGCTGGGACAACAAGGAATCCAGAGGGAGTGTTTGTTGCATTCCCTCAGGCTAATGCTATAAGAAGGGGTATGCTCCACCCAAGAAAGATGGCATAGGGATTTGGGTAGCTGTATGTTCAGCTCTCTTCCCAGAGCTACAAATCCCAGTCTTTCCTCAATCAACTCTAATCCACTCCACCTTCCATCAACTGGAGTCTAGGTTGAATGGCTATGAATAAAATTTTGTGCATTTCCCCTTTAAGAGGGTTCCTGTGTTCCTAGCACAGTCCTATCTCTCCCTGGGATACAGAATCCCTAATGATTTTCACAGCCAGATATTATGTGGAGGCCTCTTCCTGGCTCTGGTTGCTGGTGTGTAGTTGAGACACCACACTCCTCATAGGAAACCTTTGAAGCTGAGATATGACTCCAGAATCTTAGCTGGCACCCATGGGAGTGGAACCAGCCCTTTCTTGGGTCTCTTCCCTTCCTACCTGTGCCACACTCAGCATGGCCAGGGGTGAACCTGAGGGGGCAGGGGTGGTGAAGGATTAAAGAAGATAGATAAGAGAATAAAGCTTGAGCTAGGTGGGACACTGCTCTTGAATGGAGAGACAGTGCCACAGCCTGCAAGCTGAGTCTTTATTTTATAGCCAGATTCCATGAGGCAAAGTAAGGGAGTGGTCAAGATATTTACAATGTTCTCACCAGTTTTGAATCTACTCAATTACATGCACCTGAACTCTATCAAGCTTTGTTTTAGCAGCACTTGCTGCACCTACTGCAGCCTATATCACTTAGCCACCTGGGACCACAGGTTCGGACCACAAGGTCAAGCTTACAACTATAGCCTTTGGCTATAATTGTGCTGGGAGGGCTTTGCCCTCCAAGCTGGCACTTGCACATGGCTTTGCCACGAGAGGACCGTGTCCTCTCATTAGTCTGAGGCTTGAACCTGTCCAAACGCTGTAGCAGCTCTCCACACCTACCAGTCTCAATATGGCTTCTTCTATAAGTCCTTGGTTATAAAACTTCTGTTCAGTTAGTCTTCAGTTGGCTATTCAGGTTAATTGTTCTATATTTTAGTTGTAATTCCAATTTGGTCTTGTCAAGCAGTGAGTGTACCTTCCATCTACTCCACTGCCATGTTGGATCAGTTGATATATTCTTAATAACTAACTAGACTTTGAAGGCTGATCAATCATGATTAATTGGGTTCCTGCTATGGGTTAAGTATAACCCATAACCTAGGAATTATTTTCTGACATATTATTTTATTTGCCAGTGGAAGGCAGATAAGAGCCATTCCATTCATTTGACATTCACTTACTTTTTCAGAAATATATAAGCCTTATAAAAAAACAGTGAAGACCCAGAGAATTCAAGACATAAAATTGATGAGGAAAATTGTTCTCTAACAAATAACATTAAGCATTTTTTTCTTTTTCAACAATAATCTGGTTCTAAGTATCTATCTATCTATCTATCTATCTATCTATCTATCTATCTAAAAAGCTAATATGCTAAGTGTCCATCCAACTGGTAGCTATGACATGCACTGACCACAAGGGGGCAGACACTCAATGCAGGGGCTGCTGAGCTGCAGTGACTTGGCAGCGGCAGTTCTCGGGTGACGAACCCCGAAACCAGAAAGGAGGGAGCCCGATTTCTTGCAGGGCCACACGATTCCACCTTGTGATTTCACCTTCGGCCATGGGTTATGTTGTTGCTGGGGCACTGTCAGCCCTAAATCTGGTTTACTGCACACTTGCATTTGCGTTCCACACCCTGTATGACAGCAACTTTGTAGAGTGCCCTCTCGCACTCTGGGACCCCTTGGGGGATGTCGGAGAGCCGGTTTTAAGCCTGATCCCTGCAGGCCAGGCCAAGGGACCCCACCTGCCTGAGGGACCCCACTCACTTTGCAGATGCCCTTCAAGCCACGGTGCCACCCCAGATGCAGCCAACTGGGGAGGGATCACGGGAGGTTGGCTCCAGGCATGTCCAGCCCATCTCGCCCAGTCCTGCCCTGCTGGCCACCTTCTAATTAATTTCCTTTCAATGTGCATGAATCCATGCACTGGGTCACTAGTTAGGTAAAATATTCTAGCTTGAAATAACATCTGGCTAGCAGTCTTTTTACAACTTTTCTTAACTTTCCCTAAATTCACATTCAAAAAGGAGGTTTCATAACAATGTTGATATTATGTAGAAATAAAAAAATGTTGAAATGTTGAAATTCAAAGATAATAGAACATGAATTACAGAACAAAATTTATGTTGCACCAGTGTTTTGCTTTAAGAAGTATACAAACCCACCCTCCTCAAATCAGAAGGAAAGCCTTATAGCCATCTCTCATTATCTCCTTCCTTTTACAAAATTAGTATGCATTATGCACACTGATATGAATTTAATATCCATTAGGAGAGTGGTCTTCTACAAGTCTACTAATTCCATTTCTTGATGCAGTCAAATGTTTCTTTCAGGTTTCTCAATGGTACTTATTTCTACTCTAGATATAGAAAGAGATTGTAATTTTCAGAATATAACAAAGTAGGAATTTTTGGAACACAGTATTTAATAAAGGTGAAGTTATATGCTGTGAAATCTCTCCAGATTGCTTGTAAAGAACAGAAGTGATGAGATAAGTGGTGTGTATTTGGGAGAGGAGTTTGCCATGGACTGGATGTAAAGGAGCACCAAGGCTGGGAGTAGGATGGTAAACAATTATTCAATCTTTAGGCCAGCAGAGCCTCATTCATTGATGGACTCTGATAATGCTGACAGCACTTTACATTATTGACCATGTATATGTGTTCATTGCTGTTATAAACATGTGATAGGCATTAATTCATCACATCCTCACAATAATGGCTCTCACAAGTTGTACCTATATAGACATTAAGAACTAATGGGGGATCTGCTCAACACCAGGTTTCCAGCTGTGGTAATTAGTAAATGACTCATCCTGAAAGGATGGGGATAGAGAATGAGACAAATGACACTCTGGCACTAATTTTTTAAAAAAATGGAGGTATCAGTAGAACTGAATATATAGCTCAGAAAGAGACACTGGCAAAATAATTGGTTAATAAATGTGACATTATCAATCAGTATGGAAAAAAGAAATTAATTCATGGTTTCCCAGTTATAAAAAATAGTCCTGATTACCTATTTTATAAAAGAAAAACAGTTAAATCTTTACTATATAATTCAAGTTAAGATAATTGCCAGATACATTAGAATTAGATGTAATCTGTATTATAAAAAGCCAGTGGCTGGAATGCCAGAACGACCAAAGGACTGGTCACCAGGAGGTGCATTGATGGGTCCCGCGGCAATGGCAGAACTCTGGGTCCCGTGGTGGCGGCGATGGGACTCTGGGTCCCACCGCAGCGGCAGTGGCAGGACTCTAGGTCTTGTGTGATTTTGTGCACAGCGGTGGGAGGGACTCTGAGTCTTGCATGATTTCGCGCACTGGGCCTCTAGTCTATAATAATAAAAGTGTAATATCCTAAATAGACTGGACATCCTTCTGGACATCCTTCCAAACAACCTTCTGCAGGAAGCTGGGGCTGTGAGGGAAGCCCGGGTCCTGGGTGCCTGCCAGCAGCTGGAGGAAAGCCCGGATCTCAGGTGCCAGAGGAAAGCAGGTGCTGGCAGCTGGGGAAAAGAAGGCCTACTCTTTGCATGAAATTCGTGCATTGGGCCTCTAGTAATATTAATAAAAGATAAAACATATATTGCATACTCTGTTCATCACTTTTACAAGTGCTTTACATATTAAAATGGTTTGGTCATCATAACAATCCTATAAAGTAGGAATAATTATTTTATTCTTTGACAGAAAAGAAAACCACTATGCATAGAGGTTAAACAGCATTGTTCAAGGTCACACAGCTTATAGGTGTTCCAATAACCATCTCAGACTTCACCTGTCCACAAGCAAATTGCTAGTCTTTCCCTAAAAACATCTGCTCTATCATCCTCTATCATCTCTGTCTCAGATATTATTTATCCAGAGTTACCCAGTTACTCCAACAGTAACCCTCATTTTTAACAACTTGTATGCAAACATTTTGAAAAATTCTGATGGATGATAGTTGGTTCATACTATATTTCCTGGTTTGTTTCCATAACCTCCTAAGTGGTAACCCTGCTTCCCTACATTCTATTCTCAATGAAGAAGCCAGAATAACCCTTTAGAACATAAATCAGATTATATTACTCTTCTACCTGGAACACTGCTACCCCAATTAGTCCCCATGCCAGTTCCCTAACCTTTAAGGTTTTGCTCAGATAAAGTCTATCCTGATAACTTATCTAAAATTACTACTCACTATCTGACTCGCAAGCACTTCTAATCCCTATACCCAGTTCTTTTAGAAACTCTGTAATATTTTCTATAATTAACCTATTTAATATATCTATTTTTTCTCTGAAGTGTAAGGCCTGCAAGGGCATGATCTTATCTGTTTTGTTCACAGATGTATACTAATCACATATCACAGTGCTTCAGGTGCAGTATAAACTCCATAAATATTTGTTGAATAAATGATGAGACTAGGATTTTAGACTCAGGCAGAAGGGCTCTAGATTTCATTAAATTAATGACTAAAAAATTCCATAAAAATTAAATTATAAAAAATGCTTGAAAAAATAAACCAATATGGGAGGAAAAACAACTTTAGGAATATTAAAGTTCTAATAGAAATAATGCAGAAAAATGTAGTAGTTTAAAGCATATAAAAATTAAACCTAGTGTGATGTCAGGAGCATGGCAGTCTAAGAGGCCTCCCTGGTCTCTCCCATTAAAGTTACAACAAGTTGGACAATAATTCAACAAAGGAGTCATTTAAACATCTGTTCATTTAAACATCCAAAGTTGAGTGAATTGGAGCAAACAGGAGAGGAGTGAAGGGGAAGAACAGAAAAGATGCCATGGAAGCAACCTGGAGCTCACTGCATGGCCTGAGAGAAAAGACTTAAAGTGAAAGGGTAGAAAATGATACTCCAAGCAAACAGCATGTAGAGAAAAGCAGGTGTAACAATACTTATTGTGACAAAATAAATTTCAAGACAAAACAGATATCAAGAGACAAAGATGGACATTTTTATAATGATAAAGGGGGCAATACATCAAGAAGGCATAATATTTATTAATATATATGCATCCAACCAGGGTACACCAAAGTAAATAAAACAAACACTAACAGAACTAGAGGGGAAAACTGACAAAAACACAAGTATAGTAGGGGACTTAAATACACCATTGAGAACTGTAAATGGATCATCCAAACAGACTCAATAAGAAAATGTTGGCCTTAAATGACACATTAGACCAAATGGACAAAATCAACATTTACATAGCCTTTCATCCAAGAACACCAGATTATACATTATTTTCGAGTGCATATGGAACATTCTCAAGAATAGACTATATATCAGACACAAAATAGGCTTCAACAAATTTAGAAAGATGGAAATCAAAACAAGTATATTTTCCAACCACAATTTTAAATTAGAAATTAACTGAAAATTGAAAGAGGGAAAAAAGAAAGAGGAAAAAGATATATGTGGAGATTAAAAAACATGCTACTAAAGGATGACTGGATAAATAAAATAAATAAAGCATTTGGAATACAGCAAAAGCAGTAATAAGAGGGAAGTTTATATCATTACAGACCTATTTCAAGAACCAAGAAAATTTCCAAATAAACAAAATAACATTACATCTTAAAAAATAAAAAAACTAGAAAAAGAAAAAATGAACCCAGAGGCATCAGAAGAAAGAAAATAAAAATTAGAGAATGAAATAGAGAACAAAAAGACAATAAAACAATTAATTCAATGAAGAGCTGGTTCTTGGAAAAGATTAATAAAATTGACAAGCCCGTGGCTAGACTCACTATGGAAAAAAGAGAAAAGTCTCAAATAAACAAAATCAGAAATAAAAGAGGAGAAGTTACAACAGATACCATGGGAATACAAAAGGCTATACAAGAATACTATGAAAGACTATATGCCATCAAATGGGTAAATTCCTAGAAACATATAACCATCCCAGACTGAATCATGAGGAAATGAAAAATCTAAATAAACCCATCAACAGCATGGAAATTGAAACAATCACCAAATACCTCTCCAAAAGTAAAAGTCCAGGACCAGATGGCTTAACTAGTGAATTCTACCAATCATTCAAAGATTTAATACCTATCCTTCTCAAATTCTTTCAAAAAATTAAAGAAGAGGCAATACTTCCTAATTCATTTTATAAGGTTGACATTACCTTGATGCCAAAATCTGTTAAAGATAACACACAAACAAATAAACAAAACAACCTAAGCATGTAACAATAGTAAGTGATTGCATAAATACATTTGGCAGTTTCCTATGATCAAGTACTACACAGCTATTACATGAGGTAAAACAACTCATATGAAAAAGTTTTATAATATATATCTGAAACACTTACACTTAAATATTAAAAGGAATTAACCCTTTGGGGGAAAAAAACCTACAGACCAATATCTCTGATGAATAAAGTTGCAAAACTCCTAAACAAAATACTAACATTTTGAATATAACAATACATTAAAAAAACAATATATCACAATCAAGTGGGGTTCATTCCAGGGCTGCAAGGATGCTTCAACATTAAATGAAACATTAGACCAAATGGACATAATTGACATGTATAGAATCTTTCATCCCAGAACATCAGATTATATATTCTTCTCCAATGCACATAGAACATTCTCAAGGATAGACCATATATTGTGTCACAAAGCTGGTGTCAACAAATACAAAAGGATTGAAATCATACCAAACATCTTCTCCAACCATGTTACCTTGAAATTAGAAATTAACTGCAAAAAAGGAAGTAAAGAAACCCACAAATACATGGAGATTAAACTACATACTACAAAAAAGTGACTGTGTCAAAAAGGAAATAAAAGTTGAGATTAAAAAAAATAGAGAGACAAATGAGAATGACAATACAACATATCAGAATTTCTGTGATTCAGTGAAAGCAGTAATAAGAGGGAAGTTTCTATCATTACAGGTCTACCTCAAGAAACAAGAGAGATACAAAGTAAATAACCTAAAATCACATCTTAAAGAAGTAGAAGGACAAATGCAACTCAAAATCAGCACAAGAAAGGAAATAATAGAAATTAGAGCAGAATTAAATGAAATAGATGACAGACTATACAAAAATTAATAACACAAAGAGCTGGTTCTTTGAAAAGATTAATAAAATTGACAAACCCCTGGCTAGCCTCATTAAAGAAAAAAGGGAAAAGACCCAACATAAACAAAATCAGAATGAGAAAGGAGAAATCACCACAGACATCACAGATAAACAAAGGATCATACTGGAATATTATAAAAGACTATATGCCACTAAATTCAACAACCTAGAAGAAATGGATAAGGTATTAGAAATATATAATCTTCCTAGACTAAATCATGAAGAATTGGAAAATCTAAAAAAAATGATCAGCAGTGAGGAAATCAAAACAACCATCAAAAACCTCCAAAAACAAACAAACAAACAAACAAACAAACAATCTCCAAAAAACAAAAGTCCAGGACCAGATGGCTTCACCAGTGAATTCTATCAAACATTCAAAGAAGATTTAAAACCTATCCTACTCAAACTCTTCCAAAAAAAATTGAAGAAGAGGCAATACTTCCTAACACATTCTATGATGCCAATATAACCCTGATACCAAAACCTGGCAAAGATAACACAAAAAAAGAAAACTACAGACCAATATCTCTGATGAATACAGAAGCAAAAATCCTAAACAAAATACTAGCAAATCAAATACAACAAACAGTCAGAAAAAAAAATACAACACAATCAAGTGGCATCATTCCAGGGGCACAAGGATGGTTCAACATATGCTAATCAATCAATGTAATATGCCACATTAACAAAAGAATCACTAAAATGATATTATCAATATATGCAGAAAACATATTTGATAAGATACAAAACATACATCAATTTATGATTAAAACACTCAATAAAATAAGACTAGAAGGAAAGTACCTCAACATAATAAAGACCATCTCTATATATATAAAACCCTAATATGCAAATAGACTGAACGGCTGAATAATTGAACAACTGAACAACCAGTCACTATGACA
The DNA here is from genome assembly GCF_000412655.1 of Myotis brandtii. Lineage (NCBI taxonomy): Eukaryota > Metazoa > Chordata > Mammalia > Chiroptera > Vespertilionidae > Myotis > Myotis brandtii. The sequence continues at coordinate 574,434 of NW_005370902.1, read as the reverse complement.
TGCGCTGACCACCAGGAGGCACGCACGGAACATGGTGGGCGGCAGAGCACAGAACATGGCAGGCGTCAGCTGCAGTGGGATAGTAGGGGCAGGTGAACGGGGGCACCAGACAAAGGCGGGGTGCCGGTTGCTGTCATCAGGGCGAGCCTCTGGTGGTTACTGAAAATTCTTTGCTCCCACATGCCACAGTCCTGCCCAGCCTTTGCATCTGCTGCCATGGCCAGCCCTGCTCGCACCTGCTGCTGGCACCTGGCGCCGGCCATGATCGCTCAGTGCTGTCAGCGGGTGTGAGTGGTGACTGCTGGCTCCAATCACCCCTCAGGACTTCTCTACCTCCCCCTGCTCCTGAGGGATGATTGGGGCCAGCAGCCGCCTCTCGCACCCACTGCAAGTGATGGCCCTGCTTGCACCCACAGCCAGAGCCAGAGCCACCACCTGCACTTGCTACCGGTGCCCAGAGCTGGCCCCGATTGCTTGGCACTGTCAGCTGGTGTGAGCAGCAGCTGCTGGCCCCAATCGCCCCTGAGGGCTTCTCCACCTCCCCCTGCTCCTGAGGGGTGATCAGCGCAGCAGCTGCCACTTGCACCCACTGCTGGCGCTGGCCCCAAACGCTCTGCGCCATCAGCTGGTATAAGCAGGGCCAGTACTGTCAGCGCGTGCGAGTGGCGACAGCGGGAGCAGGGCTGCAGACAAACAGAGGACCAGTGGCTGTGGTGAGAGTGGCCGGGCAGGGGCACGGATGGTGTGCCGAGACCCGCTCCTGTGCCCATTGCAGCCTCGTGGCTCACAGTTCCTTTCAAGGTGCATGAATTTGTGCACTGGGCCCCTAGTATATGATAAACCCTCAGCTAATATACTCAATGGTGAAAAACTGAAAGTTTTTCCTCTAGGATCAAGAACAAGACAAGAATGTCCACTCTCACCACTCTTCTTCAACATAATACTAGAAGTCCTAACCAGAGTAATAAGGCAAGAGAAAGAAATAAAATGCATCCAAATAGGGAAGGAAGAGGAGGTCAAACTGTTACTTTTTGCGGACAACATGAAAAAAAAAATATATATATATATATGCCAAGTAACTGGAATGACCGGAATGACTAGAATGACCAGAATGACCCATTGCTATGACACACACTGTGGCTGCTGTTCAACGGGCTCAATGCGGGTAGGACCAGCCAGCCAATCTCCCACGTCCACTCCCCCCGGCCAGCCACTCCAATTGGCCTTGATCGGGGCACATCAGCCAGACCCCACCCATGCACAAATTCATGCACCGGGCCTCTAGTGTATATAGAAAACCCTAAAGACTCCACCAAAAAATATTAGAAACAATAAACAAATACAGTCAAGTTGCAAGATACAAAAATCAATGTGCAAAAATTCATTGCCTTCCTGAATACTAACAACAAAACTTTAGAAAAAGATATGAAAAAGTAATTCATTTTGCAATTGCAAACTAAAGAATAAAGTACCTAGAAATAAACTTAAAGAATGTGAAAGACCTATATACTGAAAATTACAAAGCATTATTAAAAGGGATTGAAAAAGACACAACAAAATGGAAAAATATTCCATGTTTATGGATTGGAAGAATCAACATATTTAAAATGACCATTTTATCGAAAGCAATATACAGACTTAATGCAATCCTCATCAAAATCCCCCAATGTCATTTTTTAAAAAAACATAGAACAAAAAATCATCAGATTTTTATGGAACCACAAAAGACCCCAAAGAGCCAAAGCAAGCCTGAGAAAAAAGAAGGAACCTGGAGGTATCACAGTAACTAACTTCAAATTTTACTACAGAGCTATGATAATCAAAACAGCATGGTATTCACAGAGAAATAGACACACAGATCAATGGAACAGAATAGAGACCCGCTATAAAACCACACATATATGGACAGATAATTTTTGACAAAGGAGTCAGAAACATACAGTGGAGTAAAGATTGTCTCTTCAAAAAATGGTGCTGGGAAAACTGGAAAGCCACATGCAAACAAATGAAATTAGATTACAGTTGGTTCCCATGTACAAAAATTAATTTAAAAATGGATCAAAGATCTAAATATAAGACCTGAAACAATAAGTTATACAGAAGAAAATATAGGTACCAAACTTATGGACCTTGGTCATAGAGGACATTTTATGAACTTGACCCCAACGGTAAGAGAAGTAAAGGCAAAAATAATTATATCAAACTAAAAAGCTTCTACACAGCAAAAGAAACTGACAACAAAACAAAGAGTCAGCCAACCAGATGGGAGATGCTATTTGCAAACAGTAGCTCTGACAAAGGTTTAATTCCAAAATATATAAAGAAGTATGAAACTCAACACCAAACAAATTAACAACTCAATCAAAAAGTGGGCAGAGGAACTGAAAACCCATCTCCCCCAAGAAGACATACAAACAGCCAATCCTATATAATAAAAGCCTAATATGCAAATTAACCAAACTGCAGAACAACCGGTGGAATGACTGGTCACTATGATGCGCACTGACCACCAGGGAGCAGAACCTCAACGCAGGAGCTGCCCCAGTCTGCAGGCCCCAGGCCAGCCAAGGCAGGTGCCAGTGGGGGCCCCCTGATTGCCCCACTGGTTGCCCCACAGATTGGCCCTGATTGCTGGCCAGGCCTAGGGACCCTACCCATGCACGGATTTTGTGCACCAGGCCTCTAATATCTGAAAAGATGTTCAACCTCAGTGGAAATTAGGAAAGCACAAATCAAAACTAAAAGATAACACCTCACACCTATTAGTGTGGCCATTATTAACCACACAAGCAATAACAAGTGTTGGAGAGGTTGTGGAAAAACTGGAACCCTCATTCACTGTTGGTGAGAATGTAGACTGGTACAACTACTATGGAAAGCAATCCAGAAATTCCTCAAAAATTTAAGAATAGAGCTACTTTATGACCCAGCAATCCCTCTCCTGGGTGTATACCTAAAAAACTCGAAATAATTTATTCTCAAAGATATATGCATCTCTATATTCATTGCAGCATTATTCATGGTGGTCAAGACACAGAAACAACCAAAATGTCCCAAGAATGAGGACTGGATAAAGAAGATGTGGAACATACACACAATGGAATACTACTCAGCCATAGGAAAGGATGAAATATTGCCATTGCAGCAACATAGATGGACCTTGAGAACATTATACTAAGTGAAATAAGTCAGTCAGAAAAAGCTAAGAACTATATGATTTCACTCATATGTGGAATATAAAACTGAAACTCGTGAACACAAACAGCAGTGTGGTGGTTGCCAGAGGGAAGGTGGTGAAGGGAGAAGGGGGTCCTAATATATGGTGTCAGGAGAATATTTGACTGGGTAGTGGGCACAAGGTGCAATATACACATCTTGTAACATAGAAACCCACACCTGAAACCTGTATGTTCATGTTGACCAATGTCACCCCAATAAATTTAAGTAATAAGAAAAGAGATTTAATAGAACAAAAAAGCAGCATGCACATCACACCAGTAATTTCTAATGATATCTCCTTTATTCATGTAAATACTACCCCCCAAAACACACACACACACACACACACACACACACACACACACACCCTCGACCCATTAGAACAAAGAAGGGGAAAAAAGATAACCAAGAAGGAAATTCATTAATTTTGCACTTTGGAGTCTCTGTGTGGGTGCTGGCTTACCACCTCCCTTGGGGGAATATTCTTTAGGAAGAAATTGGTCCCCCTCGCAAACACCCCCCCACAACACATCACTGATTCCAGAAGGTGTAACAATGCCTTCCTGAGACCAGGAGAAAGGGTTGCCACTCTTCTGTTGCACAAGCAGGAAGCTAGAGCAAGAATCTGCTCAGATGCCATTGGCAACTAACAGCTTTCCAGGGCTTTAGGAAAATAAAGAAAATCAAGTAGAAACCAAAGATTCTTGAATCAGATAATCACTGGCTAAGATTTCACATGGCCACCACTCTGGATTTTACAATGGTCTCTAGCAAGTCATAGGATCTAGACAAACCAAGCCTCTGTGAGTGACAAGCTGGGAATCATAGCGTTGCAGTTACAGCAAGTAAGTTAGTGCCAACTTTGCTATTATATAGCCTTACCTCTCTGCACTTTAATCTTATTTTCATATGTGAACACCAGAAATTGGCCAGGAGATCACTTTTATCCTGAAATTTCAGTAGCTATGGGAGCATTACACACACACACACACACACACACACACACACACACGCGCGCGCCAATTAACACAGAACCTCCTAAGCTGGTGAGCGTTTTGCGTTTTATTTAATAATTTAATATTTGGAAACTTACTGATTTCCTATGCCTGTTGGAAAGACCAAGCTGAGTGACGTTGGGAGAAACGCTGTGCTTCATCATTTGTTCATTGCGGCTGTCTCCATTGTTGACTTTAGTGGCAAGCCTTGTAATCTTTCTCTTGCAGGCGAAGTCTGACACCTTGAGGACTGGAGAGGGGATGCGGGAGCCCAGTGGAGCAAGAGTGGGAGAAGCTTTGAGAGTTGCCAAATGGGGGTGAGGTTACTCTTTCGAGTCTGGAGGCCAGCCTCCTGGATGCTTGTTTATTGGGGTGGGAGCAGGGATTCAGAAGCAGAGTCCTGGCACGAACTGAAGTCAGACATCTCAGCAGAGCTCGCCTAAACCTGAAGTTGTGGCTTGCTTCCAGAACCACTGGCTGGGTTCTGGCCACCAACTTGCCTGGACGAAGACTGGCCTGTGGTGAGCTCCCTACCCAACTGGCTGCCTCGAGGGCCCGTTGAGACAATTCCCGGGCAGTGAAGCTGGGAACCAGGCGTCAGCTTTTGCAAGTACGCTGGTACCCTCCACAGCCACGCAATGCCGTGCGTGGGACGCGCATCTTCAGGGACTATCTCTTCCAAGATGCGTCTGTTTGGACGCGGGGTCAGAACTGCCAGGCTCTGAAGGCGGGGTTCCGTCCGCTGTGCTCATCAGCTGTCATTCGTGGGAACACTAACTCTGTCCCTAGGGATTGGTGGGGGCGGGGATGGGCGAGTTCTGCTCACCTACTGTTTCAGGGCCACCCCTCCCCCACCTCCCAAGGCGTCGCTCTGGGAGCATTCTCTCTCCGCCCAGTTCTGTGCCAGCTGCGTGGGCTCCAGCTTCGTGCGTCTTCCTTTAGAATGCTTTGAAACTCCGCAGAGACTAAGGATTCCATTAGAATTTTCCTCGGCGCCCGCCCTTGGACTGATCCCCCTTCAGCCAGAAGATTGCAACTTAGCAGGTAAAGAGGGTGTGGACTCATACAGCTCCATTTGACCTGGGTTGCACTTAGTCTCCTTTCTGGGATCTCGGTTAAGTTTCTCAAGCTGCCTGGGAAGCCAGCTCTTTCCTGGGAGGCTGACTGACATCTCTGGGGGATTAGGAGTTCAAAGGGCTCCCGCTGCATGGTTTCTCTTTAAAGCTCTACTGGATTTGTGAAGCTTTCTGTGGCTGACCCGTGCTGAGCAGGAGTTTGGGGATGCTTCTTAGCCTCTCCCCACACCCCGCTTTAAAGCAGGGGGGGGGCTAAGAATGAACCCCCGGTGTGATTTATAAGGTAAACAAAGCAGCTGCAGCCAAGCCAAGATGCTGGGGAGGAAAGCTGTTTTGTTTGTTTGTTTTTACCCTTTTATGCATTGGGAGAAAATAAAGATCTTGATGGCCACTGGGAGTATATAAGTGAGCCCTTCCTAGCCACTCTGGGTACCTAAACTGAGGGAATGAAGAAAGGATAGTGATCAATATCCTGTCGATCAATTACACTCTGCGTCATTTTTAGTCTCTATCAAGAAACAGAAACACTTTTATCCTTGTTGCTGGACCAAGGCTTGGGATTCCTAGTACGCTTGGCAACTGTAATTCCAATGACTCTGTTTACTACTTAGGTAAATCACTGAGCTTCACAGCACAACTTGTTCTAGCGGTGAACGCTCCTGCCTTTTGTTACTAGAGGATACTGAAAGAGAATAGAGAGTTTGAGAGTCCGAAAGGGAGCTCTTGTCTGTATCCACTATGTTGTATCCCTTTCACAGGGTTTCTTATGGGACCTTCCCAATTAAATTCCCCACCAAAAAAATGCAGCAGGTTGCTTATTGAGTAAGCACAAAGCCAAATGAGTGAGAGGAGGCAGAAGCAAGGTTTACTTGTTTTCTTAAAAAGAAAGTTAGAACATTCTTTTAAAATGAAAAAAAAATTCAGGTCTCCTCTTTTCTAACTCTCCTATCATATTACAAATTACAAAATCTTTAATAGAAAGGTTAACTAGAATTTTTAAAAGTTTACCTTTGAATTAGACAGTGAGAAGTATGAGTGGGTGGATTTGTTAAAACATTGCAATCCTTATCATAGTGGCATGGTTGTATTTACTCTTACATTTGTAATATTTGTAACACCTACTTCTATTCACCTGGACAGTAGATCAGGAAATACTCCCCGTTCCCCTTAAATATTTAAGGCAAAAAGTCAAGATATAAAGATAACTAGTACTTCAGATATTAAGTCAAAATTTAGTAAGACATTGTTAAAGAAACACTTAAAAACTATATGAATTGCCGAAACCGGTTTGGCTCAGTGAATAGAGCGTCGGCCTGCGGACTGAAAGGTCCCAGGTTCGATTCCGGTCAAGGGCATGTATCTGGGTTGCGGGCACATCCCCAGTAGGAGATGTGCAGGAGGCAGCTGATCAATGTTTCTCTCTCATCGATGTTTCTAACTCTCTATCTCTGTTCCTTCCTCTCTGTAAAAAATCAATAAAATATATTTAAAAAAACTATATGAATTAATGCAGTTAATGCAAATCAACACATCAGTAGACATTAAATGGACTTTATCAAAGTAATATATAAAAATGTCTTTGATTAATAAAGCTTAGCACAGACAGAAAGAAAGTTCTTACATTGTTTAAGAGTCTAGAGAGCTGGAGAGCCTTTCAATATAGCTCTGATCAGAGCTCAACTAGTCTGCTAAGCTTGTGGTTGTGAAGTTAAGACGTCACAGGTTTATGCCAAGAAAATGATGCACAAAGAGAAATACTAACAGGTCGAAGAGATTGATCCATAAGAGATGCTTAATATTCATTGAGTGAATAAATATATATGTTCAGATAGAGAGACAGGTAGTTAAAATAAGGCATAGTGAGAAGACGTGTGATTGCAAATTTAGAAAATTTCTTCCTCTTAAGTAAGAACTTGTATATGGGCATTCATCAAAACAGAGTATCTAAGCTCCACAGATTCAAGAAACTTGTCTCTTTAGTAAAACCTGTCAAATAATAACAATGTTTCTAAAAAAATCTTTGCTATTGAAAAGTAAAATAACCTTCAATTTACTTGCTTAATGGTCATTCTCAAAGATTTGTGAAGGGTGGATACATTTCCATTATTTATAACCTTCAAATTATTTCCATATTTATGTTGATCATTTTTCTGTTATAGTTATTATTGGAAGGTCAAGATAAAATGGACAGAGAAAACTATGAGAAAATTAAAGTTCTCTATGAATTTCATGCCCATTTTGGTTATTAAAATAGCAAGAGACCAAATAACTTTCTATATAAGATAACCTTAATCAATTCATACTTTACATAAATAGGAAACACCAGAAACTTTGCTTTTATTTTTTTCTCATTACTGGAAATTTGAATATCTTGTTAAATATACATATTTTAAACTTTTAAACCCTGATATTAACATGATTAAATGTTTATCAAAATATAATAACAGCCCTTAGAATGTTTACTGATTAACCTTACAAAATTAAAAAAATAATTTTATAAATATATTGTTGAAAATATTGTCATATTTAAAAAATATTGTCATATGTTTAATCCCCAGATAAGTGATGGCAATACAGATTATCAACATTACATTTAGCAGCTGAAAACTGAAATTATCTACATTTTTTAATTGATGCATATCTTGAAACAAAAATAAAGATATGCACATATTTGTTCAGTATTTAATAATGTAAATATCAGTGCTAAAGAGATGAAGGATTTTGTTAATGAAGACACATTAAAAAATGCTAAACAGTACTAGGACAGTAAAACTGGGGACTGAATATTTTCTCATAAAAATGTTATTGATTCATTTTAAAAAATAAGCTCAAGCTTGGTAAATAAAAATATAATAAACTCTTAAATTTTCTGTTCCCAAAATTATAATTGCTAAACATTATACAAGGTCAGTTGTAAGGTGCATCTTGACCAGTGATGGCGAACCTATGACACGCGTGTCAGAGGTGACACGCGAACTCATTTTTTGGGTTGATTTTTCTTTGTTAAATGGCATTTAAATATATAAAATAAATATCAAAAATATAAGTCTTTGTTTTACTATGGTTGCAAATATCAAAAATGTTCTATATGTGACACGGCACCAGAGTTAAGTTAGGGTTTTTCAAAATGCTGACACGCCGAGCTCAAAAGGTTCGCCATCACTGATCTTGACTTTCCACATTATGTTGTCTAGACTAAATTGAAATCAGTGTGACTCACCACTTTAATATCTATGGAAAGCCCACCATAAGCATTTTGGTTCTCACTAAAAGTGGAGACAGATCAAAACAAAAACCTTATCTTTTTTTCCTAATTTATGCCCTGTCACCTCCCATACCAAGTAAATATTAAAACTGGTTAATTCAACCAAATTTTATTTGGACATTTACTTCTATCTAGTTGTGATCTTTAAAAAAATGCTTTAGAACTCTTTTCTCTCCTCTAATCTGCATTTAGACCTCAATATTTGAAGAAATTTGAGAATATTTTGATCAGGTATATAATATCAATAATATATCTTTTTAATCAGCACAAATATAGACCTGGTCTCTGAGAACATTAGTACTACTAAATAACTCTATGATGAAAATGAGTTTAGGAAAATATGTCATTCATCTTTGAAAATGAAAATTGAAGACATGCATTGAAAATATCAATTTAAAACTGCATTGTTCTATGAACAGTTTGGTAAATGAAGTGGTCTATTTAAATTTTTAAAAAATCTAATGATCCTTCTGAAAGTTCAGTTTTACTTAAATAAGCTATGAAAGATAATAGTTTCAGTACTTGACCTGCTTTTAAAATTGAACTGTAGATGATATCCCACTAATATTAGTGTATGTTTTGTCTCCTTTTTAAAAAAAGTTTTCTTTGAAATACAGCATGATCTCACTCACATGTGGAATCTAATGAACAACATACAATGATGAAAAAAATAGATCCAGAGACATAGAAGCATCAAACAGACTGTGGGGTGGGAAGAGATCAATCAATGAACTTCTATTCATGTATGAATGACCCATGGACACAGACAGTAAGGTGGTTAAGGCCTGGGATTGGGGGCTGAGGCAGGCTGGGAGAGGTCAATGGGGGCAAGGGGGGGCATATGTAATACTTTCAACAATAAAGATTAAAAAAACAGATGTCTGAAAAAAAAACAGCAGTGTCATAGAATCATTAAGAGGTAACAGATGACACATGAATACAGTTTTACATTTAAAAATCATAAATGCTAATTAAAACATTAATTTAAAAATATGCCTTGATGGCTTTATCTAGCACACTGCATTCTTTTTTTTTTTTTTTGAGAAATGGCAAGTGCAATGAGATGAATCAGATATGCATTTATTATATTCTGCTTGTAGTTTGCTCTTATATTTTTATGTATGTTGAAAAATCAATATAAGTAATTGGCTTGAATAAGTAGAATTAAGAGTTAAAATTTATTTAAGGCAGGAAAACAGGAGCTAAAATGAAAAAGAAGAATAAAAGGAGGGAATCAATATTTGTAGGTACTTAATGTATGCTAATCACTATGCTAGAAACTTAAAACATTTTTTTCATGTTTATCTTCACATCTACCTTAAAACTAAAGTATTATTACCACCTTTTAAATAATCTGGAATATTAAATTTCTAAAAATTCACAAGGCAATTGGAGAGTCAGGATTTGAGCCTATATCTACTTCTACCTAAAGACAATAAACGTTGTACTTAATTCTTATAGTTTCAAAGATAAAATTAGCAAATTTTTAACAAGATGATTAATTCCATTGGATTCTTACAGCTATTCATTTCTTTAATTTTTAAGTTAATGTAACATTGAGACATAAATCCATCATGAGACTACAATTTAGAACAATACTCTGTTAACTAAAGCTCCATAAATTTTGAAACACTGCAGAAGATATACTACTCAATCTCAAGAAGGTTGTTTTCAAAATTCTCTCCTTTCTTACTCTTGAATATAAAGGTAATATATGTGGAAAGGGAAACAAAGGTTTATTTTCATAGATAAAGTTCAAGGCTATCTATTTTTCTTTAAATAATCATGATATAATTTCTAAATTAAAAGTTTTCATTCAAACTTTAGAACATCTGTAGGCTGTTAATAAAATATCTTTGTTTATTAAAAATAGCAGTCATGTCAAGACATGTTAGGTTAATACTGCATCTTATCAGTGTCATATAAATTTTCTACTCATGTGGTTTTGTCTTAATTTTATCTGAATTTTAATTGCTTATTTATTTTTAATGTATCTTGATATTTAATGAGGATAGCTCTCATTCATACATTTCTGAAGTCATCTATTACCTGACAGCATATTTTAAGAAATTTGCCATGTTTCCTTAAACCTATACCTGCACTTGAAACTGATGTGGTTATGCCCAAAGACCTATTGATATCAAAGTAGTATAGCATTGTTGGATATATGTAATACCATTACAAAAAAGAGCACTGAAGTGATAGCCATTCAGTAAATATTTGTTGAATAGTGTTGAATGAATAATTGAATATATGGATTAATGATACTTGAGTAAGCTCTTCATTTTTGCATTTTTTGGCAAAGCACCTTCGGCATTTTTTCCTCTAAAAATGTTTTCCAAGCACTTAAGCCTAGCTCCAGGTGTCACAAGTAAAACAAGCAAAACCCTTATTACATGCTGACTTGCAGGTGGATAGAGGACTATCTCCTGAACTAGGCAGCACACCCCTTTAAGAAACCCAGAGGATCCTAAAAAAAATGCAGGAGTTTTTACCTGAATTTGAACATATTTATTTCTATAATGAAGCCAGCTATAATAATAAAATTGCACTTTGGTGATGTATAGAGAACTATATTATTGCCTATATTTCAAAAATAGTTAACAGTTACTCAGAGGACATAACTTCCAGTCAATTAATTACTCCATAATGCTCATTTTCACAGGATTTATAGAACCAGTTATTAATGTGTTTTAGTTAAGTGGTGCTGTGCTGGAAATCTTAGAGAAGAGCTTTTCTTCCATTACCTGTGAGAAGTGTGGGTAGAGTTGAAAGAGGACAGATATAAGTATTCTCAGGGATACCTACTGAAGTAAAGAAAGCCATAGACTTGTTGTAATCCTCACCAGAGGATATTTTCTCCATTGCTTTTCAGAGAAAGTGGAAAAGTGGAAGGGAAAGAGGGAGGGGCAGGGAAGGAAGAAAGAAGAGAGAGAGAGAGAGAGAGAGAGAGAGAGAGAGAGAGAGAGAGAAAGGACACATCCACTGATTGCCTCCTACATGTACCTCCATTGGGGCCGGGAAGCGAACCAGCAACCCAGGTACATGGCCTTGACTGGGAGAATCGAACCTGGGTCTCTTTGGTGCATGGGCCAATGCTCTGACCACTGACCACTGACCACTGAGATACACAGGCCAGGGCAGCCATAGACTTCTTTGGAGTGATTATATTTGGCAAATTAAGTTGAAAATTCATGCCAAAGTCTTGGCAGGACATGGTACCCAATTGAAATTAAAACAAAACATTGGTTCTTGTTGGAAAAAAATTCACATGTATCTTCCTTGCCTCAAATTATTATTTCCTATAAGAGTAGGATTTAGGTTTTCCAACTATAAATCTATGTTAAATTTAAATAGAATTATTGATATCATTAATGATGCTGCTTTTGTATATATAGAATAAGATATTACTAAATTACCTTTCAGAGGCAATGTATTTTAGGAGATACATTTTTTCCAAAGTCTTGATGGATTTATTGTGATGCATTCACATTTTGCCCAATCCCCCTTGTAACCAATCAAGCAGACCTAAGAGAAAAAGCCAGTTTTGTGGTGACTTGGATTCTACCCCCTACACCTTTTCCTTGGGATCTAAAAGATGTTGAATCAAGATATTGTTGGAAATATCCATTCTACAGTCATATAGGTATTCTCAGTATCCACTGTGTATGTTCTTTAGCCAGCTCTTCTGTCTAGAGCTAAGAATATTTTGAAGACTTAAAAATAGGCCATATTTTCATGATATTAAATATTGTGAACAAAAGGGGACTGAACTAGCTACATTGATCTTTGTAAAATCATTTTTTGGGACCTGTATCCCTAGGACTACCCATACTTTGCCAAAAATTTTGCTTTCTGGGAGTTATATGAAATAATTAGAATGCCTACTTCTAAGCCTCTGAGAACATTTACAATTAAGAAGAAAGAAATATTTCTAAAGAAAACTCAAATTTTAGGGTGGTTGTTCTGTAGGATATTAAATAGCCTTATATCTAAAAAAAAAAGTATGTCCCTCTGCATGTGCTATATAAGAAGAAAATGTTGGCAGAAAGAAAGACGTATTTGCTTATCTGGTTCATTTTAACATCACAGCTTAACATTTTGATTTGTAATGAGCAAGTGTAGAGAGCTGAACTGCATATTTTCATTTAGCATGTTCTTGCAACATAATGAACCAACAAATGATTTGGCCCTTTCATGAATAAAAGAAGCTTTAATGAAAAAATATTTCATTATAATAAATAATTTTTCCAACCTGTAAAATATCAACAACTTTAACTTGGAGAATAAAAACTGTTTTGTGTTCTGTTATACTTAGCAGTGAACCATTAAAATCTGAACTTAAAGCACACTTTTTAACATGCTTAAATACTTTCTTACCAGTTATCTCAAGGTTGTAATTGAAATATTGGATACAATTAAATATTGAAAATTCCCCCTTTCAGAATAATATTTAGTAATAATTTTGACAACAAAAATGCAAAGGATCTTTTTTATAATATAATATTTTAAAAATATCATAAATATTTACAATGTAAAACAGGGGCAAGAGACAAACTGAGAAGATCTAAACAAATTAAGTATTTGAAATGACCTATCACTGACTAATCTAGATATATTTGAAACATAACTTTGATTCGTTTCAGCTTATTTAATGAATGTTATGTGAAAGATGAGCTACATTATTATAATGATATTATTGGTTTTATTAGTCAAAATAAGATCTATCTATAAAATATACGAGTATTATGTATGAAAATTAATGTGATTAAAGTGAATCTCTACCCATAAAATGAATTGGTATTCATTAGCTTTCAGAGTGTGTCAGGATCTGTCAGATTTTATTTTGATTATTTTAGCCATAACAAAATGAATATATACAAGTATAATAAAAAGAGTGACTGCTCAAAGGCTTTCATTTCCAATGCAACATTAAAAAATATCTATTGCTTGCACTCTATCAGTCCTCTACTTACAGATGGATATCTTCAATTGTCTAAATTGGTCCTGGGTTTAAGGCTTTCCCCTCATGGACTAGAGGGAGGCTATGATAGGCGTTGCCATATATAAATCCACATTCCCTGATGCCTTCATCAGAGCAGGGCTCTTACACATGTAGATGGCAATGATGATGATCATTTATTTTTTCTGAACATTGATAAAATTGTGCTATTCTGGTGAAATTTAATAGAAACCTCTACTAAGTTATGACTTCTGATAAAATACCATTATGAGTTTCGATTCTTTAGGTTACAAACAGAAGTGGGTTTTTTCTAACATATTTAAGAAATTAAGCCAATAATGGCTTAAGGAAAGAATTATAATGAAGGATATTTAGTCTATTGTGCTGAAGAAAAATTATCACTTGCACTCGCTGCTTCATTAAAAGGAAAAAATCATTATAGGGTCATTGCTGGGATTTGGGGCCATTGTTGTGTTTTAAACTTAAATGAATGCTCACTATAATCATAAGAATAGGTACTAAAAATATTCACTACACATATAATATTATCAAATATCTTTTCTGAAACAGTATATTACTTATCATATATTACTGGTTTATTAATCTTAGGTAACTATTTTTAAAAGTTTAACATTCTAATTTTAAATACTTTTTTCTAAAAATGTTAGCAATGCATTGAAAATGTTTGCCAATTATTTGAAATATAAATATAAGACTAACTAATCGAATAAAAGAGAAACATGCAAATTGGCTGCACCTCCACTATGCTCCAAGCCACACCCACCAGCCAATCAGAGTGACTATATACAAATTAACCCAACCAAGATGGCGGCCGTCAGCCATGGAGCTGGAGCAAGCAGGAGACTTGGTTGCCCCGGCGATGGAGGAAGCCAAGCTTCCTGCCTGCCCTGGCCGGCTGTGGCCTCCACTCAAGGCAACAAAGTTTCAATTATAGAAGATAAATAAATCCCAGATACCTGCTTCCAGCCAGCCTCGCTGGGAGCTTGGGTGGCTGGGGGCCGTGGCCAGCCTGCAAACAGCCATCAGCCCCTCACCCAGACTGGCCAGGCACCCCAGCAGGACCCCCCACCCTGAAGGGGCTGTGGCCAGCCTGCAAACAACCATCAGCCCCTCACCCAGGCTGGCCAAGCACCCCAGTGGGGACCCCTACCCTGAAGGGGCTATGGCCAGCCTGCATACAGCCATCAGCCACTCACCCAGGCTGGCCAGGCACCCCAGCGGGACCTCCACCCTGATCCGGGACACCCTTCAGGGCAAACCAGCAGGCCCACACCCATGTACCAGGCCTCTATCCTATATAATAAAAGGGTAATATTCAAATTGACCCTAACAGCAGAATGACTGGGAATGACTGGTCACTATGTCACACACTGACCACCAGGGGGCAGACGCTCAATGCAGGAGCTGCCCTCTGGTGGTCAGTGCGCTCGCTGCCAGTACAGCGGTGGTGGTGGGAGCCTCTCCCGCCTCCTCAGCAGCGCTAAGGATGTCCGACTGCAGCTTAGGCCTGCTCCCCGCTGGCAAGTGGACATCCCCTGAGGGCTCCCGGGCTGCCTGAGGGATGTCTGACTTCCTGCATAGGCCCAATACCCAGGGGAGCAGGCCTAAGCCAGCAGGTTGTCATCCCCCGAGGGGTCCCAGACTGTGAGAGGGCACAGGCTGGGCTGAGGGACCCCCCTGAGTGCACAAATTTTTGTGCACCGGGCCTCTAGTACAAAATATTTATCTAACTTTTGATGAGCTATTTTTACCTTTATTTCTTACACTAGAGTAGGCCGAATTAAATTTGAGGGATAGTATATTCATCTTTAGAAAAATAAAATTTTATACATGTCTACACATATGCATTCTTGGGGACAGTAGACTGAACTGAAAAAGTTAGGCAGAATGTTTTCTTTAAAGAAATTATACTCATATGGCACAGTGTATGTACATAATTATACCCATAGAGAAATAAACATAGCAACTACAAAAGAGTTTTGGAATATTTAACCAAATTTTTAAAATATATTTTTATTGATTTCAGAGGAAAGGGGAGAGAGAGAGAGAAACACCAGTAATGAGAGAGAATTATTGATTGTGTCATGAACAACCATGATTGGGGATCAGGCAATTGAACTGTGACCTCCTGATTCATAGGTTGATGCTCAATCAGTGAAAAACAGCAGCATATAAGTAACATTATTCTTGATAAACTACCAACTCTTTGACATTGGAAACTAACTAACCTCTTTAAAGCTATGTTGTGTCAAATAATAAATTCTAAATAAAATAATATTAATGTGGCACAAATCAATTGCAATTAAATTTCAACTAATAGCTCTTTCTTATAGAATAGTAAACACACTATTAATGAACAAAAAGTAGAGGCATTATAATGTGATAGCAGTTTGACCTCTGTCATTGAGGTGAGATTTTTTTTCAGTCCTGTGGTTTTTCTGAGTAATCTTCGTTTTTCCCATTTGAAGTACATTATACAGGGATGGGAAAGTGCTATCACTCACTGCTGTTTGTGTTACACTTATAACTATTATTGTTAAACTTGCCTAAAGCTTGATAGAATGCATTTCCTTAAAGTTTCTCTGCAGATGTGCCTAACACTATATTATACTAAATCATAACTTAAGACATCATCCAAACCTGCCAATAAGAGAGAACTCCTTTCTAATTTTATCATCTGTATCATTGCAACATGTGATCAATAGATCTGCTAGTTGTTTTATGTAATTCAAGTCAGACTTATTTATCTTGATATGGTCATTACTTGTCTTTTTAAATATATATATATACTAGAGGCCCGGTGCACAAAAATTTGTGCACTCGGGGGGCGGGGGGTGGGGGGTCCCCCAGCCCGGCCTGTGCCCTCTCGCAGTCTGGGACCCCTCGGGAGATAACGACCTGCTGGCTTAGGCCTGCTCCCGGGTGGCAGAGGGCAGGCCCAATCCCTA
>NW_005370902.1:550801-556769 GCF_000412655.1 Myotis brandtii | reverse complement strand
CTGGCTGCCGGCTGCCATCTTGGCTGACAGTTAATTTGCATATACTCACTGATTAGCCAATGAAAAGGGTAGCGGTCATACGCCAATTACCATGTTTCTCTTTTATTAGTGTAGATAGTAGTTTTTAATCAATGCAAAAAGGATATAGAAGTGGATGAGTGGTATATTATTTTCCCATCTCTGAGCCTCATAAAAACCTACCCTAAAGCCATACTTCCCTTCCAGTGGAACATCTTGTCTACCAACCTCAAGATTCATCTAAGTATTGTGTGTATTAATAGCTTGTTCCTTTTTTATTTCTCAGTAGTATTCCATAGTGTAGATTAACAGTTTCCATATCACCTGGGACAACAACATGGAAAAGCTGGAAGGCATAATGATCCACAATCTCACTTAACCCCACCCAGAGCTTCCTTTCTATCAAGTACTTGGGCCTCCATAGCTGCACACCCAGTCTCCAACCCAGGAAGCCCATAGATTTTATCTAATTATGCAAATCCAGGCCTTTGTAATAGGCTGTGAGCAAATCTCCTGGTATATCTGGATAGAGATAACTAGGCTTCCCAAAAATTTGTGAGGTGCAATCTAGAGAATTTACCCAATTTACCACATACCCAAGTTAGTCCTTGAGGAAAGAATAGATGTTTGGGGTTTCACAATCCCATCCCAAACAGTCACCTCATTTCTACTCCAAATACTTTGTCCCTAATTCTTCCTGACTTGAGCACTTTTTTCTTTTCCACACATTATATAGATTTGCCAGAAAGCCATCATGCCACTTTTCCCTTACTAGTACTAATGACCAAGAGCACCTTTTCACAGATCTCCCTAATCCATTTGATTAGACAGTCTTGGATAATGACTTCACTAAAATTTCAATTATCTCACAGCTAGATCTGTTTTTCCCCAAATGATGAGATGGGGAAGGGGGTGTAACTGTCTAAATATTTTCCACTTTATTGAAAAATAATTGACAAAGAAAATTGTAAGATATTTAAGATGTACATTGTAATAATTCGATATATGCATTGTGAAAAGATTACTACCATCTAGTTAATTAACATATCTACATATAGCATTTTTATGAGAACATTTATATTCTACTCTTTTAGCAAATTCCAATTATACAATACAATTTTATAAACTATATCCATCATTAGATCCTCAGACCTTACACATTTTATAGCTGAAAGTTTATACTTTTTTACCCACATCTTCCTATTTTCTCCACTCCCACTCAGCTCCTGGCAACCATTTTTATACTCTCTATTTCTATGAGTTTGACTATTTTAGATTTCACATATAAGAGAGACCAAATAGTATTTCCTTCGTCTTTATCTGTTGGGTTAATTTCACTTAAGCCCTCATGATCCAACTGTATTATCTCAAATGGCAGAATTTCATTCTTTCTCATAGCTAATATTCTGGTGTGTGTGTGTGTGTGTGTGTGTGTGTGTGTGTGTGTGTGTACATGGATGCATGTGTGTATTATCTTAATTATCCATTGATTCATTAACAGACATAGGTAATTCCTATATCTGGGCTCTTGTGAAAAATGCTGCAATAACCATGGAAGTATAGATATATCTTTGAGATCCTCTTTTCATTTCCTTTAATCATGTTTATCCAGAAGTGGTTTCCTGGATCATATGATAGTTCTATTTTTAATATTTTTTAAAACATGCTTAAATATTTTTAAATATAGACTTCTGGTGTCTTTTTAGAATAATAGTCCCATTAAATATTTCTAATTTTTAATAATCATCTTTATATAAAGCATTGTCTTTTAGACAAAGGTCCATGATCTGAAACAGCTAAAAATATGTTTTTTCTATAGTAACAGATACCTGACAACAGCAGCAATGAAAAAGTAGAATTAAATAATTTATGTTTTTTTTCTGTAATCATCCTCTATTTTGTTGATTTGATTTATATTCCCAGAATCTTCACTGATATACCTGTTAACAAAGTTGTACAGTGCAACATTAAAACACAAGAAAATACATCTTATTTTCTGCTTGCAAAAATTCTGCTTAAGGTAAAATTTGTGTCTGAAAAATAATTATTGTTGATCTAATAAAAAGGTCACATTTCAGACTCAAATGTAATGGTTTTTACAGTAAATTACTCTAGAAGTATGGAATATTATGGTTGATAGGATAATATGGTTAATCACATTTGAGAAAAAATGATAGCATGATGATATACTTTCACGATGTCTGTCATTTGAATTGTATTAAGTTACTTTAGTCATGTGGGAGGCAATGATTAAAGCCTCAGATTTAGAAATTAACCCCTTATCAGATGTATCATTGGCAAATATGTCCTCTCATACAGGGGTTCCCTTTTCATTTTCATACTGATTTCTTTTGCTGTGCAGAAACTTTTAGTTTCATGTAGTCCTGTTTATTTAGTTTTTCCTTTGTTTCTCTTGCCCTAGGCGATGTTATCAGTGAAAATTCTGCTATATGAGATGTTTGAGATTTTGTTGCCTATGTTTTCTTCTAGGACTTTTATGGTTTCAAAATTTTGGGTTTATTCTTATGTATGGTGTAAGTTGGTGGTCTAGTTTCATTTTTTTGCATGTACCTGTCCAAGTTTCCCAACAACATTTATTGAAGAGACTGGCTTTACTCCATTGTATGTTCATGCTGCCTTTGAATATTAATTGAAAGTAATGGCGTGGGTCAATTTCTGAGTTCTGTTCTGTTCCACTGATCTACATGCTTGTTCTTGAGCCAGTACCAGGCTGTTTTGATTATAATGGCTTTGTATATTTTATTTTCTTATATTTTATTGATTTTTTACAGAGAGGAAGGGAGAGGGATAGAGAGTTAGAAACATCAATGAGAGAGAAACATCAATTAGCTGCCTCCTGCACACCCCCTACTGGGGATGTGCCCACAACCAAGGTACATGCCCTTGACTGGAATCGAACCTGGGACCCTTGAGTTCGCAGGCCAATGACGCGCTATCCACTGAGCCAATCTGGTTAGGGCTGGCTTTGTATATTTTAATAATGGGTATTATGATTTCTCCTATTTTGTTCTTTTTTTCTCAAGATTGCTGTAGCTATTCAGGGTCTTTTCTTGGTTCATTTTGGTACATGTCTGTAGTATTTGTACTAGATCTGTGAAATATGCCCTTAGTATTTTAACAAGGATTTCATTGAATCTATCGATTGCTTTGAGTAGTATGCTCATTTTAATGATGTTAATTCTATCAGTCCATGAACATGGTATATTCTTTCACTTGTTTGTATCTTCACTTTTTTCAACATTCCTGTAGTTTTCTAAAGACAGGTTTTTACCTCCTTGGTTAAGTTTATTTCTAAGTATCTTAAATTTTTTTTTGTTGCAATGGTAAATGGATTTTTTTTTTTTAGTTTCTTTCTCTGAGTGTTTATTATTGGTGTATAAAAATGCCATCAATGTCTGGATGTTAATTTTGTATCCTGCTACATTGCCAAATTCATTTATTAAATCTAGTAATATTTTTGTGGAATCGTTAGGGTTTTCTGTGTACAATATCATGTCATCTGTGAAAATGACGCTTTTATTTCCTCCTTTCTAATTTGTATGCCTTACATTTTTCTTCTTGTCTGATCACCGTGGCTAAGATTACCAGTACTATGGTGAATAAAAGTGGTGAAAACAGACACTCCTGTCTTATTCCTGTTCTTAAGGGAAATGCTTTTATTTTTTTTATTTTTTTTAAATATTTTATTGATTTTTCACAGAGAGAAAGGGAGAGAGATAGAGAGATAGAAACATCGATCAGCTGCCTCCTACACATCTCCTCCTGGGGATGTGGCCACAACCCAGGTACATGCCCCTGACCGGAATCGAACCTGGGACCTTTCAGTCCGCAGGCCGACGCTCTATCCACTGAGCCAAACCGGTTTTGGCAAGGGAAATGCTTTTAAATTTTGCCAGTTGAGTCTCATGTTGGCTGCAGGTTTGTCATATGTGGTTTTGGTATGTTGAGGTATGATCCCTCTATTTCCAATTTACTGAGAGTTTTTATTAAAAAATGGATTTCTGTAATGTTTTTCTGTGTACATTCATATGATCAAGTGATTTTTGTCTTTTAATTTATGTGATTTATCACATTTATTGATTTTCAAGTATTGTTCTTGCATCCCTAGAATAAATATGACTTGGTCATGGTGTATGATCTTTTTAATATATTGTTGGATTCAATTTGCTAATATTTTGTTGAGGATTTCATCATCTATGTTCATCAGGGATATTGGCCTGTAATCCAAAATATATAAAGTACTCTTATGACTCAAAAATGGAAGACAAACAATCCAATTAAAAAATGGGCAGAGGATTTGAATAGATACTTTTTCCAAAGAGGAGATACAAATGACCATGAAACAAATGAAAAAATGCTCAACATCACTAATCATCAGTGAGATGCAAATTAAAATGACAATGAGGTATCTTCTTCACCTGCCAAAATGGCTACCATTAACAAATCAACAAACAACATATGTGGCAAGAATATGGAGAAAAAATAACCATAGCATACTGCTGGTCGAAATGCAGACTTGTGCAGCCACTATGAAGCACAGAGTGGAGTTTCCTAAAACAATTTAAACATGGAACTGCCATTTGATCCAATGATCCCACTTTCTAAGAATATATCCTAAGAATTCCAAAGCACCAAAAAGAAGATATATGTATACCCTGACGTTCATAGCAACATTATTTACAACTAGAGGCCCAATACACAAAATTTGTGCAAGAGTGGGCCTTCACAGCTGTGGTGGCTGCCTCGATCCCTCCTGTACAGCCGCGGGTGGCTGCAGCACCGGCTTAGTCCTGAAGGATGTCTGGAAGGACATATGATCTAATTAGCATATATGCTTTTATTATTCTAGATAGCTAAATTCTGGCAACAGCCCAAGTACCCATAAGTAGGTGAGTAGATATGAATGCTGTGGTACAATTACAGAATGGAATACTATGCAGCTGTAAAAAAAAAGAAGGACCTATTACCTTTTGAGACAGTTTGGAAAAACCTGGAGATTATTATGCTAAGAGAAGTAAGTCAGAGGAAGACAAATATCACATGATGTCACTTATTTGTAGAATCTAATGAACAAAATGAATTGAGGAATAAAATGGAACCAGAGGCATGGAAACATGGAACAGACTGATGAATCTTTGTGGGAAGGAGAGGAGTTGGAAGAAATAAACCATAGAACTTATATACTTACTAGAGGCCCGGTGCACAAAAATTTGTGCACTCGGGGGGGACAGGGTGGGGTCCCCGAGCCCGGCTTGTGCCCTCTCACAGTCTGGGACCCCTTGGGAGATAACGACCTGCTGGCTTAGGCCTACTTCCCGGGTGGCAGAGGGCAGGCCCAAACCCTAGGAGCAGCCCCTGGTCCGGCTCAGAGCAGGGCCGATTGGGGAGTATGGGCGCCGCCCCTTGTCATGCACAGAGCAGGGCGGAATGGGAGGTTGCGATGCCACCCCTAGTCACGCTCAGGGTAGGGCCGATTGGGGGGTTGGGGCACCGCCCCCTGTCACATTCAAGGCAGGGTGGATAGGGAGGTTGCGGCACCACACCCTGTCATGCACAGAGCAGGGCCGATCAGGGGGTTGGGGCGCTGCCCCCTGTCATGCACAGAGCAGGGTCCGTCAGTGGGGTTGGGGCTCCATACCCTGTCACGCACAGAGCAGGGTCCATCAGGAGGTTGGGGAGCTCCCCCCTGTCATGCACAGAGCAGGGCCCATCAGGGGGTTGGGGGGCTCCCCCCTGTCATGCACACAGCAGGGCGGATCAGGGGATTGGGGTGCTGCCCTCTATTACCCACAGAGCAAGGCCAATCAGGGGGTTGGGGCACCTCCACTGTCACACTCAGGGCAGGGCTGATGGGGAGGTTATGGATCTACCCCGTAAAACACAGAGCAGGGCCCGTGGGGGGGGGGGGGGGGCGGGGGGGGGGCCCCCT
>NW_005370902.1:549451-549979 GCF_000412655.1 Myotis brandtii | reverse complement strand
AGCAGCGGCAGGCGGGGAACGTTGGCTTCCTCCATCACTGAAGCAAGCAAGCCTCCTGTTTGCTTCAAGCTGCCTGGCTGCCGGCCGCCATCTTGGTTGGCAGTTAATTTGCATATCTCCCTGATTAGCCAATGGGAAGTTTAGCGGAGGTACGACTAATTACCATGTCTCTCTATTATTAGATAGGATATGCATAGCCAATGGACACAGACAATAGGGTGGTGAAGGCATGTGATGGGGTGGGAACTGAATGGAGGGGAGCAAAGTTGGGAAAACGGGGGACACCTATAATAAAATATATTTTTAAAAAAGTTTCTGCACAGCAAAAGAAACAGTCAACAAAATGAAAAGGTACATCTAAAATACTCTCAAAAATAAAGATGAAATTTTTTTAAATAAAAAGACAACCTGTGAAATAGAAGAAAATATTATATATATATCCTATCTAATAAAAGAGAAACATGGTAATTAGCTGTATATCCGCTACCCTTCCCATTGGCTGATCAGGGCGATATGCAAATTAACTGC
>NW_005370902.1:540223-547996 GCF_000412655.1 Myotis brandtii | reverse complement strand
CACACACAAACACACACACACACACACACACACACACACACACACACACACATATATATATATATATACAGATTTTAAAATGGGCAGTAGAATATCAAAGTACAATATCATGTCATCGGCAAATAATGAGAGTTTCACTCATGATATTGTACATAGAAAACTCAAAAGACTCCACCAAAATACTACTAGATTTAATAAGTGGTTTGGCAATGTAGCAGGATACAAAATTAACACCCAGAAATTGATGGGATTTTTATACACAAATAGTAAATTCTCAGAAAGAAAAACTAAGCAATCCCATTTACTACTGCAAAACAAAAGTAAGATACTTAGAAATAAACTTAACCATGGAGGAAAAAGCCTTGTACTCAGAAAACAACAAGACATTGAAAAGAGATAGAGGAGGATACAAACAAGTGGAAGACAATATCATGTTCATGGATTGGTAGAATTAACATTATTAAAATGTCCATACTACCCAAAGCAATCTACAGATTCAATGCAATTCCTATTAAAATACCAACAGCATATTTTACAGATCTAGAACAAATACTCCAAAAATTTATATGGAACCAAAAAAGACCCCGAACAGCTGCAAAAGTCTTGGGAAAGAAGAACAAAGTTGGATGGGTCACAATACCAGATATCAAGTTATACTACAATGCCACTATATGCAAAACACCCTGGTACTGGCTCAAAAACAGGCATATATGATCAATAGAACAGAACAGAGACCCCACAAATTGACCCAAGCCATTACGCTCAATTAATATTTGACAAAGGAGGCAACAGCATATAATGGAGTCAAGACAGTTTCTTCAATAAATGGTGTTCTGGAAATTAGACATGCAAAAAAATGAAACTCGATCACCAACTTACATCACATACAAGAATAAAGTCAAAATTGATAAAAGACTTAAATGTAAGTTGTGGAAACCTAAAAATCCTATAAGAAACCATAGTCAGCTAAATCTCAGACATCTCTCATAGCAATATGTTTATGGATACATCTCAAATGGCAAAGGAAACCAAGGAAAAAATAAACAAATGGGAAAACATCAAAATTAAAAAAAAAAAACCAAAAACTTCTGCACAGCAAAAGAAACCATTAACAAAATGAAAAGAGAACCCTTTGTATGGAAGAACATATTTGGCAATGATGTCTAATAAAAGGTAAATATGCAAAATATATAAGAAACTCATACAACTTAACAAAAGGGAGATAAACAATCCAATTAAAAAATGGGAAAAGGACCTAAATAGACATTTCTCCAAAGTGGAAATTCAGATGGCCAAGAGGACATATGAAAAATTCTTCAAAGTCACTGATCATCAGAGAGATGCAAATTAAAATGACAATGAGATACACCTCACACCTGTCAGAATGGCTACCATCAACAAATCAACAAATAACAAGTGCTGGCGAGGATGTGGAGAAAAGGAAACCCTAGTAAACTGCTGGTAGGAATGCAAACTGGTACACTCATTATGAAAAACAGTATGGAGTTCCCTCAAAAAATTAAAAAATGAAACTGCCATTTGACCCAGTGATCCCAATTCTAGCAATATATCCTAAGAAATCTGAAACATCAATTAGAAAAAGTGTATGCACCCCTATGTTCATAGCAGCACAATTTACAGTAGCTAAAATCTGGAAACAGCCCAAGTGCCTATCAGTAAATGAGTGGATAAAAAAGCAGTGGTATATTTACACCATGGAATACTATGCAGCTTTAAAAATGAAGGATCTTTTACTCTTTGAGACAGCATGTAGGGACCTGGAGAGTATTATGCTAAGCAAAATAATCCAGCCAGAGAAAGACAAGTATCACATGATCTCACTCATATGTGCAATCAAGTGAACAAAATAAAGTGATGAACAAAATAGATCCAGAGACATAGAATCACAGAACAGACTATGGAATCTCAGAGGGAAGGTGGGAGTGGGTTGGTGGGTGAGAAGTGATCAACCAAAAAACTTGTATTCATATATGTATAGGTCTTGGACACAGACAATAGGGTGGTGAAGGCCTGGGATGGCGGGTGGGGGTAGACTAGAAAGGGTCAATACCGGGGGGAAAAAAGATATATGTAATATTTTCAACAGTAAAGATTTTTTTTAAAAAAAAAGGGGTAGTGGAACTGAATAAACATTTTTCCAAATAAGGCATCCAAATGACCAACATAACAGATTCTACCTTATGCTTAGGTCAGTAAGGACTTAACCTAAATATTACCAGAACTGAAAAAACTATCCTATATGGATCTTGTTCCCAACTCTGTACACTGCTAGTGTGATTATACCAATTCACCATTTAGAGTTAGAGAGAAGTCAAAGCTAAAATATGATTCCCTTTGAAAAAAAAAAGTGATGTCAGAGGAATGGTGGCATGAGAGTGCATTATTCTCTCCCCTTGAAGTTTCAATAATTTGAATAACTATAACTCTATGATGAGTTCCCTGCTCAACATACCAGGATGCCTGAGAGTGTCCACACATTGGAGCTTCTAAAGGTGAATAAGTGAGAACAAACAAAAGTGGTGAATAGGGAGAAAGGCTAAAAGGAACCAGGAATGCAGCCCTGAAACTGGGAACTCATGGCTGATCTCAGCCTGGGGAGGAGAGAAATGCGGTTGTGGCTGGCACTCCTTTCAGCCTGGAGGAGCAGAGAGATGCAGTGGGCATTCCTGCAGGAATGAGCAGTACAAACTGTGGCTAAGCCCAGAGACCTGGGCAAGGACTCTGCCCTGGAGTGCTGCTGCATTTGTAGGGCAGTGAGCATTCCAGAAAGAGCAACAAAGCCACAGAGCCCTGCCACCCTTTAAACTCCAAGAGCTCACCTCCCTTCACCATTGGAGTTGGGTTGCAGAGCACATTATCTGCAAACCCGAGAACTGATACAATAGAGTCACAGTTTTCTTATTACTGGTCCTGGGTTTGGGTGCAACAGGGACCACACAGAGGTCTGAAGTTGCTATTACTGGGAGGGGAAGCAAAGAAGGTGGCCAGGTTTCCCCAGCAACCCCAATCCCATGCATGCAGCTACACTGAAGGCAGCCAGAGACCCTGGCGGGGTCAGCTTTGTCATTTCAGAGCTAAAAAACTTTTGATTCAGCGCCACCTACTGGAAAATAATAGAAAGACCCCTTTTTATTAATCAGAGACGTGCCACTCATATATAGATGCCTAAACACAGGAGGCATCCATCAAATACTATGAATAACCAAGGGAGCAAGGCAACTCAGAAAGAAAATTTAAAAATCTCCAGAAAGCACATCTAAACACACGGAAATAAATGATAATAATGACATACAATTCAAGATTTTAGTTCTGAAAATACTCAATGAGATGTGAGAAAATACAGACTGGCAATTTAATGTGTTCAGAAAACAAATTAACAAACAAAATGAGTACTTTACTGAAGAGATGAAATTTTTAAAAGAAACCAAAGGAAATTATGGAGATGAATAACTCAATAAAAGGCATCAAGAATGAAAACTAGTGAGCATAGGAAATAGAGAGGACCAGATGGAGGAAATAACTAGTGATATTAAAGATAGAAATCTAGAAACATGCAGAGGAAAAGAGACAGAGTCTGATCATTAAAAAAGAAAGAGCTCAACAAGAACTATTGGACTCCATTAGAAAAAGCAATATAAGAATAATAGGCATACCAGAAGAAGAAGAGAGGGAGAAGGGAATGCAGAGCCTTTTCAAACAGATAGTTGATGAGAACTTCCCAGACACATATAAAGAGTTAGGTCCTTAAATCCAAAAAGCAAGCAGAACATCTAGTTACCACATACCAAAAAGGCCTTCTCCAAAGCATATTGTATTAAAATTGTCAAAATTAATGACAAAGAAAATTAATGATGAAGAAAGAATTTTCAAGGCAGCCAGTGAAAAGAAGTAATTTTAAAGGAAAGACCATTAGGTTATCATCAGACTTCTCAGTGAAATTTCTCAAGCCAGAAGAGAGTGGAACCAAATATCCAAACTACTGAAAGAGAGAAATTACCAGCCAAACATAATATATCCAGCAATGTTATCCTTTCAATATGAAGGATAAATAAAGACTTTTCTATACATATAGAAACAGATAATTTATCACCAGAAGACCAGTAAATACTCAAGGGATAATTCTACCGGAAACAAAGAACAAAAGGTCACAAATCTGATCTGTGTGTTACATCACCAACAAACTTATAGCACAAACAAGGTAATTTGTAACAACAAAAATATAAAAGGGAAGGGGGTAAAGGTCTGAATTTGCAAAGGAGGATGGAGATCAGATACAGTAAAAAGAAAGAGGACTACTGTATACATGACACTTTGTTTTTCATAAACCTAATAACCACACATAAAAAGCCTCAAACTGAGATACATAACTTAAAAAAGAGGAACCAGAAAAAAGAAGTATGGAATACCACCAAAAACAACAGACAGAAACATAAAGGAAAAGAACCAATGGAAGCACAGAGCTATCAGCAAACAAAAGATAAAATGGCTATAAGAAATCCTCATATATCAAATAACTACCTTAAATGTAAATGGACTGATTTTACCAATAAAAAGGCATGGAGTAGCAGATTGGATTAAAAAACAACAACCCAATTATATGCTGCCTTCAGAAGATACATCTAAGCTGCAAAAAAAATGTCAGACTCAAAGTGAAAGGGTAGAAAATGTTTCTTCAAAGCAAATGTCTACAGAAAAGCAGTTGTAGCCATACTTATATCTGACAAAATAGATTTCAAGATAACAAGGTTAACAAGAAACAAAAAATGGACATTTTTTGATGATAAAAGAGACACTACATCAAGAAGACATATATATGCACCCAATCAGGGAGCACCAAAATATATAAAGCAACTACTAACAGAACTAATGGGAGAAATTGACAATAACACAATCATAGCCTGGCCAGAGTGGCTAAGTTGGTTGAGCATCCAAAGGTTGTGGGGTCGATTTCCAGTTGGGGCATGTATGGAAGACCAAATGATACCTCTCTCTCTCACATTGATATTCTCTCTCTCTCTCTCTCTCTCTCTCTCTCTCTCTCTTTCCATTCCTCTCTATAAGTATATCCTTTGGTGAAGATTAAAAAAAAGAAACAAGAACTCAATCACAGTGGGGGCCTTAATACTCCGTGGAAATCTCTAGATATATAATCCAAACAGAAAATAAAGAAATATTGGCCTTAAATGACACATTAGACCAAATGGACATAATTGACATTCATAAAGACCTTTATCCCAGAACATCATGTTATACATCTTCTCCAGTGCACATGGAACATTCTCAAGAATAGACCATATGTTTGGTCACAAAACTAGCCTCAACAAAGAATATTGAAACCATACCAAGCATATTCTCTGACCATAATGCTTTGAAACTGGAAATCTACTGCAGAATGGAAGTAAAGAAACCCACAAATATGGGGAGATTAAACCATGTACTAATAAAAAAAATGACTGGATCAAAGAAGAAATAAAAGGTGAGATAAAAAGATAAATATAGACAATATATATGAGAATGACAATGCAATATATCAAAACTTCTGGGATGCAGCAAAAACAGTAATGAGAGGGAAGTTTATATCATTGCAGGCCTTTTTCAAGAAACAAGAGAAATCTCACTTAAACAACCTAACATCACATCTTAAACAATAGAGAACAAAAGCAACCCAAAGTCAGCAGAAGTTAGGGAATAATAAAAATTAGAGCAGAATTGAATGAAATAGAGAACAAAAAGACTATACCAAAAATCAATACAACAGAGTTGGTTCTATGAAAAGATTAATAAAACTGACAAACCCCTAGCTAGACTCACTAGAGAGAAAGAGAAAAGACTCACATAAACAAAATCAGAAATAAAAGAGGAGAAGGTACCACAGACATCACAGACATACAAAAGATCATACTAGAATAGTATAAAAAGCTATATGCCACCAAATTCAATAACTTAAAAGAAATGCATAAGCTCCTAAACTATATAACCTTCCTATACTGAATCATGAAGAATTGGAAAAATCTAAATAGACCAATCAATAGTGAGGAAATTGAAACAACCATAAAAAAACCTCCCAAAAAGTAAAATTCCAAGACCAGATGCCTTCGCTTGTGAATTCTACCAAACATTGAAAGATTTGATACCTATCCCTCTCAAACTCTTCAAAAAGATTGAAGAATAGGCAATACTTCCCAACACACTTTTGGAGGCCAACATACTAGTAACCCTGATACCTAAACCTGGCAAGGATAACACACAAAAAAGAAAAATACAGACCAATATCTCTGTTGAATATTGGTGCAAAGATCCTAAGCAAAATACTAGCAAATCGTGTGGCGTTGGTGGTATAGTGGTGAGCATAGCTGCCTTCCAAAATACTAGCAAATCAAAAAAGGAGAAATATATAATACTTTCAACAATAAAGAGTTAAAAATAAAAAATATAGTACATTATGATCAAGTGTGATTCATGCCAAGAGCACAAGAATGGCTCAACATACAAAAATTGATCAATGCAATATACACATTAACAAAACAGAGGATAAAAATCCTGATATTATTAATAGATACAGAAAAAGCATTTGATAAGCTACAACATCCATTTATTATTAAAATACTAAATAAAATGGGTATAGACGAAAGTACTTCAAAATAATAAACACCATATATGACAAACCCTCAGCTGATATCATACTCAATGGTGTAAAACTTCAAGCTTTACCTCTAAAATCAGGAACAAGACAAGGATGCTCACTCTCACCACTCTTATTCAGCATAGTTCTGGAAGTCCTAACTAGAGCAATTAGGCAAGAGAAAGAAATAAAAAGCATCCAAATTGGGCAGGAAGAAATAAAAGTGTTACTCTTTATAGATGACATAGTTCTGTAGATAGAAAACCCTAAAGACTCCACAAAAAATATTATTAGAAACAAATACATTAAGTTGAAAGATACATCAATGTTAAAAACTCCACTGTTTTCCTATATACTAACAATTAAACTGTAGAAAAAGAAATGGAAATAAACACACACCACAAAACAGTCCCTTTTGCAGTTGCAACCAAAAAAATAAAATACATAGGAATACACTTCACAAAGGATGTGAAGGACCTATACCCCGAAAACTACAAAACATTATTAAAAGAGATTGAAAAAAACAGAATTAAATGGAAAGCTATTTCATGTTCATGGATTGGAAAATTCAACATACTTAAATGGCCATATTATACAAAGCAATATATAGATTTCATGCAATTTAATACCCATCAAAATCAAAATGTCTTTTTAAAAAGAAATAGAATAGCACTGGACATGTGGCTCAGGTAGTTGGAACATCATCCAGTACAACAGAAGGTTGTGAGTTTGATTGCCGGTCTGGGGGCTTATAGGAGGCAGCTAATTGATGTATCTTTCACATCAATGTCTCTCTCTCTCTCTCTCTCTCTCTCTCTCTCTCTCTCTCTCTCTTTCTCTCTCTCTCAATGGAAACATATCCTCAGGTGAGTATTTAAAGAAAAAGAAGAAATAAAATTTTAAAAATTGTCAGATTTGTATGGAACGACAAAAGACCTTGAATAACCAAAGCAATCCTGAGAGAGAAAAAAAAAAAAAAAAGAAGAAGGAAGCCAGAGGTATCACAAAACCTGGCTTCAAATTATACTACAGAGCTACAACAATCAAAGCATCATGGTGTTGGCAGAAAAACAGACAAAGAGACCAATGGAACAGAATTGAGAGCCTAGAATCAAAACAAAATCACATGT
>NW_005370902.1:539288-540191 GCF_000412655.1 Myotis brandtii | reverse complement strand
TAATTTTTTTTACAAAGGAGCAAAGAATGCACAATGGAGAAGATAAAGTTTCTTCAATAAACAGTGCTGGGAAAATTGGAAAGCCACATGCAAAAGACTGAAACTACATTACAGTTTTTTTCATGTACAGAAATCAATTCAAAGTGGATCAAAGACCTAAATATAAGATTTGAAACAGTAAACTCCATGGCGGAAAGCATAAGTGCTATATTTATGGACCTTGGTCATACAGAACATTTTATGAATTTGACACCAAAGGCAAGGGAAGTAAAGGCAAAAATAAATGAATGGGACTATATCAGTCTAAAAAGCTTCTGAACAGCAAAAGAAACTGACCACAAAACAAAAAGCAACCCACTAAATGGGAGATGATATTTTCAAACAGCAGTTCCAACAAGGGGTTAATATCCAAAATATATCAATATCTCATACAACTCAAAACAAAACAAACAATCCAATTCAAAAATGGGCTGCTGACCTGAACAGACACCTCTCCCAAGACGACATACAAATGGCCAACAGATATATAAAAAGATTCTCAACTTCACTAGCTATTAGGAAATACAAATAAAAACTACAATGAGATACTATTCCACACCTGCTGGAGTGGCAATTTTCAAAAGGCAAGTAATAACAGGTATTGGAGAGGCTGTGGAGAAAAGGGAACCCTCATTCAGTGCTGGTAGAAATGTACACTGTCAGTTTCTTAAAAAAAAAAAAAATAGAAATCCCATGTGACCCAGCAATCCCTCTCCTAGGTATCTACTTGGAATGTTTAAAACATTTATTTGCAAAGATATTTGTACCCCTATGTTCATTGCAGCACTATTTGTGGTGGCCAAGATAATGAAGAGAACCAAAGTGTCCTTTGATAGATAAATGGATAAAGACATGAACATATAT
>NW_005370902.1:536797-539222 GCF_000412655.1 Myotis brandtii | reverse complement strand
ATACTACTCAGCCATAACAAAAGGTTTATTTCTGCCACTTGCAATAACATGAATGGACCTTGAGAATATTATGTTAAGTGAAATAAGTCAGTCAGAAGAAGCTAAGAACCATATTAGTTCACTCATATGTGGGATATAATACTGAAACTCATAGACACAGACAACAATGGGGGGAGGTATAGGGCATATAGGTGATGGATGATTATTTGACTGTAGGTGGTGGGCACACAATCCTAATATATAAAGAGCCAGGGTCCATCACAACCAGATGGACAACCGAACAGTGGGCCCCAGGCCACTGGGGCATGGCAGCGGGAGGGATCTGTGGGCCCTGGGCCACTGTGGTGTGGCAGCGGGAGGGATCTGTGTGCCCCGGGCCACCTGGGCATAGCGGTGGGAGGGATCTGTGGGCCCCAGGCTGCTGCAGCATGGCGGCAAGAAGAGTCTGTGGCCCCTGGGCCAACTGTGTAGGTCCCAGGCTCAGGCAGCCGTGGGCGCCTGCGAAGGGCCAAGGTGCAGCTGCAAAGGGACCAGGCTCAGGCCGGCAGTGGCAGCAGCAGTGGGAAAATAGGGCAGTGCCTTCCCCTGATCCACCAGGTCGCCTCCCACAGAGGGAGGCCAGGCTGTGGCTTAGGCTGGGGGGACCGAGGCAGAGGCGGTTAGGGGCGATCAGGCAGGCAGGCGGGGCTGCGTGAGTGAGGCTGTGAAGGTCCCAGGCTCAGACAGCCGCAGGTGGCTGTGAAGGACTGAGGCGTGGCTGCAAAGGGCCCAGGCTCAGGCCTGCAGTGGCAGCTGCAAAGGGGTAATGGGGATGGCACCTTCCCCTGATCCACCAGGTCGCTTCCTGCCAAGGGAGGCTAGACTGTGGCTTAGGCCAGGGGCCGAGGCAGAGGCGGTTAGGGGTGATCAGGCTGGCAGGTGAGCAAGTTAGGGGCAATCAGGCTGGCAGGGGGGCAAGGTAGGGGCGATCAGGCCAGTAGGGGGGCAAGGTAGGGGCAATCAGGCCAGCAGAGGGGCAAGGTAGTGACAATCAGGCCGGCAGGCAGAGGCAGTTAGGGGCAATCAGGCAAGCAGGGAGAAGGGTTAGGGGTGATCAGGCAGGCAGGCAGGCGAGCAGTTAGGAGCCAGCGGTCCCAGATTGCAAGAGGAATCTTAGATTGGAGAGGGTGCAGGCCGGGCTGAGGGACACCCCCATGCACGACTTTCATGCACCGGGCCTCTAGTGTAATATATAAGTCATGTATCATAGAAATGTTCCCTTGAAACCTAGATGATCCCATTAACCAATATCACCCCAATAAATTTTTTAAAAAATATAAACCGAAGATTAAAACCTTTAACAAAGCTTTCTTATTATCTGACTTTAATTAAAATTGGATAAACCTGTTGTAAGAGAAACAAGTTATATGAATTATGAAACACTAGGGGCCCAGTGCACGAATTTCGTGCACCTTGAAAGGAACTGTGGGCCATGAGGCTGTGATGGGCACAGGGGTGGGTCTTGGCCCATCCTCTGTGCCCCCACCCAGCCCCTCCCACCATGGCCCCTTGTCCCCTGTCTTCAGGCAGCCCCGCTCCCGCCACTGCTGCTCCCACGTGCTGACAACACCAGCCCCGCTTGCACCCACTGATGGTGTGGAGCGATTGGAGCCAGTGCCAGCAGCAGGTGCAATCAGGGCCAGTGCCATCAGCGGGTGCGAGCAGCGGCTGCTGCCCTGATAACCCCTCAGGAGCAGGGGGGAGGTGAAGAAGCCCACACGGGCGATTGGGGCCAGCAGCTGCTGCTCACACCTGCTATGGCACTGAGTGATTGGGACCAGCTCTTGGGTACTGGCAGTGGGTGTGAGCAGCAGCTCCAGTGCCAGCTGAGGGTGTGAGCAGGCTGGCACTGGCAGTGGGTGTGAGCACCTGGTGGGACTACACATGCGGGCGAAAAGAATTTTCAGTAACCACCAGAGGCTCACCCAGTTGACAGTAAGCAGTGCCCCTCCTTGGCCCGGCACCCCCGTTCACCTGCTCCACCATCCTGTCACAGCTGATGCCCACCATGTTCCACACTCTGCCACCTGCTGCCGATGCCCACCATGCTCTGTGTGCGCCCCCTGGTGGTCAGCGCATGTCATAGTGACCAGTTGTTCGGTTGTTCTGCTGTTCCGCTGTTTGGTCTATTTGCATATTAGGGTTTTATATATATACTAGAAGCCCCATGCACAAAAATTTGTGCACTGGCAGGGGGTGGGGGGGTCCCTTAGCCCAACCTGTGCCCTCTCACAGTCTGGGACCCCTCGGGAGATAACCACCTGCTGGCTTAGGCCCGCTCCCCGGTCTCAGATGGCAGGCCTGATTCCCGCGCTGGGTCGGGCGGCAGCTCCGATTGTGCTGCCGCCTGCCCCGCCCACCCCACCCACCCCGCCCCACACATGGC
>NW_005370902.1:508533-536721 GCF_000412655.1 Myotis brandtii | reverse complement strand
CATCTGCCCCGCCCCACACACGGCAGGCCAGGATCTCACGCTGGGGCGGCCAGCGGCTGGGTATCGGGCTACCTCCAGCCCCAGGCGGGGCGGCACAGCGGGATCTGCCTGCAGTATGCAAATTAGCCGCCATATTTGTTGGCGGTTAATTTGCATATCGAGCTGATTAGCCAATGGGAGGTGTAGCGAAGGTACAGTCAATTGCCATGTTTGTCTATTATTAGATAGGATAAATAAGTCACTCATCTTCACCATAATAAAAACTGTATAGGCTTATGGTAAAAGTTCCTTCTTTGTTATAGCTGCACAGTATTCCATTGTGTAGATGTACCACAGTTTTTTAATCCACTCATCTTCTGATGGGCACTTAGATTTTTTTCTAAATCCTAGCTATTGTAAATTGTGCTGCTATGAACATAGGGGTGCATATATCCTTTCTGATTGGTGTTTCTGGTTTCTTGGGATATAGTCCTAGAAGTGGGATTACTGGGTCAAATGGGAGTTCCATTTTTAACTTTTTGAGGAATCTCCATGCTGTCTTCCACAGTGGCTGCACCAGTCTGCATTCCCACCAGCAATGCACGAGGGTTCCTTTCTTCAGCATGGATGGAACTGCAGAGCGGAATAAGCCAGTTAGAGAAAGATAAATATCACATGATCTCACTCATATGTGGGATATAATGAACAACATAATTTGATTAACAAGAATAGATCCAGAGACAAATGGCAGGGGAGGGAGGGGAGGTTAGAGAGCAACCAAAGGACTTGTATGCATGCATATTAGCATAACCAATGGACACAGACACTGGGGTGTTGGGGACTTGCCCAGGGTGGGAATGGTTGGGAGGTTGGTCAATTGGGGAAAAAGTAGACATATCTAAAACTTTAGACAATATATAAAAAAATAAAAATAAAAAAACTGTATAGGCTTAAAAACTTTGTTTTTAAAAAGCAAAGAACCCTCTAACAGATACTGTTTTGAGAGTCTAACTACTCTGATGGATGAAATTCACCCAACTTGAACAGCTCTTGCAGGTTATGTTCTCTGAAAGGGAGGTTATAGAGAACAGTGTAGGTTATTCATAGTATGAAATGGCGGTTATAGCATGGTAGATATTTACTAAGTGCCTTTGGAATTTACATTGGAGGAAGGAAGAGACTTTCTACTTCTACTTTAATTAATCATTTGATATGCCCTTCCCACAATAGCTGTGGCATTTGGTGAGGCAGTTCTCTGCAGCTGAGTCAATCCCTGAAGAGGTTGAAAGACAAATTCTGTCTCCTGTCTACATTATCAACAGCTGAGGAATAAAGCTACTCACTAAAGGGGGATCTGGATGGTTCATTACAGTGCCGCCAAAATGTTTTACCCAAACCCTAGCTACATTTATGGTGATCTCTTTGAGTTATTTAATTGTTAATATAGGAATCCCTCTTTTTTTCCCCTAAGTTGGTCATCACACTAGATACCATTTCCCCCACTCTCCAAAATCCAAAAAGCAAATACTAATGTAATTCTCTGAGAGAGGCCTGCCAATGTTTTCATATTCACTTCAGTGTCATTAAAAACATTTTAATTAATTTTTTTATTTTGTTAATCCTTACCAGAGAATATTTGTTTCCATTGCTTCTCCGAGAGAGTGAAAAGGAGAAAGGGAAGGAAGGAGAGAGAGAGAGATCATCTACTGGTTGCCTCCTGCATGCACCCAACCAGGGGCAGGGAGCAAACCTGCAACCCAGGTACCTGCACTTTATTGTGAATTGAACCCTAGATCCTTTGTTGCATAGGCCAACACTTTAAGCACTTAACAACCTGGCCAGGGCTTTTAATTTATTTTTGTAGTATAGTTGACATACAATATTATGGTATACTAGAGGCCTGGTGCACAAATTCATGCACCAGTGGGGTCCCTCAGCCTGGCTTGCAGGATTGGGCCAAAATCAGCTCTCCGACATCCCCTAAGGGGTCCTGGATTGCAAGAGGGCACAGGCCAGGCTGAGGGACCCCACAGGTGCACGATCAGGGACGGGGAGAGATGCGGGAAGTTGGCCAGCTGGGGAAGGACCACGGGAGGGCTCCAGGGCATGTCCGCCTGTCTTGCTCAGTCCTGATCAACCAGACCCCAGTAGCAAGCTAACCTACTGCCCCCTGGTTGTCAGTGCATGTCATAGTGACTGGTCAACAGGTAGACTGTCTGCCCCCTGGTGGTCAGTGCATGTCATAGCGAGTGTTTGAGTAACCTTAGCATATCATTAGCATATTATGCTTTGATTGGTTTAATGGATGACTGGACACTTAGCATATTAGGCTTTTATTATATAGGATTAGTTTTAGGTATACAACATAGTGATTAGACATGAACATACCTACTGGAGTGATCCTCTTGTTGATACTACACATAGTTATTAAATATTATTGACTATATTCCCTGTCCTATACTTTATATTTTTGTAATATTTTTAAAACTGCACATTTGTACTTCTTAATACTTTTACTGTTTCATCCATCTCCTACTCCCATCTAGCAACTATCAATTTGTTTTCTGTATCTCTGAGATTGTTTCTGTTTTATATGTTCATTGATTTGTTTTTTAGATTCCACATAAAAGTGAAATCATATACTATTTGTCTTTCACTGTCTGACTTATTTCACTTAGCATAATATCCTCTAGGTTCATCTGTGTTGTTGCAAATGGCAAGATTTCATTTTTATGGCTAATATTCTATTGTATATATGTACACATCATTTTCTATTCATCTGTTGATGGGACACTTAGGTTGCTTCCATATCTTGGCTATTGTAAATAATGCTGGAATGAACATAAAGGTGAAATTATTTTTTTGAATTACCTATATAGATTTATTAGCTAAATATCCAAATGTACAATTGCTGGGTCATATGTTAATTCCATTTTTAATTTTTGGAGAAACCTCCATACTGTATTCCTTCTGGCTGCATCAATTTACAATTCTACCAACAGTTCTCTTTTCTCCACATTCTTGTCTTTTAAAGCAAAGAACACTTGTTTGTTGTTTTATTGATGACTAGAGGCCCAGTGCATGAAATTCCTGCACCGGGGGGAAGGGGACCCCTCAGCCTGGACTGTGCCCTCTTGCAGTCCAGGACCCCTTGCTCCTTACCGCAGTCAGACATCCCTCTTGCAGTCTGGGGCTCTCACCATCCAGGACCCCTTGCTCCTTACCTCCTGCCTGCAGTGGAGGCAGAAGGCTCCCACCACCACTGCTACACTCGCCAGCCATGAGCCCAACTTCTGACTGAGCAGCGCTCCCCCTGTGGGAGCACACTGATCACCAGGGGGGCGTCTTCCCCCTGGTGGTCAGTGTACATCATAGCGGCCAGTCATTCTGTCTTTTGGTCACTTTGCATATTAGGGTTTTATTATATAGGATAGCCATTCTGACAGATGTGAGGTGATATCTCATGGTGGTTTTAATTTTAAATCCCTTGATAATTAGGTTTGTTGAGCCTTGTTTCATATGTCTGTTGGTCATCTGTATGTCATCTTTGAAGAAGTATCTATTCAGGTATCATGTCAATTTTTTAAATTGAATTTTTTTGTCTTTTTGATATTAAAGTATTGATTTCCTTATATATTTTGGAATTAATCCCTTATTGAATGCATCATTGGAGAATATCTTCTCTCAATAAATAGGTTGTCTTTTCATTTTGTTGATAGTTTTCTTTACTGTGCAAAATTTTTTTGTTTGATATAGTCCCATTTGTTTATTTTTTTCTTTTATTTTGCTTGCCCAATGAGACATATCCAATATGGTGTTGATAATGGAAATGTCAGTTTATTGCTTAGGTTTTCTTCTAGGAGTTTTATGGTTTCAGGTCTTACATTTAAGTCTCCAATACCATTTTGAGGGTTTTTTTTTTATATATGGTGTAATGAAGTGGTCTAGTTTCTCTTTTTTTGCATGTGTTTTAAACTCCATCATTTATGGAAGAGATTATCTTTACCCAATTGTATATTCTTGCATCATTTGTCATGAATTAATTGAGCATATGGGTTTCTTTTTGGGGCTCACTGTTCTGCTCCATCGATCTATGTATCTGTTTTTATGCTAGTACCATGCTGTTTTGATTACTATACCCTTGTAATATAGTTTGATACTTTCACCTTATATTTTTTTATAGGAGCACCTACTTCATTTACACGTGAAGTAATTATTGAAAGATATGTAATTTTTGCCATTTCATTGTTTCTTTGTTGTTTTTGTAGTTATTTACTGTTCATTTTTTATTTTCTTGCTGTCTTTTCTTGTATGTTGATGACTTGCTATATTATCTTCTTTGGATTCATTTCTCATAACTTTTTGTATATATAACAGATTTTTGGTTTCTGGTTACCAAGTGCTTCATATATAACAAGATTTGTTTATAGCAGTGTATTTTAAGTTGATGGTCGCTTACTCATGAACACATTCTAAAATACCTACTAATTGTATCAACCCCCTCCAGATTTATGTTTCTGTCTTTAATTTTTATTTCCTTTGTGTGTATGTGTGTTTGTAATTATTCCTTAATTAATTGTTGTAATTATACATTACTCTCCTTACCTTTCTTTCTTAACCTTTGTACTCACTTCATAGCTGGTTGATCCACAGCTTTTACTAAGTGTTTGCCTTTGTCGGTGAGAATAAATTTTTTCTATAATTTCTTACTCACATTTTTATCTTTGTACTCAAAGAAGTACCTTTAACATTTCTCATAGTACTTGTTTAATGGTGATGAATTCTTTTAACTTTATTTTTTTCTGGAAACCCTTTATCCATCTTACATTCTTCATGAAACCCTAGAAGATTTTGCCTTTCATCACTGAATATTTGGTGCCATTTCCTACTACCTTGCAAAATTTCTTTTGAAAAAGCAACTGATAATGTTATTGAAGCTCCCTTATAGATAACTAACCGCTTTCTCTTGCTACTTTTAAGAACCTCTTTTTGTCTTTAACCTTTGCCATTTCCTTTTCTCTCTCTTTCTCTCTTTCTCTCTTTCTTTCTTTCTTTCTTTCCCTTCCTTCCTTCCTTCCTTCCTTCCTTCCTTTCTTCCTTTCTTTATTTTTTCTTTATTGATTAAGGTATTACATATGTGTCCTTATCCCCCCATTGCCCCCACCCCCCTCTTATGCCCTCACCCTCCCTAGTGTGTCCATTGGTTATGCTTATATGCATGCATACAAGTCCTTTGGTTGATCTCTCCCCCTTACCCACACCCTCCCCTGACTTCCCTCTCAGGTTTGACTGTCTGATCGATGCTTCTTTCTCTCTGGATCTGTTTTTCT
The DNA here is from genome assembly GCF_000412655.1 of Myotis brandtii. NCBI lineage: Eukaryota > Metazoa > Chordata > Mammalia > Chiroptera > Vespertilionidae > Myotis > Myotis brandtii. Next base: position 531,412 of record NW_005370902.1, on the reverse strand, counting down.
TTATCAGTTTATGTTGTTCATTACATTCCACAAATGAGTGAGATCATGTGATATTTATCTTTCTCTGACTGACTTATTTCACTTAGCATAATGTTTTCCAGGTCCATCCATGCTGTTGCAAATGGTAAGAGTTCCTTCCTTTTTACAGCAGCATAGTATTCCATTGTGTGGATGTACAACAGTTTTTTAATCCACTCACCTGCTGATGGGCACTTAGGCTGTTTACAAATCTTAGCTGTAGTAAATTGTGCTGTTATGAACATAGGGGTGCACATATCCTTTCTGATTGGTGTTTCTAGTTTCTTGGGATATATTCCTAGAAGTGGGATCACTGGGTCAAATGGGAGTTCCATTTTTAGTTTTTTGAGGAAACTCCATACTGTTCTCCACAGTGGCTGCACCAGTCTGCATTCCCACCAGCAGTGCAAGAGGGTTCCTTTTACTCCACATCCTCACCAGCACTTGTCATTTTTTGATTTGTTGATGATAGGTATTCTGACAGGTGTGAGATGGTACCTCATTGTCATTTTGATTTGCATCTCTCAGATGATTAGTGACTTTGGACATGTTTTCATATGTCTCTTGGCCTTCTGTATGTCCTCTTTCTAAAAGTATTTATTTAGGTCCATTGCCCATTTTTTGATTGGGTTGTTTATCTTCCTTTTGTTAAGTTGTATGAGTTCCCTGTAAATGTTGGAGATTAAACCCTTATCAGAGATAACATTGGAAAATATGTTCTCCCATGCAGTTCCATTTTAAATATAATGTGTCATGGTATGGGCCTCTTGGGTTCATCTTGTTTGGGATTCTGTACACCTCCTGGACTGGAATATCTGTCTCCTTTTTCAGCTTAGGAAAGTTTTCAGATATTATGTATTGAAATAGATTTTCATTTCTTTGTTCTCTCTCTTCTCCTTCTAGTACCCCCATGATGAGACTGTTTGTATACTCAGTGCTGTGCCAGAGGTCACGTAAACGATCCTCATTTATTTTTATTCCCATTTTAATTGGGTATTTTCTCCTACCTTATATTCCTGACCACTAATTCGATCCTCTGCTTCATCTTATCTGCTGTTTATTTTCTCTAATGTATTCTAAATTTAGTTATTGTATTTCTTAGTTTTGACTGATTCTTTTTTATGTTTTTTTTATATTCTTTTAAAAAATATTGTTAAAAGTATTCCATATGTTCCCTTATTTACTCCATTGACCTCTTCTAGCCTGCCCCCACTCCCGGCCCCAGGCCTTCACCACCCTCTTGTCAGTGACCATGGCAATGCATATATTCATACAAGATCTTTGCTTGAACTCTTCCCACCACCCTCCCCTGCCTTCCCTCTGAGGTTCAACAATCTGTTCATTGCTTCTATGTCTCTGGATCTATTTTGTTCTTCCATTTTTTTTTATTCATTAGATTTCATATATGAGAGAGATCATGTGATACTTATCTTTCTCTGACTGGCTTATTTCGCTTAGCATAATACTCTCCAGGTATCTCCATGCTGTTGCAAATGGTAAGAGTTCTTTTTTTTTTACAGCTGCATAGTATTCCATTGTGTAAATGCATCACAACTTTAAAATAAAACTTTATTGTTGAAAGTATTACATATGTCCCTGTGGGAACCATGCCAGGTCCCCAGATAGTCAAGGCCAGTGGGAGCACAAAAACCTTGTTATCAGTACACCAGAATGACTGAAGTCTGCTCTGGGCATGTACCTAAATGGGATATTCAAGGACTCTGAGCCTGGGAATCCTAATCAGGCCAAGATATCATGAGCAGGTGCAAGGAAACACAATACACTGTGCCCTTCAGTAGCCAATATGGTTGATGTAACTATTGGCACGAAGCCTTCTTTGTCATGGTTCTCAACCTTCCTAATGCTGCGACCCTTTAATACAGTTCCTCATGTTGTGGTGACCCCCAACCATAAAATTATTTTCGTTGCTACTTCATAACTGTAATTTTGCTACTGTTATGAATCGTAATGTAAATATCTGGTATGCAAGATGTATTTTCATTGTTCGCGACCCACAGGTTGAGAACCGCTGGAAAGGTATAAATGTAGGTTACTGACCAGCAAGTTAGCTGGAGTAGTCTGAGTGAGAAGAAGTCTGCTGGGGTATGGAGAGAGAAGCTAGGATGAAGTGTGTAAAGAAGTTTGCTAGAGAGAGCAGCTGAGCAGGAGAGTCAGGAGAAGCTGCTGAGCCAGATATATCAGATACCACTACAATGTGAGGTGGTGAGTCTAGGAGGTAGTGTGTGACTTCTCAGATAATAGCTGTGGGTACAGAGACTGATGCTGCTTTGTGGGAAAGATATTTGTTCACCAGCCGGTGTTTGGATGCCTGCCTGTATGGACTTTGCTGTGAGTACTGTTTTTGTCTAATGGCTATATGGCCACTGGCTTCTGCAATAAAGACTTATTCTTATAAACCCACAACCTTTCATGGCTTCTCCATCTAAGATCCGGCATCCTAGGAGGTCCAGCCCCAGGCAGAGGGGCTCAGATTCAACACCTGTTACTAGTGAGCAGAGGATAGCTTAGACTAAGTTCCTAACAATTAGTACAGTGGCCAGGGTTCAAGCAGGAACCAGCCATGGCGTAGTCGGATAGGGAAATTTAGAAGAATACATGGACTCACAGCCACTCAGTGCCAGTCAGACCAGCAGAGCTGTGTGGTGCTCTTGTTGCTGGCTCTGACAGTCCTCTTTTCCCCCATTGAACTCTCCCATCCCACCGCTGCCTCCCACCCCAGGTCTTCACCACTCTATTGTCTGTGTCCATGGGCTATGCACATACACATATGAGTTCATTGGTTGATATCTCCCCCACCCCCTCCACCCATCTTCCCTTGACTTTCCTTTGAGTTTTGACAATCTGTTTGATGCTTCTATGTCTTTGGATCTATTTTTGTTCATCAGTTTACATTGTTCATTAGATTCCACATATAAGAGAGATCATTTGATACTTATTTTTCTCTTACTGGCTTATTTAGCTTAGCATAATGCTCTCCAGGTCCAATCATACCCACTTATCTGTTGATGGGCACTTAGGCTGTTTCCAAATCTTAGCTATTGTAAATTGCACTGATATGAACATAAGGGTGCATATATTCTTTCTGATTGGTGTTTCGGGACTCTTAGGATATAGTCCTAGGAGTTGGATCACTGGGTCAAATGGGAGTTCCAGTTTTAAGTTTTTGAGGAAACTCCATACTGTTTTCCACAGAGGCTGTACCAGTATGCATTCCCACCAGCAGTGTACTAGGGTTCCCTTTTCTCCACTCTATATTCTCTTTTATATTATCTATCTGTTGAAGTTTTCACTAGTTCATCTGTTCTCCCCTAAGTTTATTGAGCATCCTTATAACCAGTGTTTTAAACTCTATGTCTGGTGGATTGCTTATCTCCATTTTGTTTAATTATTTTTCTGGAGTTTTGTCCTATTCTTTTATTTGGGACCTGTTTTTTTTTCTTTTGTATTTTCATTTGGCTGACTCCCTGTGTTTGTTTCTATCATTACGTAGGTCTGCTATGTCTCCTGGTTTTGGCAGATAGCCTTATGTAGTATCTGTCCTGTGGGGCCCCACTGTGCAGTCTTCCAGGTCACCTGAACTGGGTGCTATGGGGATGTCCCATGTGTAGGCTGTGTGTGCTCTCCTCTTGTAGTTAGATCTTGATTGCATGTCAGTGGGTGTGCTGACTGGCTGTGAAGACTGGTAGTGACTACAAGGGACAAGCTGCTTTTGGGGGACTAACTCCAGGGAACAGGGTTATCTTTAATGGGGCTCAGGTGCTAGTTGACTCTATCCTTGTGTGTGCCATTTGTGGAGCTTGTTGGGTGGGGCTGTTGTATGGTCTCATGTTGGCCAGTGGGTGTGTTGATTATAGGTTTCTTGGGAGGGACTCTGGTATTGACCAATTTTAGCCACCACTTGTGCCAGGGTTGTGGCCAAATGGTAGAAACTACAAAGTGACCTGAAGTTTATTGCCTTTGTGCTGGATTTCAAGTTTCTTGAAAGAGGTTATGGGCCAGGCGGCATGCTCAGTTGTTAGCATTGACCTATGAACCAGGTGGTCGAGATTCAATTCCTAGACATGCTCGAGTTGCAGCTCCCAATCAATGACTTTCTTTCATCATTGATGTTTCTATCTATCTCTCCCTCTTCCTTTCTCTTTGATATTCATAAAAAAATATTTTTTTAAAAAAAGAAAGAGGCTATGCTACTAAGTGAGGCTTTTTGCTACTTGTGCCAGTTACCAGCCAAAACTAGTCTCTATTTATGCCAGGTTTGGGGCCCTCTGATTGGAGTTACAACTCCAGTTTAAATGGGTCACTACTTACGATAGGCTGCAGGTGATTGGCAGGACCTACAGTGAGTGTCCAGACCAGTCACTGATTTTTTGGATTTGTGCAGTTTTGGGAAAGTCTGCAGTGCAAGCCTAGGAAAGCCACCACTTGTATGGTGTTTGCCATCCTTTGAGTGAGTCTGTACCATGAATGGAAGAACTGTTGGAAAAGGTTTAAGCCAAGCAGGCACATTGGGTGGGGTGGGAGGTCTCAGAGAATCATCAGAGTGAGGAAACTGTGCTAGCCAGATTAACAGAAAGCACATAGTTATTGCTTATCTATCTAGGGCCAGCTAAATGGGAAGAGGATTACAACAAGGAAACAAATGGCATCCACCAGTACTTCCATCCCTGGAGAGAGTTGCCCCAACCCTTGCCCCTTCATCCCTTACCTTTAATTTAGTAAATTTATTTCCTCCTCATATGTCCCTGGTGATTTTTGAACTGATGCCCCTGAGCTGGAACTTAGAGTGACTGAGTTTGTGCATGTTTTTTAAGAGTAGCATCTTTGTCTCTAGCATCCCTTTTCTTTCTTGGACACAATCCTACTTGTTTTCACAGCCAGATGTCATGAGGATTTCTCTTCCTGAAACTGTTGTCCCTCATTAAAGACATTTTAAATGGCCATGGACTTTTGGTGTTTCAGTGAATATTTTAAACATAACATTGAGATTATAATTTGATAGCATTACTTTGAATTCAAAGAACTTAATTTCTTTCAGAGTTATGTTCATTTCTGCTTTTGATTTCTGAAGAGAGAAATAAAATCTTAGAAATGTTCATAAATGATGTCCCAAAATTCACGCAAGAAGTAATTTTGATAGAAAATACAGGTTTATAATTAAAAATTGTAACTTTTTTATTGATTCATAAAGTATATAGTATAGGGTTATGTATGGAATAGCATATCGGGTAAATGGCCTCCACGACTTTGCTGGCACATACGCACTCTTTTGTTGAAATTTTCCATGACCGTTTTGCATAAATGTGGCTGAATTTCGATGAGGCTCATTTTCATCTTGATGGTTTTGGTTAATCGACAAAATTGTCACATTTGGGGTTCAGACATCCACGAGTGATTGTTGAAAAACAAATGCATCCACAATGTGTCACTCTTTGATGCGGATTTTGGGCTGGAGGCATGATCAGATCATTCTTCTTCAAAAATGCGGCTGCTCAGGCAATAACAAAAGAGTGCATATATGTGCCAGCAAAGCTGTGGAGGCCATTTACCCGATATGCTATTCCATACATAACCCTATACTGTATACTTTATGAATCAATAAAAAATTTACAATTTTTAATTATAAACCTGTGTTTTCTATCAAACTTACTTCTTGAGTGAATTTTGGGACACCCTTTATAAATAAAGAGTAGAAGAAGAAAGGAGATATATACAAGAAGATCAAGGCTCTTTAGCATCCATGAGACCGAAAAGGGGCTGTAATCAGAGAATCTGTGGCTCTTTCTATGACCAAAAGTGTGTCAGAGTCTTCTTTGAAATGTAAGTAAAATTCACATTTTCAAATCAACAATTTATAAAGCTATATTGATAACATTTAATTGAAGATCTGAACATATGATATTTAAAAGGTTTTTTTAACGTTTAGTCTAGGTGTTTTTTTTTCCTACTTTAAAACAGTTTATCATTTATTTCAGATATAGAATTGCAATAGATCTCAGGATTCGTCATTGAAGGATGGAGAGATCTTTTTAGATTTCTATTTCTCCTTAGATATGGCAGTGCAGTAGGCATCTATTGGGCTAGCATAAATTGATTAATTTCCTTTACACTGTACTTTATATTTTATAGTGGTTTCAGAACAGAGCCTTTTCCACAGCAATATGGGTGTGACAGAGGAAGAGGAACCCAAATGTCTTGTCCTCAAGTAGTTTGTAATATTTCACATTTTATATTGCTAATTTATTTTTCTTAAAAATACCAAAAAATATTATGATTATGACTCAGGTATAATTAGTTGGAGTTCCTAATTTTCAACAAATAAAAGCAAAATTACTGCTAACATGATAATGATGATGATGATGGTGACAACGACGACAATGATGCCTTTGCTGACAGAGACTGTAAAAGGAGTGTGACACTCAAACATTCACATTTTAAGGGACTGTTTGCTTTTTATTGCACAAATGACCTGTTTGCATAAGGATCAGCAGCTCTTTAGTGCAGATGTAGAAGTAGTTATGAGCATTGATGGCTATCGGGAAGGAAGTGTTTTGAGGACCTTGAGAAATTGTTATAACACATTGACAAACTTTACATGAGAGAGAGAGAAAGGGAGAGGGAGAAGAAGTAACAGAAGTGTGTTTGGTTCAGTTTGAATTCTTAATCAAATATGAAAAAAAAGTATGGGAAGAAGTTGGCACATGCAATAATTATAATAGAGTATCTAAATATAAAAGGTGCCCTATAAATTATTTTTCTATAAACTGACTTATAAATTTTCTTTTGTTTTCTTCATGGACATTACTAAAGTCGGAGTTTTGATTAGGCAGTTCTTTGGGAATACAGACTTAAAATGCTAGCTCTCTTGTAGTTTAAGAGTAGTACGTTGACATGACCTGCTGCTCCAGAGTCAGAAGAGGTGAGCAGATAGAGTAAAAGGGTCCAGAGGCTGCTGGAGCAGCATGTAAGAAAAAATGCAAAGGGTTTATGTTTAGACTCAGCACTAGTATAACCAAAGGACTTGTATACATGCATATAAGCATAACCAATGGATGCAAGACACTGTGGGAGGGGGGGAGGGCATGTGCCGGGGTGGGGAGGTAGGGGAGGCCAGGGAAGGTCAATGGGGGAAAAAAGGAGACATATGTACTACTATTTGTAATACTTTCAACAATAAAAAAATAAAATAAACAGATTCTATTGTCCCTCTCTCCCTGATTAATCAGGAAAACATGAGACTAGAGTAATGATTATAATTATCCTGCTGATCTTACACTTTGACTCTGAGACCACTCAGTCTAAATAAATCTCTTTTTACTTCCAAACACAAAAGCTTTCATAGGGTTAGGTCCACTGATTAGAGAGGTTAATAGAGAAAAGGGTAAGGGTTTTTTTTTTTAGTTACATGAATGTCATTACAATTGCCCAAAGAATTGTTCACTAGTTATGTTCTAAATGCCCAGCATATACAGTATATCTCAGCTTCTTTGGTATCAATAAAGGTTTGGTGAAGTACCAATTGATCCATGGAATATGATAACAACAAACCTCCCAAATTTTACATTATGGTTTCTTTTGTCTTTAATTACACTCAACAAATACCTTGTTCTGTAAAGTAATATTAAGAGGCCACCTTTGTATTTGTACTAAAATTATAGTTAATATATAGAGATCACACTGTATAAAATATTGTTATCAGTGCTGAAAGGATGCTCAGGAACTTAGTGAGAACTTCAACAAAGAAATAGAAAACATAAAAAAGGATATAGAAACCATAAAAAAAAGTCAGAAACGAAGATGAAAATGTTTGAAATGAAGACTATACTAGAAAAAAAAATCTTCTGCACAGCAAATGAAGTCATCAACAAAATAACAAGAGAATCCACTGCATGGGAGAACATATTTTCAAAGACACATCCAATAAGGTGCTAATCTCCAAAATTTATAGGAAACTCATACAATTTAACAAAAGGAAGATAAAAAATCCAATTAAAAAATGGGCAAAGGATCTAAATAGACACTTATCCAAAGTGGACATAGAGAAGGCCAAGAGGCATATGAAAAAAGGCTCAAAATCACTAATCATCCAGGATGTAAATCAAAATGACGATGCAGTACCACCTCAAACCTGTCAGAATGGCTATTGTCAACAAATTAACAAATGACAAGTGTTGACCAGGATGTGGAGAAAAGGCAACCCTCATACACTGCTGATAGAAATGCAGACTGGTGCAGCCCTCTGTGGAAAACAGTACAGAGTTTCCTCAAAAAATTAAAAATGGAACTGCCATTTGACCCAGTGATCCCCCTTCTAGAAATATATCCTAAGATATCTAGAAACATCAATCAGAAAGAATATATGCACCCCTATGTTCATAGCTGTGCAATTTACAATAGCTAAGATTTGGAAACAGCCTAAGTGCCCATCAGCTGATGAGTGGATAAAAAATTGTGGTACATCTACACAGAGGAATACTACCTTTAAAAAAGCACTAAAGGAAGAAAGAAATCTTAATCATTTACAACAGCATGGATGGACCTGGAAAGCATTATGATAAGAGGAAAAAAGCCACTCAGAGAAACATAAGTGTTGCATGATCTCACTCACATGTGGAATCTAATGAACAACATAAACTGATGAATAAAAATAGATCCATGCCCTGACTGGTTTGGCTCAGTGGATAGAGCGTTGGCCTGGGGACTGAAAGGTCTCAGGTTTGATTCTGGCCAAGGCATGTACCTTGGTTACGGGCACATCCCAAGTAGGGGGTATGCAGGAGGCAGCTGATTGATGTTTCTCTCTCATCAATGTTTCTAACTTTCTGTCCCTCTACCTTCCTCTCTGTAATAAATCAATAAAATATATTAAAAAAATAAGATCCAAAGACATAGTAGCACCAAACAGACTGTCCTTCAGAGGGAAGGCAAGGGAGGGGGGACAGGTCAGAATAAATAAACCAATGAACTAGTATGCATATATGCATAACCCAGGAACTCAGACAATAGGCTGGTGAAGGCCTGGGGTGGGGGTGGGAGCAGACTGGGAGAGGTCAATGGTGGCAGGGGGGAGGGGGACACATGAATGCTTTCAATAATAAAGATTTTAAAAAAAGAAAAAAAATTAACAGAAGCAGAGGATTAGATCAGTGATTTAAAACACAAGGTAACAAAACAACCAATCCGACAAGCAAAGAGAAAAAAGAATTTTTAAAAAATGAGAATAGTTTAAGGGACATCTGGGACATCTAGCATAACAACATCCACATCATAGGGTTACCAGAAGGAGAAGAGGTAGAATTAGAGATAAGAAGAAACAGTAACTTAAAATTTCCCTAACCTGGTGAAGGAAAAAGGTACACAAGTCCATGAAACACAGAGAGTTCCAAACAAGTTGAACCCAAAGAGGCCCACACCAAGACACATCATAATTAAAATGGCAAAGGTTAAAGGAAAATATTGTAAAGACTGGCAAGAGAAAAGCAGTTAATTAGCTAGAAGGGAGCTTCCATATGACTAACAGCTGATACCTCAACAGAACTTTGGATTGGCACAAAATATTCATAGTGATGAAAAGCAAGGAACTCCAAACAAGACTACTATACCCAGCAAGGCTATCATATAAAATTGAAGGAGAGATAAATATCATCCAAGATAAATAAAAGCTAAAGTAGTTCATCTCCACCAAACAAGAGAAAAAGAAAAAAAATGTATGTGAATAAAAATGGCAGTAACTACATACCTATCAATAATCACTTTAAATGTAAATGGTGAAAATGCTCCAGTCAAAATGGGGGGAAGGGGGACATTTGTAATACTTTCAACAGTAAAGACAAAGTTGTTGTTCTTTTTAATGCATAAAGTAGCTGAATGGATAAGGAAACAAGACCCATATGTATGCTGTCTATAAGATACCCAATGAAAATCAAAAGACACACAGACTAAAAGTAAAGGTATAGGAAAAGAAAAAAAAAAGTTGAGGTACAATACTTATGTCAGACAAAATAGACTTTAAAATTAAGGCTATAATAAGAGACAAAAAAGGATATTACATAATGATAACAGTATCAATCCAACAAGAGAATATAAATCATAAGCATTTATGCACAAAGCCTTGGTGCAACTAAACATATAAAGTAAACAGTGATTTACATAAAGGGGGAGATTGATAGTAATACAGTCAGAGCAGGGAACTTTAACTCCCTATTCATATCAATGGGCAGACAAAAGATCAACAAGGAAACAGCAGCTTTAAATGATACATTAGACCAAATGGATTTAATTGATATTTATAGAGCATCTCACCTCAAATTAGCAGAATATGCCTTTTTTTTTTTCAAGTACACATGGAACATTTTCTAGGATGGACTACATGCTAGGCCACACAACAAGTCTCAATAAATTTAAGAAGACTGAAATGCTATCATGTATCTTCTCTTTCTACTCCCAAATTATCTTAATGGTAGAAATGAATTACAAGAAAGAAAAACCTGAGAAACACATAAATATATTTGCCACAACCTTTTACAGCAGGTGTTCAGGATCTGAAGAAATGAAAATGCAATACAAGAAATATGAATTTAGAAGGCATAGGGGGCCAGGTGGAAACCTCTCTCTTGGAGAGGCACACCAACTTCTTGCTGGTCTGCTTTTTATTTACTTGAATACACATTTGCCCTTATCAATGCATACAGGCATATCAAAGGTAAAGTTTGGTAAACAGTAAAAGGATTATCAGGTTAGGGAATTGCCTTCAGCCATTGAGCCCACAGCAGGACAATATTATGCTGATTTTCAGCCCTGCTGAATATCAAAGTCCATTGGCCTTCCAATGTGTCTTTTTGCATTAATATGCTAACTACTGTTGGTTTTAGCCTCCTGCATATGTTGACAATAAATAACATGGTACTAAACAATGAATGGGTTAAACATGAGATCAAGGAAGAAATCAAAAGTTATCTTGAGACAAATGAAAATAAAAACACAGCAACACCAAATCTATGGGACACAGTGAAAGTAGTCCTAGAGGGAAATTCATAGCAATACAGGGCAATCTCATGAATCAAGAAAATTCTGAAATAAATAATCTAAATGTACCTAAGATAACTACTAAAAGAGCAACAAACAAAGCCCAGAATGAGTAGAAAGAAAGAAACAATATAGATCAGAGTGAAAATAAACAAAACAGAGTCTTAAATCAATGAAATCAAGAGCTAATTCTTTGAAAAGATAAACAACATTAATATCCTTTAACCAGTTCATCAATTTAAAAAGTCAGAAATGAAATACATGTGACAACTTATACCACAGAAATACAAAGGATTATACAAATTATAAAAAATTTTTAAAAACCCTACAATTATATGCCAGCAAATTGGACAATCCGGAAGAAATGGATCAATTCCCAGAAACATACAATCTTCCAAGACTGAATAAACAAGAAACTGAAAATATGAGTAGACCAATTAATTACAACCAACAAAAGCAAGTCAGTAATCAAAACACCCCTAGCAAACAAAAGTCCTGAACCAAATGGCTTCACAGGTGAATTTTATCAAATATTAAAAGAAGACTTAATACCTGCTATTCTCAAACTATTTCAATAAATGCAAGAGGAGGAAAGATTCCAAAGCTCATTGTGGAATCTTCCCTCCTCTGATTCCAAGACCAGATAAAGACATTACAAAGAAAGAAAATTATAGGCTAATATTCCTGATGAACATAGATGTAAACCGGCTCAACAAAATAGCAGCAAACCAAATGCAGCAATACATTTTAAAAATCACACATCATGATCAAGTGTCATTTATTCCTGGAATAAAAGCTTTTGTTCACTATACTTAAACCAATTAATGTGATATTCCACATAAACAATTATATGTGGATAAAAAATATATGACTATAGCAATAGATACAGAAAAAGCATTTGACAAACAATTTTTATATATAAAAAATACTCTCAGCAAATTGAGGGAACATAAGTCAACATAATAAAGGCCACATAAGACAAACCCACATCTCACATCTGAAAGCATTTTCCTTAAAATTGGGAAAATAGGGCTGTCCATTTTTACAACTCTCGTTCAACATGGTATTGGAACTCCTAGCCATAGCAATCAGAAAAGAGGGAGAAATAAAAGGCATCAAAATTATAAAGGAAAAAGTAAACTATCATTTTTGTAGATGGCATGATACTATATAGAGAGAGCACTAAAGATTCCACCAAAAATCATGACAACTGATGAAGAAATTCAGTACTACATAATAAATATTTCTACATAATAAATACTCAGAAATCAGTTGCTGTCCAGCTGGAGTGACTTAGTGGTTGAGTGTCCACCTATGAACCAGGAGGTCACAGTTCAATTCCAGATCAGGGCACATGCCCAGGTTGTGGGCTTGATCCCCAGTGAGGGGCATGCAGGAGGCAAATGATCAATGAGTCTCTCTCATAATTGATGTTTATATCTCACCCCTCCCTTCCTCTCTGAAATCAATAAAAAAATATATTTTAAAAAAGAAATCATTTGAAAAAATAAAATAAATAAAAAAGAAATCATTTGCCTTTTTATACACTAATAATGAACTATTAGAAGGAGAAACTAAGAAAACAATCTTATGTACAGTTACGATCTGTACTCAGAAATTATAAGACACAAAATTGAGTAAGATACAAATAAGTAGAAGTGCATACCATATTCATGGAGAGGAAGAATTAACATTATTAAGATGTCCATACTACCCAAAGCAATCTACAGATTCAATGCAATTCCTATCAAGATATCAATGGCATATTATACAGAACTAGAACAAATGTTTCAAAAATTTATATGGAACCACAAAGACCCCAAATAGCAACAGTGATCTTGAGAAAGAAGAACAAAGTTGGAAGAATCATGCTACCTGATATCAGACTATAATACAAGGCCATTGTAATCAAAGCAACATTGTACTGTTATAAAAAGAGACATATAAATTAATGGAACAGAATAGAGAACCCAGAAATAAACCCATGCCTTTAGTCAATATTTAACAAAGGAGGCACAAACATACAATGGACTAAAGAGAGTCTATTCAATAAATGGTGTTGGCAAAATTGGACAGATATGTGCGAAAAAAATGAAACTACAATTGCATTTTAAAAATAAAATACCTAGGAATAAATTTAACCAAGAAGGTAAAATACCTGTACTCAAAAAATTATAAGACATTGAAGAAAGAAATTTAAGAAGATACAAATATATGGGAGCATATACTGTGCTTGTGGATAGGAAGAATCAACATCATTAAAATGTTCTTACTACCCAAAACAATCCATTGAGTCAATGCAATCCTTAACAAAATCCTAATGGCATTTTTTTATAGAACTAGAACAATTTTTTTAAAATTTTGTTTTATTGCTTAAGGTATTACAAAGAGTATTACATATGTCTCCTTTTTTTTTCCCTTGACCTACCCCCGGCCTCCCCTACCCCCCAGTGTCTTGTGTTCATTAGTTATGCTTATATGCATGCATACAAGTCCTTCGGTTGATCTCTTACCCACCCCCAACCGTCCCCGGGCTTCCTGCTGTAAAAAAAATATTATAAGTATTACAAAGGGTATTACATATGTGTCCTTTTTTTTCCCCGCCCTTGACAATCCCCTGCCCTCCCTTACCCCCCAGTGTCTTATGTCCATTGGTTTTGCTTATATGCATGCATACAAGTCCTTCGGTTGATCTCTTACTCCCCTCCCTTCTGCCCCCCAACCCTCTCTGGCCTTCCCACTGCAGTTTGACAATCAGTTTGAGGCAGCTCTGCCTCTGTATCTATTATTGTTCAAAAGTTTATAATGGTCTCTATTATCCATGAATGAGTGAGATCATGTGGTATTTTTCCTTCATTGACTGGCTTATTTCACTTAGCATAATGCTCTCCAGTTCCATCCATGCTGTTGCAAATGGTAAGAGTTCCTTCTTTTTTACAGCAGCATAGTATTCCATCGTGTAGATGTACCACAGTTTTCTAATCCATTCATCTACTGATGGGCACTTAGGCTGTTTCCAAATCTTAGCTATGGTGAATTGTGCTGCTATGAACATAGGGGTGCATATATCCTTTCTGATTGGTGTTTTTGGTTTCTTGGGATATATTCCTAGAAGTGGGATCACAGGGTCAAATGGGAGTTCCATTTCCAGTTTTTTGAGGAAACTCCATACTGTCTTCCATAGTGGCTGCACCAGTCTGCATTCCCACCAGCAGTGCACAAGTGTTCCTTTTTCTCCACATCCTCTCCAGCACTTGTCGTTTGTTGATTTGTTGATGATAGCCATTCTGACAGGTGTGAGATGGTACCTCATTGTTGTTTTGATTTGCATCTCTCGGATGATTAGTGACTTTGAGCATGTTTTCATATGTCTCTTGGCTTTCTGAATGTCCTCTTTTGAAAGGTGTCTATTTAGGTCCTTTGCCCATTTTTTGATTGGATTGTTTATCTTCCTTTTGTTAAGTTGTATGAGTTCCCTATAAATGTTGGAGATTAGGCCCTTATCAGATATAATGTTGGCAAATATGTTCTCCCATGTAGTGGGCTTTCTTGTTGTTTTGTTGATGGTTTCTTTTGCTGTGCAGAAACTTTTTATTTTGATGTAGTCCCATTTGTTTATTTTCTCTTTAGTTTCCAATGCCCTAGGATCTGTATCGGTGAAGAAATTGCTTCGGCATATGTCTGAGATTTTGTTGCCTTTGGATTCTTCTAGTATTTTTATGGTTTCCTGTCGTATATTTAAGTCCTTTATCCATTTTGAGTTTATTTTTGTGTATGGTGTAAGTTGGTGGTCTAGTTTCATTTTCTTGCATGTATCTGTCCAATTTTCCCAGCACCATTTATTGAAGAGACTGTCTTGACTCCATTGTATGTTCTTGCCTCCTTTGTCAAATATTAATTGAGCGTATTGGTTGGGGCTGATTTCTGGGCTCTCTATTCTATTCCATTGATCTATATGTCTGTTCTTGTGCCAGTACCAGGCAGTTTTGAGAACAGTGGCTTTGTAATACAGCTTGATATCTGGTATTGAGATCCCACCTACTTTGTTCTTCTTTCTCAGGATCGCTGCAGCTAATTGCGGTTTTTTTTTATTCCAGATGAATTTTTGGAGAGTTCGTTCTAGGTCTGTGAAATATGCCGTTGGTATTTTAATGGGGAGTGCATTGAATTTATAGATTGCTTTGGACAAATCATCCAAAAATGTATAAGGAACCACAAAGGACTCTTAAAATCCACACAATTTTGAGAGAGAAGAACAAAGTTGGAGGTATCATGCTACCTGATATCGAACTATACTCCAAGGCTCTAGTAATCAAAGCAGTATGATCCTGGCATAAAAACAGATACATGAATCAATGGAACTAAATAGATAACCAAAAAATAAACCAACACTGATATGGTTCTTAATCTGTGACAAAGAAGACAAGAATATACAATAGAGTAAGGATAGTGTATTTAATAAATGGAAAACGGAACAGATGCCTAAAAAAAATTAAACTAGACCAACCTCCTCCTTAAACCATATACAAGAATAAACTCAAAATGCATTAAAGTCTAATATGTAAGCCTTAAAACCATAAAACTCCTAGAAGAAAACATAGGCAGTAAACTCTCAGACAATTCTGTTAGCAATATTTTTTCTGATAGATCTCCTCTAGCAAAGGAAACAGGAGAAAAAAATAACAAATAGGACTACATCAAACTAAAATATTTTTTGCACAGCAAAGGAAATTACCAACAAAACAAAAAGACATTCTATTGAATTGAAGAAGATATTCACCAATGATATATTCATTAAGGTGTTAATGTCATAAATTTATAAAGAACTCATACAACTAAGAAATAATTACTTAGAAATAATTTATCTTATGTATTTCTTTTAAATTAAAAAAACACAATCCAATTAATAAATAAGCAGAGGACCTAAATAAACACATCTCCAAAAAGGTCATACAGAAGGCCAATAGACATATGAAAATATTTAAATTAAAACCACAATGAGATATCACCTCCCACCTGTCAGAATGGCTATCATCAATAAATCAGCAAACAACAAGTGCTGGCAAAGATGTGGAGAAAAGGGAACCCTTGTACACTGTTAGTGAGAATGCAGATTGGTGCAGCCTTTATGCAAAGCAGTATTGAGTTTCATCAAAAATTAAAACTGGAATTGCCTTATGACCCAGAAATTTCACTTCTGTGTATACAAGGCATCCTCCAAAAATGTATACATATTTTAAATAATTACTAATTCAAATGGGTTAAATCTGAAAAGAAATTAACATCAATTGAGCTATCAAAAATATATGTGTATACATTTTGGGGGGGACACCCTATATATTCAAAGAAACTGAGAACACTAATTTGAAAATATGTATGTACCCCTATATTCATTGCCTCGTTATTTATAATAGCCAGGTATGGAAACAACTCATGTGCCCATCAGTAGATAAATAAATAAAAAATCTATGGTATATGTATACAGTGGAATATTACTGGTCCTTAAAAACAATGAAATCTTACCATTTGGGACAGCACAAATGGTCCTAGGGTGTAGTATGTTAAGTGCTATAAGTCAGACAGAGAAAGACAACTACCATATAATTTCGCTTATATGTGGAATCTAAATAACAAAATAAATGAACAAACAAAACAGAAACAGATGGTTTCCAGAGTCGGGTGGGGTATTAGTATCTGGGTGAAAAAGGTGAAGAGAGATTAAGAAGTACAAATTAGTAGTAACAAAATAGTCATGGGCATGTAAGATATAGCACAGGGAATATAATAATTAATATTGTACTAATTATGTATGTTGCCAGGTGGGTATTGAAATATCAGGAGGTTCACTTTGTAAATTATATGCAGTACACCTGAAACTAAGATAAAAATCATTGAATATCAGCTATAATTTAAAAATTAACTTAAAATATTTTATTGGCAACAGTAAAATATATCAAAGATGAAGATGGAAGAAAAAACAAACTTTTAAACTGAGTTGCAATATTCTTAATTGTTTGATATTCTCATATAATAGCAAAATTGTATGGTTGATTCCTCAGGGATCTTCTCCAGAATTTTTTCCTATTTCCTATTTATAAGGTTGTTGTTTTTTATCCAGGTAAAATGTCCATTAGGCTTGTAACTGGATTCATTGAACCCAATAAATGTGTCAATCTTTCTATCAAGCTTCTCTTATTTTTTGAATGTTATTCTTATTCTACCCTTGTTTCAGTGACATTTCTCATTCTTGCCAATTTTACTTAGAAATAATTTACCTTATGTATTTATTTTAAATTTTTAGAAAAGAAATTACTTTCTTTTCTCTTATTTATTTATTTATTTTTGTTGTTGTTGTTGTTGTTAATCCTCACCCGAGGATATTTTTCCATTGATTTTTAGGGAGAGGGAAAGACAGAAACATTAATGTGAGAGAAACACATTGATTGGTTGCCTCCTGCATGAGCCCCAACCAGGGCCCAAGATGAACCTGAAATCAGGGTATGTGCCCTTGATGGACCCTTCAGTCCACAGGCTGATGGTCTGTCCACTGAGCCATACTGGCTACGCTAGGGCGATATGCTTTCCTTTAAATTTTTCAGTAAGACAGTGTTTAAACAATGGGATTTCTCACATCTAAGGACATCTAGATGAACTCTATATGTACAGACTAACTATAAAAGTTCATTCTTAGGGCATTTCAGCTGACATTCATTTTTACCATGATGTTCATTGTAAAATACAAAGTGAAGTCTCTTGACAGCAAATTTTAAGTCATAGGTTTCAGAATTTGGGATGTATTTATAAATATCCAGAGTATTACCAATATCAAGTCCCCCTCAAAAGCATAATCTAAAAAGTTGCTAAGCATACCCTACAGAAATAAAAATCTTCAGGGTCATATACTATTGAGAGAAATGTTTCTCTCTAGCAGGCAGTAGAGCCTTGTGTCTGTACAAGGTGTTCTATACTTAGGCATCCTTACTGTCAATAGAAAATAAAATTTCAAGGAATAAATATAACAATTCAAGAATTTCCCAGTGCAGGCTTTACTGCAAGGAAACAAAATATATATACATGGTAGCAGCAGTAAAAAACATGCTTACTTTATTGTATACGTGTATGTATAATTAGCCATTGATGGAAATAGGTTGCCTATATATAACATATTTGTATTGCCAGAGTTCATAATATTAAGTTATACACAATTCAGAAACAATAACTGCCTGCCTGTAAAATAGAAAATACTAATCAGTATATTTTAGAAGATACAAATATGCTTTGTATAATAAAAGTAATATAAAATATTTTCAGTAAGAGCTATATTAGGAATCTGAATTCTTTCCCATAGAATATTGTAAGGGAATTGGATATGTTAACTTCTAGGTCAGAAATTCTATGATTTACTTATGTATATCATAAAAAATAAAATATAAACAATTAGAGAATATTAAAGCACTTGTTGAAAGTTAAGAATCATATAATTGATTTCTCATTTATAGTTTGGTAATATAATTCTTAGTTGTTAAGACATGTCCTTATGGAAATGTTTTAATTATTTCTTATGTGTCTTTATGTGTGAAATCATTTGGACACATTACTCCCAAACCTGTTTCCTCACCTCTTAATTGGACTTATTTCCTCCTGGATTGTTAGAAGAATTAATATATGTAAAAACTTGTTTAAAGAGTAAATGGTAATGTATATATTAGAATTATATCTTCATTTGTCATTCACTTGCTTATTATATATTTTTTTCAAATTACCAAATATAATCTTACATACTTTAAAAATACTAAAGCATTTCATTATTGTAGATTCACAAAGTGATTTGAATAAATGTAAAAATGCTTTTAACTTATAAAATACAATATAACTATTTCTTAATAAAAATAATTCAGTCATAATTTCTTCTTATTTTCAGAAGAAATGGGAGACACTATTCATTAGTCTTTTCATTTTGTATTTAAAAACAAACAGAGTGAAAAGGTAAAGTGTGTAGGATATGGAGCCAAACTGCTTGGCTTCATACTTCTTACTAGTTGTGTGATCTTAGGGAAGTACCTTAATCTCACAGTGCTTCAGTTTTCTCATCTATAAAGTACTGATAATAATGTTTCTTCCTCTTAGATTTGTAAGAATTAAATGAGAAGTGAACATAAAGAACATGGAAGAGAGTAGAACATACTATGTACTCAGTGAATGTCAGCTTTCTTTTTTAAAAATATATTTTATTGATTTTTTAAAATAAAATATAAACAATTAGAGAGGAAGGGAGAAAGATAGAGAGTCAGAAACATCAATCAGCTGCCTCCTGCACACCCCCCACTGGGGATGTGCCCGCAACCAAGGTACGTGCCCTTGACCGGAATCGAACCCAGGACCCTTCAATCCGCAGGCCAATGCTCTTTCCACTGAGCCAAACTGGCTAGGGCCAATGTCAGCTTTCTTTACTGAGATTGGTCTCTGGAAGTTTCTAATCTGTTCCTCCTTCAGCATAGTCCTTACTTCCTAATACAAAGAGAGTTATTTAAACATCTGGACCATCAGGAATCTTACTTTCTAGATTTCACCTTTCAGACAATTTTGCACCTGTTAATGATTTTGTGGTCCCTAGAGCACAGTCTTCAGGAGCCCAACTCAATTAGCTACATCTTGATGTACAATATCAGCAAGTTGTACATCTTGGTGGCCTTTTTTAAAAATTCTTAATTGTTTAAAGTATCTATAATAATAAAAATGTAACATGCTAATTAGACCAGACGACCTTCTGGACTAAGCAGGGACTGCGAGGAAAGCCCGGGTCCCTGGTGCCTGCCGGTGGGAAGCCAGTGCCAACATCTGGGGGAATAAAGGCCTACTCTTTCACCAATTTTGTGCATTGGGCCTCTAGATACATATGAAGCCCTTTTCCACCATTGACCTCTACCCGCTCCTGTCCCCCGCAGCACATACCCATACCCCTCGTACTGGATGTGTCCATGGGTTATGCTTATATGCATGTATATAAGTCCTTTGGTTGATCTCTGCCCTCATTCCAGCCCTCGCCCATCCCCCTGAGGTTGGATGGTCTGTTACATGCTTCTATGCCTCTGGATCTATTTTAGTTCATCATGTTATGCTGTTCATTATGTTCTACATATAAGTGAGACCGTGTGATATTTATCTTTCTCTGACTGGCTTATTTCACTTAGCATAATGCTCTCCAGTTCCATCCATGCTGTTGCAAATGATAAAAGTTCCTTCTTTTTTACAGCAGCATAGTCTTCCATTGTGTAGATGTACCATGGTTTTTTTAATCCACTCATCTGTTGATAGGCACTTAGGCTGTTTCCAAATCTTAGCTATTGTAAATTGTGCTGCTAAGAATATAAGAGTGCATATGTCCTTTCTGACTGGTGTTTCTGTTTTCTTGGGATATATTCCTAGAAGGTGGATTATTGAGTCAAATGGGAGATCCATTTTTAATTTTTTGAGGAATTTCCATACTGTTTTCCATAGTGACTGCACTAGTCTGCATTCCCATCAGCAGTGCATGAGGGTTCCCTTTTCTCAGCATCCTTGCCCGCACTTGTCATTTGTTAATTTGTTGATGATAGCCATTGTAACAGGATTTGAGGTGATACCTCATTGTCATTTTGATTTGAATCTCTCAGATGATTAATGACTTTGAGCATGTTTTCATATGTCTTTTGGCCTTCTGTATGTCCTCTTTTGTAAGGGGTCTATTTAGGTCCTTTGACCATTTTTTATTGGATTGTTTATCTTCCTTTTGTTAAGTTGTATGAGTTCCCTATAAGTTTTGGAGATTAAACCCTTATGGGATGTAACATTGGCAAATATGTTCTTCCATGCAGTGGGCTTTCTTGTTTTGTTGATGGTTTATTTTGCTGTGCAGAAGCTTTTTATTTTGATGTAACCCCATATGTTTATTTTCTCCTTAGTTTCCATTGTTCTAGGAGCTGTATAAGTAAAAAATATTGCTATGAGATATGTTTGATATTTTGCTGCCTATGGACTCTTCTAAGATTTTTATGGATTTCTGTCTTACAGTTAAGTCATTAATCCATTTTGAGTTTATTTTTGTGAATGGTGTAAGTTGATGGTCTAGTTTCATTTATTAGCATGTAGCTATCCAATTTTCCCAACACCATTTATTGAAGAGATTTTCTTGACTCCATTGTATGCTTTTGCCTCCTTTGTCAAATATTAATTGAGCATAATGGCTTGGGTCAATTTCTGGGTACTCTTTTCTGTTCCATTGGTCTATATGTCTGTTCTTGTACAAGTACCAGGCAGTTTTGAGAACAGTGGCTTTGTAATACAGCTTGATATCTGGTATTGTGATCTCACCAACTTTCTTCTTCTTAGGATTGCTGTGGCTATTTGGGGTCTTTTTTTTTTATTACAGATGAATGTTCAGAGAGTTTGTTCTAGATCTGTGAAGTATGTTGTTGATATTTTAATGGGGATTGCATTGAATCTATAGATTGCTTTGGGTAATATGGACATTTTAATGATGTTGATTCTACCAATCCATGAACATAGTATGTTCTTCCATTTGTTTATGTCTTCCTCTATCTCTTTTTTCAATGTCCTGTAATTTTTTGAGTACAGGTATTTTACCTCCTTAGTTAAGTTTATTCCAAGGTATCTTAATTTTTTGTTGCAATGGTAAATGGAATTGTGTTTTTAGTTTCTCTTTCTGTGAGCTCATTGTTGGTGTATAAAAAAGTCATAGATTGTTATGGTGTTAATTTTATATTCTGCTACATTGCCAAATTCAATTATTAAGTCTAATCATTTTTGATGGAGTCTTTGAGATTTTCTATGTACAATATCATGTCATCTGTGAATAATGACAATTTTACTTATATTTTGGTAATTTGGATGCCTTTTATTCCTTCTTCTTGTCTGATAGCTATGGCTAGAACTTCCGGTACTATGTCAAACAGGAGTGGTGAAAGTGGGCATCCTTGTCTTGGTCCTGTTCTTAGGGGAAATGATTTTAGTTTTTGCCCATTGAGTATGATGTTGACTGTAGGTTTGTCATATAAAGCTTTTATTACATTGAGGTATGATCCCTCTATTCCTACTTTTTGAGAGTTTTTATCAAAATGAATGTTGGATTTTGTCAAATGCTTTTTCTGCATCAATTGATATGATTATGTGATTTTTGTCTCTCAATATGTTTATGTGATATATCACATTTATTGATTTGTGAATATGTACCAGCCTTGAATCCCAGAATAAATCTCACCTGGTCATGGTGTATGATCTTTCTAATATAATGCTGGATCCTACTTGCTAGAATGTTGTTGAGGATTTTAGCATCTATGTTCATCAGGGATATTGGCTTGTAGTTGTCTTTCTTTCTAGTGTCTTTATCTGGTTTAGGGATTAAGGTGATGCTGGCTTCATAGAAAGAACTTGGAAGTGTTCCTTCCTCTTGAATTTTTTTGAATACTCTGAGGAGGATAGGTTTTAGTTCTTCTTTTAATGTTTGGTAAAACTCCCCTGTGAAGCCATCCAGATCAGGGATTTTGTTTGCTGGAAGCTTTTTTATTACTGCTTCAATTTCATCAGTAGTTATAGGCCTATTCAGTTTTTTTTTATTCTTCCTGGTTGAGTTTTGGAAGGTTGTATTTTTCTAGGAATGTGTCCATTTCATTGAGGTTGTCCATTTGTTGGAGTAGTGTTGCTCGTAGTATTTTTTTTACAATCCTTTGTATATCTGTGGGGTCAGTTGTTACTTCACCTCTTTCATTTCTGATTTTGTTTATTTGGGTCCTCTCTCTTTGTTTCCTGGTGAGCCTGGCAT
>NW_005370902.1:496764-508406 GCF_000412655.1 Myotis brandtii | reverse complement strand
TTTTCTTGTTGCTCTCTTTCTAATTCTTTAATTTGTAGGGTTATATAGCTTATTACCATTTTTTCTTGTTTTTTGAGGTAGGCCTGTAGAGCTATGAACTTCCCTCTCAAGACTACTTTCACTGTGTCCCATGGAATTTGGATTGTGTTGTTTGTATTTTCATTTGTTTCCAGGATACTTTTTATTTCTTCTTTGATCTCTTTGGTAATCTACTCATTGTTTAATAGCATGCTATTATCCTCCATGTGTTTGATTTTTTTTTCATTGTTTTTATTGTAGTTGGTTTCGAATTTTATGCCATTGTGATCTGAGAAGATGCTTGGTATGATTTCTATCTTCTTGAATTTGGGGAGACTTTGCTTGTGACCCAATATGTGGTCTATTTTTGAAAATGTCCCATGTGCACTTGAGAAGAACATATATTCTGAGGCTTTGGTGTGAAATGTTCTGAAGATGTCAATTAATTCCATCTGATCTAGTGAGTCATTTAGGATTGCTGTTTCTTTGCTGATTTTTTGTCTAGAGGATTTATCCAGTGATGTCAGTGGTGTATTAAAGTCCCCTACCATGATTGTATTGCTGTCAATCTCTCCCTTGATATCTTCTAGAAGATTTTTTTAATGTATTTGGGTGCTCCTATATTAAGTACATACATGTTTACCAGAGTTATATCCTCTTGTTGAATTGATCCTTTAGTATTGTGAAGTGGCCCTCCTTATCTCTTGTTATGGCCTTCATTTTGAGGTCTATTTTGTCAGGTATAAGTATTGCTACCCCAGCTTTTTTCTCATTTTCATTTTCCTGAGAATTTTTTTTTCATCCCTTCACTATCAGTCTGTGTGAATCCTTTGTTCTGAGGTGGGTCTCTTGTAGACAGCAGCTATATGGGTCATGTTTTCTTATCTATTCAGCTACCGTATGTCTTTTGATTTGAGCATATAGTCCATTTACATTTAAAATTTTATTGATAGGTGCTTCTTTGTAGCCATTTTTTTTATTCTTTCTGCCTGTGTTCCTCCTTCCCTTTCTATTTCTTCTTTTTACAGCAGTCCCTTTAGCATTGCCTGCATTACAGGCTTGGTCATAATAAACTCCTTTAGTTTTTTTGTTGTTTTTTTTTTATATTTTTTATTGTCTGTGAAGCCCCTGGTTTCACTTTCAATTTTTAATGATAGCTTTGCTGGGTATAATATTCTTGCATTCAGTCCCTTGCTTTCCATTACTTTGTATATTTCATTCCATTCCCTTCTGGCCTGATGTGATTCTGTTGAGAAATCAGTTGTTAGTCTAATGGGGGATCCCTTATAGTTAACCTTCTGTCTCTCTCTGGCAGCCTTTAAGATTCTTACTTTGTTGTTGGTGTTTGCCACGTTAATTAGGATGTGTCTTGGTGTTGGTCTTTTTGGGTTTATCTTGTTTGGGACTCCATGTGCTTCTTGAACTTGTATGGATTTTTTCTTCCCAACATCAGGGAATTTTTCTGTCATTATTTCTTCAAACAGGTTTTCTATTTCTTGCTCAGTTTCCTCTCTTTCTCATACCCCTATTATGCAGATGTTGTTTCATTTTGTGTTGCCCCAGAGCTCCCTGAGGCTCTTCTGCTTTTTAAGTTTTTTGTTTTTTTTTTCCAGTTGCTGCTCTGCTTGGGTATTTTTTCTACCTTGTCTTCTAACTGCTGATGTGATCCCCAGTTTCTTGTGGTCTACTGTTGAAGCCTACCATTGTGTTCTTTATTGCAGCTATATTATTCTTCATTTCCGCTTGATTCCTGTTCATGTTGGTGACATTCTCATTCAGCTCATTATAATTCTCATTGAGTTCTGTGTATTTGTCATCCATACATATGAGCATCCTTATAACCATTACTCTGAATTTTTTCTCTGGCTAGTTACTTGCCTCCATTTCATTTTATTTTCTTTCTGGTGATTTCTCTTTTTTCTTTCTTTTGGGGATTGCTTTTTGTCTCTCCATTTTTTGCTGTAGTGTTTTAATTGTTTCTATGTCTTAGATCCAACTTCTTTGCTACCCTTGTTCTTTCAGGGGTGGTGCTATGTAGTTGGTGATTTTTGGACCCAGTGGTTCAGTCTCTCAGATCTCCTGAGTCTGGTGATCTAGTGGAGCCCCCTACTTGAGCTATTTGGGTTCTTGTGATGTAGTTGGGTCTTAAATGTCAGTTTCTTATTCTTGGATCAAGTCTTGTCATGGATTGTCTTGCAATGTGACTCACCCTCGGCCTCATTGTGCAAGCTGTATGCATATTTAATCTCCATCTGCCTCTTATAAACAGCTCTCATGCACAATCATCACTCATTTCCTTGAAAAAAACTGATTATTATAGGGTATGTATCAGCAAAGCATTCCCTGCTATTTAGGAGAATATATTATGATATGGTGAGAGACAAATATAGAAAGTTAGTGAATACAATGGAGATTTGAAAAGTTCAGAGAAGCTTTTAGCATCTAGCTGCAGGGAATAGAAATGAAACACTTTCCTGAACCTGCCTTTACTGGGTTGAGCCAGAACAGGGAATTTTTCCAAGAGGAAGTGGTGGCTTGAGTTGTGTCTTGAAATTCAGGTGGTGATAATCATGTGGAGCAATTGCATCCTTATAGCCCTAGCTATTGAACAGAGGTGTACAACGCTGGTACTTCCAGTGACTCTCTTTTTTCATGTCCTCTTTCTCTTTACTGTCCCTTGTGAACACTCTCTTCCTCTCAACTTTGTTTCAATACTGATAAGATTTTAATGTTTTCTATCGTTGTCAGAAAACAACAATATCTAACTAGATTCTACCCTGAAAACAGAACTCCCATTACACAAAAGTTGTTGACATTCAGAGTCTATCTTATACACAAAAAGGTTTCTTTTGGATGTAAGTGTTTACAATATTGATTAATAAATTTGGAAGTGTTATTAAGTACTCCATGACTACTTGATGAGACCTCACAGCCACTGCCTTTTGTAAATGTCCCTAAAATAGCACTAATGCACATAAAGGTATTTTATTGAGGAAGGACCATCCCCTATCCATCTTAAATTTTTCTTGCACATTGTCAAATATATTTTAAACTCTCAATAATATTTCTTGAGTGAATAAATACCTTATTATTTTACATGACAATTTTATGATATGTTATAACAAATAGTATTGGTTTTCATGCACCAGGATACTAAATAATATTGACATGTTATGGTTTAGGTTACGGGGTGTTTCTTCATCATTAACTCAAGCAAGATCACTTCATTTCCTTGATTTAAGGAATCTAGCATAAGCTGTACATTTTTTTGTTCTACATGGTAATTTGTCAATCTCCCCTTGGACTGTGAAAATTAAAAGGCAATATAGTGGGGGAAGAAAGAGATTATCTAAATAACATTTATTTAGATATTACAAGACTGAGACACAAGGAGCTATATTCTGGTTGGTAAATGTGTTTCTTATGGTCTTGCAATCCTGAATCTATTTTATGTCTATGCTAAGGTTCAACATAGTTGTAGAAAAATGAGAGCCAGGTGTTCTTATTGTCAGGAAAAGAAGTTACAAATAAGCAAAGGTGAATAATAACATGAACACCAATGACACCCCAGTAGCAACAAGCACACCTAGCACCCAGATATTAATTTCTAAATACTTCCCATAAAATAAGCTGGGGCTTCATTGAAAAATGGTGATTTTAGTACTGAGGCAGGAAAAGACAATAAGAGCCTGGAGCATGTTGTAGTGTCAGAAAGTAAAAAAAGTGCTCAATAAATAAAAAGAATGAGACCATGTCAAAAGAACACAGATGACAACCTAAAAAAAGAACTCCTAATAACCAAAGCTGAAACTGTTTCAACAACAAAAGAAATAATAAAAGAATTATAACTCGAAAATAAAATAAATATCCACCAATTCATGATGATATAAATAAATGATTGTATAAGTAGGAGTAAGAAAAAAAATTTCTTTAAAGTAGAATTCCAAGTAATAAATGTAGAAGGGATGAGAAAAGTAGAAAATCATCATTGTTCCCAGTTGTAATTGGAGTACACTGAGTGAAGAATGATGTAATAGAACATCTTCTATGACCTTTTCATTCCTTCTGTTTTTTTAAATGTTTTTTTTTATTGATTAAGGTATTACATATGTATCCTTATCGCCCCATTGCCCGCCCACCCTCCACTCATGCCCTCAGCCCCCTGTTGTCTGTGTCCATTGGTTAGGCTTATATGCCTGCATACAAGTCCTTTGGTGGATCTCACCCCCTCAACCCACCCTCCCGTACCTTCCCTCTGAGGTTTGATGGTCTGATCGATGCCATCTGGATCTGTTTTTGTTGGTCAGTTTATATTGTTCATAATATTCCACAAATGAGTGATATCATGTGATATTTATCTTTCTCTGACTGGCTTATTTCGCTTAGCATAATGCTGTCCAGTTCCATCCATGCTGTTGCAAATGGTAAGAATTCCTTCTTTTTTACAGCAGCAGAGTAGTCCATTGTGTAGATGTACCACAGTTTTTTAATCCACTCATCCTCTGATGGGCAATTAGGCTGTTTCCAAATCTTAGCTATGGTAAATTGTGCTGCTATGAACATAGGGGTGCATATATCCTTTCTGATCGGTATTTCCAGTTTATTGGGATATAATCCTAGAAGTGGGATCACTGGGTCAAATGGGAGTTTCATTTTTAGTATTTTGAGGAAAATCCATACTGTTCTCCACAGTGGCTGCACCAGTTTTTATTCTCTGCATTCCCACCAGCAGTGCACGAGTGTTCCTTTTTCTCCACATCCTCTCCAGCACTTGTCGTTTGTTGATTTGTTGATGATAGCCATTCTGACAGGTGTGAGATGGTACCTCATTGTTGTTTTGATTTGCATCTCTCGGATGATTAGTGACTTTGAGCATGTTTTCATATGTCTCTTGGCTTTCTGAATGTCCTCTTTTGAAAGGTGTCTATTTAGGTCCTTTGCCCATTTTTTGATTGGATTGTTTATCTTCCTTTTGTTAAGTTGTATGAGTTCCCTATAAATGTTGGAGATTTAACCCTTATCGGTGATAACATTGGCAAATATGTTCTCCCATGCAGTGGGCTTTCTTGTTGTTTTGTTGATGGTTTCTTTTGCTGTGCAGAAGCTTTTTATTTTGATGTAGTCCCATTTGTTTATTTTCTCTTTAGTTTCCATTGTCCTAGAGAAGATGTATCGGTGAATATATTGCTTTGGCATATGTCTGAGATATTGCTGCCTGTGGATTCCTCTAGTATTTTTATGGTTTCCCATCTGATGTTCAAGTCCTTTATCCATTTTGAGTTTATTTTTGTGTATAGTTTAAGTTGGTGGTCTAGTTTCATTTTTTGCATGTGTCTGTCCAATTTTCCCAACACCATTTATTGAAGAGACTGTCTTGACTCCATTGTATGTTCTTGCCTTCTTTGTCAAATATTAATTGAGCATAGTGGTTTGGGTAGATTTCTGGGTTCTCTATCCTATTCCATTGGTCTATATGTCTGTTCTTGTGCCAGTACCAGGCAGTTTTGAGAATAGTAGCATTGTAATACAGCTTGATATCTGGTATTGAGATCCCTCATACTTTGTTCTTCTTTCTCAAGATTGCTGTAGCTATTCGCAGTCTTTTTTTATTCCAGATGAATTTTTGGAAAGTGCGTTCTAGGTCTGTGAAATATGCTTTTGCTATTTTAATAGGGATTGCATTGTATCTGTAGATTGCTTTGGATAGTATGCACATTTTAATGATGTTGATTCTACCAGTCCATGAACACGGTATGTTCTTCCATCTGTTTATGTCTTTCTCTATCTCTTCTTTCAGTATCCTGTAGTTTTCTGAGTACAGGTCTTTTACCTCCTTAGTTAAGTTTATTCCTAGGTATCTTAATTTTTTTGGTGTGATGGTAAAAGGAACAAGACAGGGATGCCCACTCTCACCACTCCTGTTTGACATAGTACTGGAAATACTAGCCATTCTGATTGAACAAGAAGAAATAATAAAAGGCATTCAAATTGGAAAAGAAGAAGTAAAACTGTCCCTATTCACAGATAACATGATACTGTACATAGAAAACCCTAAAGATTCCATCAAAAATTATTATACTTAAAAATCAATTCGTTGCCCTGACCGGTTTGGCTCAGTGGATGGAGCGTCGGCCTGTGGACTGAAGGGTCCCAGGTTCGATTCCAGTCAAGGGTATGTACCTTGGTTGTGGGCACATCCCCAGTAGGGGCTGTGCAGGAGGCAGCTGATCGATGTTTCTCTCTCATCGGTGTTTCTAAACTCTCTATCCCTCTCCCTTCCTCTCTGTAAAAAGTCAATAAAATATATTTTTAAACAAATGAATTCGTCAATGTAGCAGGATACAAAATTAATGCCAAGAAATCTATGGCATTTCTATACACCAATAGTGAAATTACAGAAAGAGAGACTAAAAAAATCATTCCTTCTGTTTTGTGAAAATTTCCCACTACCTTTCAGGGTATCTTACATAGATCTTCTGCCCACTTTTTGAAATATTTGCCATTGTAAATGGCAAAATTACAGATAATTCTTTAAATTATCTTCCCTACTCAAGAAAAACAATTTTAGAAAATATTTTTTGTTACACTCCACAGTAACAGTAAAATATGTACACATTTAGGGTATGTTGCCTTATTTATTGCACAAATGAGATGTGGACTACCTTTATGCTTAGACAAATGTCCTTCCAAATATTTTCAGTCAAAAGAAGAGATAATATAATGCTTGGTTAGTTGAAGTTTGTTGAAATCATTCACTCACTAATAAAAATAATTTATTAGTATGCATTACTGTATCCATTTTATGTATTACTGTATACATAAATTTAATTTGTTAAATGATTTTATTTTTAGACTAGATGCCTGGTGCACAAAAATTTGTGCACTCGGGGGGTCCCTCAGCCTGGCCTATGCCCTCTTGCAGTCTGGGACTCCTCGGAGGATGTCCACCTGCTGGCTTAGGCCCACTTCCTGGGGAATTGGGCCCAAGTTGGCAGTCAGAAATCCCTCTGGCAGACCGGCAGCCCTCGGGGGATGTCCACTTGCCAGCGGGGAGCAGGCCTAAGCTGCAGTCGGACATCCTTAGTGCTGCTGAGGAGGCGGGAGAAGCTCCCACCACCACAGCTGTACTGGCAGCCATCAGCCTGGCTTGTGGCTGAGCAGACCTCCCTCTGTGGGATTTGCATATTACCCTTTTATTATATAGGATAGAGGCCTGGTGCATGGGTGGGGGCCAGTTGGTTTGCCCTGAAGGGTGTCCCGGATCAGGGTGGGGGTCCCGCTGGGGTGCCTGGCCAGCCTGGGGAGGGGCTGATGGCTGTTTGCCACTAGTCACACCCCTTCAGGATGGGGATCCCCACTGGGGTGCCTGGCCAGCCTGGGTGAGGGGCTGATTGCTGTTTGCAGGCTGGCCACACCCCCTTTAGGGTGGGGGGTCCCCACTGGAGTGCCTGGCCAGTCTGGGTGAGGGGCTGAGGGCTGTTTTCAGGCTGGCCAAGCCCTTCCGGTGACGGAAGCTCCCAGCCTCTCCTTTTTTTTTTTTTTAATCTGGGATTTATTTACCTTCTATAATTGAAACTTTATAGCCTTTAGAGGAGCTCAGAGCTGGCCATGGTGGGCAGGAGGGAAGCCTGCTACTCGTTCCAGCTCTGTGGCCACAGCCAGCTGAAAGCAGGTATCTGGCTTTTTTTACCTTCTATAATTGTAACTTTGTTGCTTTGAGTGGAGCTCAGAGCCCTCCGCGGCAAGCGGGAAGCTTGGCTTCCTCTATCATTGGGTAAACCAAGCCTCCTGCTTGCTCCAGCTCTGTGGCTGCTGGCCGCCATCTTGGTTGGGTAATTTGCATTTAGTCACTCTGATTGGCTGGTGGGCGTGGCTTACGGCATAGGGAAGGTACAGTCAATTTGCATGTTTGTCTTTTATTAGTGTAGATTAGAAAAATCAAGGCATTAAATACAAGGGAAATAATCTTTTATGGGGCTCTTTATTTGAAATATAGACCATATGAAATTCATATTAATTTATATCACAAAGTCTAAAGTATTAATATTGTATTATAATTTTACTAGAGGCAAGAGTAGGCCTTCCTTCCCCTGACTGCTGGCACCGGTTTCCCTCTGGCACTCAGGACCCGGGCTTTCCTTGCTGCCCCAACTTCATCTGGAAGGTTGTCTGGAAGGATGTCTGGTCTAATTTGCATATTATGCTTTTTTATTATAGATGGTTTACATTGATTCATAATATAGTAATTATACTTATTTAGTGTACTGCTAGTTCTCTGATATTCATATATTAACTGACTGGTAAAAATTTATTTTAAACAAATGTATATATCTTAGTAGCTCTTAAATCTATCTATCTATCTATCTATCTATCTATCTATATCTATCTATCTATCTATGTCTTAGCAAATACCTCTAGTATAAGTTATTCACTCATATTTCCATTAATTTTATGAGAAACAGTTATGTTTTCCAATCTGAGAACTGAAGATGACGAGCTAATTATTAAATACATGGGATGGTAGCAGATTATTAGAAATTTTTTCTCTCATAGACTATGGACCTAGCTGATTAATATATCTCCAATAGTATAGAAATTAATTTCATAAATTTATTCTAAATGTGTCTTGCATTAAAAAACTATGTAGAGTTATTACATTTTTATTATATACACTATGGGATATGTAGGTCAATATATATTTGTCTTAATAAAGGAATTTAAGCTTAATTTAAAAAAATAACTGGAAGACCCTCTGAGGATATTGACTAGATGTAATTTCTTCCCAGCGCTCTAAAAGTCAAAGTGTAGAAAATCAATGAAGAGCAGTAAAGAGCAGGAATGATCTTAAGGCAACGAAATGTGTTATCTAATTAGTGATGAACATGAATGTCCCTATCTTCTATCCAGGAAAACCATAGCCAACGGCACAGGCTTGGCGGAATTAACAG
The DNA here is from genome assembly GCF_000412655.1 of Myotis brandtii. Lineage (NCBI taxonomy): Eukaryota > Metazoa > Chordata > Mammalia > Chiroptera > Vespertilionidae > Myotis > Myotis brandtii. Next base: position 499,440 of record NW_005370902.1, on the reverse strand, counting down.
GAAAAGAAGACACTGTTGTGCTTGACTCTAGTCCAGGTGAAGAGACCTGAGAGTTGTATAATAAGTGGGAGTTCCCTGGTGCTCCAGTCCCCATGTGGGGACATGGCAGGATCTTCCATTCCTGCTGGCCAAAATACCACTATTCTTAGCCTTTTTGTACTGATAGGAGATGGGGTGGGGGCATGTTAAGTTGGGAAGGGCTCTGGCTTTTGGCACCATATGCTTGCTGCACCCCACTCCAGTATCAATGCCAGGTGGGGAGTTTGACTGAGGCAGTACACCTGTTAGACAGTAATGCAGGTGTCCTAAGATGAGCTCAGGAGGACAGAAACCTCCCACAGAGCAGGACAAAAGATAGATTGATTTTGACTTTCAGTAGAGTACAGAATGTAAAATGGGGACCTCATGATCTTTCTGACATTTTATATTTTAAGCAGGAGATGTCAGAATAGTTACCACAGGGGTAACTGGCTTCTGGCAGGCAAGAGTTTATAGTGACATAGCTTTTTACCCTTCAATGTAGATCCTTTCTATCATTATGAATTCACCAAACATTGGATTGTTCACCCACTAAATAAATAAATAAACAAACAAACAATATTTTTTACAAATTACTTTTTTTGAGTTCACATCTTGAAATTGTGCCACTTAGAAATACAGTGAAATTGAATATAATCAGCACCAATTGAATACCTATATATCAGCCACTTTTGTATATCATAACACATTGGCATAGCAACAGCCCTGCATGTAGGCAGCATTATTTATCTTGACATATAGGGAGAATACATCTCCAAGAAGAGAATAACTAACCTGAGACTAAGTTGAAGAAGATTTCAAAAACCCAATAGTTTTGGCTCCAAAACCAACACACCTTTCATTGTCTGTTTATAAGACACAAGTAGTAAAGCTAGTTATTTAAACTATGATAAGTGTAAAATTGCCTGAGTTACCTCAGACCAAAAGTTACTGGGTTATAAATTTAAGTTATTGAATAAAAATGTGCTTGCAGTAAAGTTGGGTTAATTCAACTCCTGAACTTTTAAAATTATAGGAAACAAAATGTTAGGGCTTAAACTGCAGAAGCATTTATTACCTGTATTCTAAGATTCAAGCACCCTGGTTCACTTACTATATTATTGCAACTCTTTAATACAAGGTTCTGAGATAGTTATGTTATCCCTATTTTATACATAAGGAAACATAACTTTGAGGTAAGTAATTCTGTCCAGAGCACAGTGGTTGAAAACATCAATTTGGGGGTACAAACTAGCTTTTGATGAGTACAAATCAAGGAGAAGTGGGGTAGTGGAGAACAAAGAGAGCAATGGGAGTCACATATATGTTGATAGAAGGAGATTATACTCTGAAGGATAAGCACACAATGCAATATACAGATAATAAATACATAATTGTACACCTGAAACTTATAAAATGTTCTTAACCAAAGTTACCCCAATAAATTTAATTTAAAAATTAGACAGTCAAGATGATTTCTAAAATTTGACAAAAGAAGAGGTAACATATGGTACAGTGTATTAGTCAGGGTTCTCCAGAGAAATAGAACCAAATATGAATATTTATTATAAGAAATTGACTCACACAATTATGGAGCTTAGAAGTCCTGCAATGTGCCACCTGCAAGCTGGATGCCTGTGAAAGCCAATGGTGTGAATTCTAGCATGAAGAGTTCAAAGACTGAGAATTAGAACTGCAGATGATATAAGACCCAGTCCAAGAGGAGAGAAGACCAATGTCTTGGCTCAAAGTTCAGGCAGAGAGAGAGAATTCAACCTTCCTTTGCTTTTTGTTTTATTCAAACTCTTAATGAATTAAGGGAATGTAACTTACCCTTTATTATTTGATTGATAGATGAAAATATTTCTTCACTTTCCCTCTAAATGTTCCATCAGTGCATATAGCAAACCTATGAGGTTTTTAATATCATGGGACATTGGGATTTTAATTTTGAAATGAAATGGAAAACTCACAATTAAAATTTCAACTCCTGGCTTCACTTTTATGATAATTTTAATAAATCAGCAATTGTTTACAAAGCTAATAAACTGTTTTACCGGAGGTGATTTGGGCTCATTTCAATTAGAATTAGAGTTTAATTCCTCAATTCTTTTTAAGGCAACCGGATCCCCAAGAAGCAGAGAAAATTAACAGAAATCTAAGAACTGTTTTTAATGGAGCCAGATCCAGAATGGAGGGTTCTACTATAAAATCCATAGTTCTTTCTTATTTCTTAAATCAATACTTGAGAAATTAATTTATGCCAAGTCCTAGAATAACAGGAGAACTTTGACCTAAAAAAAGTTAATTTTATTTAGTTAAAACTTAAATGATGATTTTATGGAAAATAAACTTTTCTACTTATATGAATACTAGAGGCCCGTTGCAGGAAGATTCCTGCAAGAATAGGGCTTCCAGCGGCTGGAGCGAAGCAGAGAGGGGAGCGAAACCCGCTGAGGCGGGCTTCACTCCCACTCAGAGCCCCTGCGGCTGGGTTTCCCCTCCAGCTCTCAGCAGCTCCTGCTGCATTTCCCCTCCCACTCCCAGGTGCTGTGGCGGGTTTCCCTTCCCGCTCCCAGATGCTCCTGCTGGGTTTCCCTTCCCGCTCCCAGCCACTCCTGTTGGGTTTCCCTTCCTGCTCCCAGGCGCTGTGGCGGG
>NW_005370902.1:475572-496497 GCF_000412655.1 Myotis brandtii | reverse complement strand
CCCCCTGCTCCCAGGCGCTGCCCCTCCCCCTCCAAGCCGCTGCCCCTCCAGCTCGCAGCCTCTGTGGCTGGGCTTGCCCTCCCACCTCCCGCCTCCCACCTCCGCAGCCTTGGCTCCGTTTCTGTCCTTAAGGCCTCTACTTAGCTCCCTTCTGTACCACTTGGCCTCCATGTTGTCCTCAGTCTTCCCTCGCAACTGGTATCTGCAAATTAACCGCCATCTTTTAGCTTCTATAATTGAAAAATTGTATCTTTTGGAGCTGTTGCTTCAGGAGCTCAGAGCTGGGCGGCGGCAGGCAGGGAACCTTGGCTTCCTCCGTCACTGGAGCAAGCAAGCCTCATGTTGGCTTCAGCTGCCTGGCTGCAGGCCGCCATCTTGGCTGACAGTTAATTTGCATATCTTGCTGATTAGCCAATGGGAAGGGTAGCGAAGTTATGGCTAATTACCATGTTTCTCTATTATTAGATAGGATTCTTATAATATCTCTTTAAACATTTAAAGGCATAGATGGAGCTAACTGAATTTAAAAGAAAATGCAAAATGCCTGATAATAATAATATATTTTAAGTGTAGTCTTAAATATTTCAATGTGAATATACTAAAGAGATAAACTTCTGGGATTAATTTTAAAATCATAATACAACTTTATATCACTAAAATTATCACAATATCATAGGTTTAATAACTATATAGAATAACAAACTCTCTGGAAAGTGCATCATGACATTCTTTTGAGTTTAAAAAAAATATTATTTTTCCAAACAACTAGTTTAGCATTGGTGGATTTAGCAAAGTGAGAGTTCTGAAGAGTCTTGATAAGTAAAGCTTTGCTTAATAAGGGATCTATCTGTTTGACCAGGTGATTAGATGTTATCTCAGATAAACTGATATGCTGGAATTTCTTAATGTGAACAGTGAAATATTTATTAGTTTACAAACTTCCCTGGGAAAAGTTTTTCTAGAACAAAAATTAATGTTGACACAGATTCCTAATGATGTATGTAGTTGCAGTTCCCATAGGTGATATGATATTTGTCCCTCATTTAGAATTTTTCTATATGAAAGAGTCATTCTTACATATCCTATGTTGCACTATGAAGTCCTTCAATATGAGGTCTTATAACTTTCATAACTATGAAAATTTTTGGTCATCACTACTAAAATACTCTTACAAAAAAAATACTCTTACATTCCATTATTTTATGTTATATTTATGTAATCTCTTTAATATAGATTTTCACCCTATTATATCTATTTTTTCTCTTAACATTTTTATTTAAAAAACTGGGGGAATCTTATGACCTGAACTTTCAATTCACTGATTCATTTGGTTGTCATTCTACCAGTGTTTTCCATTACTTCTTAATAATTTCTTATTCCCCAGTTTTTCTTCTGTCCTCTTTTATAATTGTGTACATATTAATATTCATAGTTTTATCAATATTTGGTAAATTAACTCTCCTGCTCCTATTAAAAGGTATTGAAATTGCTTTCCCAGTCTTGTATTTTCCCCTCTTTGCTCCTTTTCCTCTGGAAGCATCAGCCATGTGACTAAAGCCATATGCCCTTTTGATGATTTTAGGTAGTAGAGGTGAGAAGCATATTCCAAAACTGAGAGCTGTACATGTGTTGATATACACGTTACAGTTGTAATTCTTCATATGATAACAAAAGCTTGGGGATAAAGATATGTAGAAAATAAAAGTAGGTAAAAAATGAAAGCATTTGTACAGACTGTTTGATAGCTTAGTAACTATTGACTGGATGTTCAGTCATTGCACTCAGCAGGCTGACAGGTGCTAAACAAATTTTAGGCAAGTGATTAAAGCAATTTTACCCTACTTATTTTATTATTTTATCTAACATGACAGTGGAATAACTATAAAGGCATAGTAATCAATTCATTGATTCATGAACTTTTAGGCACTTACTATTTGGTTAGCACTGTGGATGAAAAATTGTATGTCACAATTACATGTATAGTAAGAAATATTCTAAATTTAAGAGATCCACAAAATGTATTAAGATGATTTAAAAAGGTCATTTAATCCTGCCTTAAGAGGAAGAAAAGAGAAATACTTAGAGACAATGATACTTCACAGAGGGTTTAAAAACATGGAAGGAATTTCTAGGGTGTTAAGGGATAGAAGGTTACTCTGGTTTAAAGAACAGTATAAGAAAATGCTGAGAGGGCATCCCAACATGGTGGCCATCAGGATGGCAGTGAGGGAGAGAGTGAGTGAGCAAACGAGTGAGAGGGGAGTGTTTGGACATGTGTGGGGTGTGTGTGTGTGTGTGTGTGTGTGTGTGTGTGTGTGTGTGTGTGAGGATAGTTAGATCTCACAGGAGTCTCAGGGACTGGCAGATCAGGTTCTCCTGAATGGGGAGCCTCTGCTATCTCCACAGGAACTCCCAGGCCAGGCACAGCTCTGGTGAAGACACCATGCCATCTTGAAGGGGGGAGAAGCAGAGGCCAGGAGCACAGCCACACCAACACCAAGACTGGCATCAGACACAAACCCACACAGTGAGTAGCTTGCCAGACATAACTTGCAAGGGACCACCACCCCACCCCTGCAGAGTGGCGCACTACCTTGCTGAGGGCTCCCAGATGACTACAGTGAGTGCATGACAGAGAGTTCTACCATAATGCCCCTCCCATGCTCCAGGACCCTGTACTCCAGGACCTCACACTGTTAGTACATGCCAGAGGGACCCTTCTCCCCTCCCAACTCAGGCCCCAGGACCATGCTGCGAGTTCACAACCCAGCGCATTGCCCAGCTCAGACCACGGGATGGCACAGCAAGTGCCCACCAGAGGGACCTAGAACGCCACCCTGCTGAGGGTGCTAGGGCCGCACAGTGAATTGCATGCCAGAGGCTCTAGGACCTCATAGGGAGTCACATACCAGAGGAACTGTGCACATGTCCTATTGACCTTGAGCATGGCAACAGAAAACTGAGGGAAAAGATCTATGGGGGAAGGGAATACAACTCAGAGCAGAGACAATAAAGGTGTGAAACTCAAAGTAGACCCAGACTCTGGCTAAGGAGTCCTGGACCTATGGACTGATAGAGCCTTCAACCTCTAGAACTCATTCAGGTTGCCCAGAGCCAGAAAGAGACAGCAAATCACATTGCATAAAAACAAATACAAAAAGATAGCAAAAATGAGGAGACAAAAAAACAATCCCAAGAGAAAAGAAAAGGAGAATTGCCAGGAAAGGAACTAAATGAAATGGAGGCAAGCAATTTGTCAGAGAAAGAATTCAGAGTAATGGTTAGAAGGATGCTCAAATGTCTGGATGAGAAATTCACCAACATGTGTAAGAAACAAGAACGAAATAAAGAATGACATAGCAGCAATAAAGAACACAATGGAAGGATTCAACAGTAGACTAGTAGAAGCTAATGACAAAATCAGTGAGTTAGAAGACAGGGTAGAAAAAACACTTAATCTGAACAGCAATTGGGGGAAAAAAGTTAAAAAGCAGGAGAAGAGTTTTAGGGAGCTTTGGGAATAGATGAAACAAAGCAACAGCCACATAACAGGGGTGCCAGAATGAGAGGAAGCTGAGCAAGGAATAGAAAACCTTTTGAAGAAAAAAATGAAGGAAATCTTCCCTGACGTGGGAAAGAAAAATGTCACACAAGCACAGAGAGTCCCAAAAAAGATGAACCTCAAAACACCCACACCAAGACGTGTCATAATTAAAATGGCAAATGCTAATAACAAAGAAAGTATCTTATGGGCAGCAAGAGAGAGACAGAAAGTTACCTACAAGGGATCTCCCATTAGACTGTCAAGTGATTTCTCAACAGAAACACATCAGGGCTGAAAGGGAAGGGAATGAAGTATACAAAGTAATGAAAAGCAAGGGACTAAATCTAAGAATACTCTATCCCAGCAGTCACCAACTGGTGATCTGCAGACCACTGGTGGCCTGTGAGGTCTGAAAGGTTGGTGACCACTGATCTATCCAGTAAGGCTTTCATTCGAAACCAAAGGTGAAATCAGAAGCTTTGCAGAAAACAACAGACTAAGGGGGTTTATTACCACCAAACCATAAATGGAAGAAATTCTAAAGGTACTGTACTGAGAAGAAGGAATAGAAAGACAGGGAGAAAAACAGATACAAAGAATAAAAATGGCAACAAACAAGTACCGTTCAATAATAACCTTAAACATAAATGGTTTAAATGCTCCAATCAAAAGATATAGGGTGGCTGAATAGATAAGAACACATGACCCATATGCTATCTACAAGAGACCCAACTGAGAACAAAGGACTCACACAGACTGAAAATGAAGGGATGGAATTTTTTTTTCAGGCAAATGGAAATGAAAAAAAAAAAAAGCTGGGGTAGCAATACTTATACCTGACAAAATAGATTTACAAGTGAAGGTCATAACAAGAAATAAGGAAGGCTACTTCATAATACTAAAGGGAACAATTCAACAAGAGGATATAACTCTGGTAAACACATATGCACCCAATACAGGAGCACCCAAATACATAAAAAAATCTGGAAGAAGTCAAGGGAGAGTTTGACAACAATACAATGAGAGTAGGGAACTTTAATACCCCATTGACATCACTGGATAAATCTTGTAGACAATAAATCAACAAGGAAACAGCAATCCTAAATGACTCACTAGATCAGATGAAACTAATTGACATCTTCAGAACATTTCACCCCAAAGCTATAGAATATATATTCTTCTCAAGTGCACACAGGACATTTTCAAAGATAGACCACATATTGGGACACAGGCCAAGGGTCATCAAATTCAAGAAGATTGAAATCATATCAAGCATCTCCTCACATCACCATTGCATAAAATTAGAAATCAACTATAATAAAACAATTAAATGCATAGAGACTAAATAGCATGCTGTTAAACAATGAATGGGTTACCAAAGAGATCAAAGAATAAATAAAAAAACATTCTGGAAAGAAAAATGACAATGAAAACACAACAAGCCAAAATCTATGGGACACAGTGAAAGTAAACCTGAGAGGGAGGTTCATAGCACTACAAGCCTACCTAAAAAAATCAAGAAAAACTGGTAATAAGTTATCTAACCCTACAACTTAAAGAATTAGAAAGAGAGTAACAAGAAAAGCCCAGAGTAAGTAAAAGGAAGGAAGTAATAAAGATCAGAGCAGAAATAAATGACAGAGACAAAAAAAAAAGATCAATAGAACCAAGAGCTGGTTCTTTGAAAAGATAAACAAGATTGAAGAACTTGTAGCCAGTCTTACCAAGAAACAAAGAGAAGGCCCAAATTTTATAAAAAATCAGAAATGAAAGAGGTGAACTAACAGCTGAACCCACAGAAATACAAAGGATTGTAAAAAAAAAAACTATGAACAACTCTATTCCAATAAACTGGACAACCTTGACCAAATGGACATATTCCTAGAAAAATATAGCCTTCCAAACTTAATTAAGAAGAATCAGAAAATCTGAATAGGCCAATAACTATTGATGAAATTGAAGAGGTAATCAAAAAACTTCCAGCAAACAAGAGACCTGCTCTGGATGGCATCACAGGGGAGTTTCACCAAAAATTCAGAGAATAACTAACACCTGTCCTCCTCAGTCTATTCCAAAAAATTCAAGAGACAGGAACACTTCCAAGCTCTTTCAATGAAGCCAGCATTACCCTAATACCAAAAATCAGATAAAGACACAACAAAGAAAGAGAATTACAGGCCAATATCCCTGATGAACAAAGATGATAAAATCCTCAACAAATATTAGCAAATAGCATACATCAATACATTTAAAAGATCATACACCATGACCAAGTGTGGTGTTTATTTTGGGAAGGCATAGCTAGTACAATATCTGTAAATCAATACACGTGATACATCACATAAACAAATTGAAAGACAAAAATCACCTGATCATATCAATTGATGCAGAAAAAGCATTTGACAAAATCCAACACTCTTTTTTGGGGGGTGGGAGGGGAATTTATTTATTTTTTTACTAATTCCTTAGTGTTGAAAGTATTACATATGTTCCCCTTTTCCCCCCATTGACCCCCTCCAGCCTGCCCCTGCCCCCAGGCCCTCACTTCCCATTTATCTGTGTCAATGAGCCATGCATATATGTATACAAGTTCTTTTGTTTGATTACCACATACCCTCCCCCTCCTTCCCTCCGAGATTCCCCACTCTGTCCATGCTTCCATGTCTCTGGATCCAGTCCGTTCATCAGATTATTTTGTTACTTAGATTCCACATATGAGTGAGATCATGTGATACTTGTCATTCTCTGACTGGCTTATTTTCCTTAGCATGATACACTCCAGGTCCCTCAATACTGTCTCAAAGGGAAAGAGATTCTTCTTTTTTATTGTTGCACTAGAGGCCCAGTGCACGAAATCCATGCACTCGGGGGGGGGGGTACCCCAGCCTGGCCTGTGCCCTCTCACAGTGCGGGAGCCCCTCAATTGATTGCCCCAAAGAGGTAGGCTGCGTATGTGGGGCCACAGGAACCCCAGTGGAAGCCACGTGTAGCGACTGCCAGGGCCCCGCCCCCATGGCGCATGTGCTGGGCCATGGGAACCCCGCCTCCGCTGTGTGTGCAGCCATCTTGTGACAGCGTGAGGGCATCACGGCATGGTGGTGTGAGGATCACCTAGGCTTTTTTTAGTAAGATAGTATTCTACAGTATAAATGTACCATAGCATTTTTATCTACTCATCTACTGATGAGCACTTAGGCTATGTCAAGATCTTAGCTATTGTGAATTGTGTTGCTATGGACATAGGGGTGTATACATTCTTTCTGATTGGTATTTCAGGTTTCTTAAGATATATTCCTAAAAGTGGGATCACTGGGTCAAATGGCATTTCCATATTTAATTTTTTGAGGAAACTCCATATTGTTTTCCAAAATGGGTGCACCAGTAGTGTACTTGGATCCCCTTTTGTCCACATCCTCACCAGCACTTGGCATTTGTTGATTTGTTGGTGAAAGCCATTTTGACAAGTGTGAGGTAATACCTCATTGTCATTTTAATTTGCATCTCTCTGATGATCAGTGACTTTGGAGCATTTTTTCATGTGTCTCTTGGTCATTTGTATTTCCTCTTTGGAGAAGTGTCTATTTAGGTCCTTTTCCCATTTTTTAATTGGATTGTTTGTCTTCCTTCTGTTAAGATGTATGAGTTCCTTATATATTTTGGATATTAACCCTTTATCATTAAATTGTGGACAAATATTTTCTCCCATACAGTGGCTACCTTTTTGTTTTGTTGATGGTTTATTTGCTGTGCAGAAACTCTTTATTTTGATGTAGTCCTATTTATTTATTTTCTCCTTAGTTTCCTTGGTCTTAGGTATGTACCTATAAACATATTGCTAAGAAAGTTGTCTGAGATTTTGCTGCCTATGGTTTTTTCTAGGATTTTTATGGTTTCACGACTCACATTGAAGTCTTTTATCTATTTTTATTTTATTCTTGTGTATGCTGTAAGTTGGTGGTCTAGATTCTTTCTTTTTGCATGTGCATATTCAATTTTCCCAACACCATTTATTGAAGAGACTGTATTGACTCCATTATATGATATTGCCTCCTTTGTCAAATATTAATTTAGCATAATGGCTTGGGTCAATTTGTGGGTTCTCTATTCTGTTCCATTGCCTGTATGCCTGTTCTTGTGCAGTACCAAGCTTTGTAGTATAACTTGGAATCTGGTATTGTGATTCCTCCAACTTTGTTCTTTTTTCTCAAGATTGCTGCAGCTATTCTGGGTCTTCTTGGTTCCATATAAACTTTTGGAGTATTTGCTATAGATCTGTGAAATATGCTATTGGTATTTTAATAGGGATTGCATAGAGTCTGTAGATTGCCTCAGGTAGTATGGATATTTTAATGATGTTGATTCTACCAATCCATGAACATCGTATATTCTTCCACTTATTTATATCTTCCTCTATCTCTTTTTTCAACACCCTCTAGTTTTCCAAGTACAGGTCTTTTGCCTCTGTGGTTAAGTTTATTCCTAAGTATCTTATTTTTTTTGTTGCAATGGTAAATGTAATTGCTTGTTTAGTTTCTCCTTCTGAGAATTCATTATTGGTTTATGAAAAATCTATCGATTTTGGGGTGTTGATTTTGCTTCCTGCTACATTGCCAAATTCATTTATTAAATATAGTAGCTTTATGGTGGAGTCTTTAGGGTTTCTATATACAATATCATGTCATCTGCAAATAATAAGAGTTTTACTTCCTCCTTTCCAATTTGGATGACCTTTATTTCTTCTTCTTTTCTGATCACTGTGGCTAAGACTTCCAGTACTATGTTGACTAAGAGTGGTAAAAGCCAACATCCCTGTATTGTTCCTGTTCTTAGGGGAAATGGTTTTACTTTTTGCCCAGTGAGTATGATGTTTGCTGTAGGTTTGTCATATATGACCTTTATCATCTTGAGATGCTCCCTGTATTCTCACTTTGCTGAGAGTCTTTATTAAAAATTGGTGTTGTATTTTATTGAATGCTTTCTCTGAATCAGTTGATATGATCTTGTGACTTTTGTCTTTCAATTTGTTTATGAAATGTATCATGTTTGTTGATTTGCAAATATTGTACCAGCCTTGCATCCCTGGAATAAATACCACTTGGTCATGATGTATGATATTTTTAATATATTGCTGGATCTTATTTGCTAGTATTTTTTTTGAGGATTATAGCATCTATGTTCATCAAGGATATTGGCCTGTAATTCTCTTTCTTTGTGATGTCTTTATCTGGTTTTGGAATTAGGTTAATGCTGGCCTCATAAAAAGAACTTGGAAGGGTTCCTTCCTCTTTGATTTTTTGGAATAGTTTGAGGAGTATATGTGTTAGTTCTTTGAATGTTTGGTGAAACTTCCCTGTGAAGCCATCCGGACCTGGGATTTTGTTTGCTGGAAGTGTTTTGATTACTTCTATTTCATCAGTTGTTATTGGCCTATTCAGGTTTTCTGATTCATCCTGATTCAGTTTTGGGAGATTGTGTTTTTCTAGGAATTTGTCCATTTCATCCTCATTGTCCAGTTTGTTGGCATATAGTTGTTCATACTATTTCCTTAACAATCCTTTGTATTTCTGTGGTGTCAGTGGTTGCTTCTCCACTTTAGTTTCTGATTTTATTTATTTGTGCTCTTTCTTTTTGTTTCTTGATGATTCTGGCTAACGATTAATCGATCTTGTTTATCTTTTCAAAGAACCAGCTCTTGGTTTCATCTATTTTTTTTTTTTGTATTATTGTTTTAGTCTCTATGTCATTTATTTCTGCTCTAATATTTTTTATTTCCTTCCTCTTACTTACTCTGGGCTTTTCTTGTTCTCTTTCTAGTTCTTTAAGTTGTAGGGTTTAATTTTTATTTATGATTTTTCTTGGTTTTTTATTTAGGTATGCCTATAGTGCTATGACCTTCCTTCTCAGGACTTCTTTTGCTGGGTACTAGAGATTTTGAGTTGTGTGTTCATTTTCATTTGTTTCCAGTAAGTTTTTAATTTTTTTATCGATCTTCTGGTAACCTATTCATTGTTTAATAAGATGTGATTTAGTCTCCATGTGCTTGAATGGTTTTGGTTGTTTTTACTGTATTTGATGTCTAATTTCATTCCACTGTGATCTGAGAAGATGCTTGATATGATTTCAATTTTCTTGAAATTATACAGACTTGTGTCCTAACATGTGGTCTATCTTTGTGAATGATCCATGTACACTTGAGAAGAATGTATATTCTGCAGCCTTGGAGTGAAATGTTTCTTTAATGTAAATTAAGTCCATCTGATCCAGAGTGTCCCTTAGAGTTACTGTTTCCTTGTTCAGTTTTTTCCTGGAAGATTTATCCAATGAAGTCAGCAGGGTGTTAAAGTCCCCTACTATGACTGTATTGTTGTGTATCTCTCCCTTAAAGTCCTTTTTTTTTTTTATTTAGCTGCTCCTATCATGCATGCATATATGATTACCAGGGTTATATCATCTTGTTGGATCACTCCCTTTAGTATTATGTAGTGACCTTTATTGTCTCCTGTGATGGCCTACATTTTGAAGTCTATTTTGTCAGATAAGTACTGCTACTTCAGCTTTTTATTTTATTTTCCATTTGCATGGAATTATTTTTTTTTACATCCCTTCACTTTCATCTTCTATGTATCTTTTGTTCTGAGGTGGGTCTCTGTTATACAGCATATAGTTGGGTCATGTTTTTCTATCCATTCAGCTACCCTATGCCTTTTTTTTTTCTTTTTGTGTGGCATGCTGAAGCAACATGCAATTTTTTGAGAAATGTTAGGCAATTATGAAGCATGAGCCAAGACAGGTTGTTCTTATGAAAAAGCTTGGGTGGGTCCAAAAGTTGGGTGGGGCATGGTCTCAGGGAATCTGCAGGGTAGGGCAAACAGTAGTAGCCAGATTGTTGGAGACTCAGATATGGTGCCAGCCTTCTGACTCTGTTGAAAGGAACAATGGCCTCTGCCAGTACTTCTATTTTGGAGAAAGCTGCCCCTCCCCAGCTCTCACCCTAATACCAGACAATTCAGTTCCTCCCTATAAGTCCCTGGTTCCTTTGGAGCTGCTGGCCCAGTGTTGGAGCTCAGAGCAAGTGAGTCTGAGTAACTCCATGTGCAGGCCCTTTACAAAGACTGCTGAGACTTTAGCACAGGGGTCCTCAAACTTTTTAAACAGGGGGCCAGTTCACTGTCCCTCAGCCGGTTGAAGGGCCGGACTATAGTTAAAAAAAAAAACTATGAACAAATTCCTATGCACACTGCACATATCTTATTTTGAAGTAAAAAAACAAAACGGGAACAAATACAATATTTGTATTTGCATGTGGCCCGCGGGCCGTAGTTTGAGGACCCCTGCACAGCTCTTCATCTCACTTAGTAACCATCCCCACTAGTTTTAATAGCCAGAAGTTATGGGGGCTTTTCTTCTGGGTACTGGTACCTTGGGATGGGGCTACTGATTTTGGACTGAGATACCCTATGCTTCTTGATTGGAACATTTAATCCATTTACTTTTTGAAAGGTTTGGAGTGGGCTGTGGTCACACAACTATGACATGAGGCCATAATGTATCAAAAGAGATTTTATCCAGGCACCTGGGTGCAGGTGGGCTGAGACCGAGAAAGGCATCATCCAAGAGAGCAGGGAGAAATAGGTTTTTATTAATTTTTTGCTGGCTATAAACCAGTCTGCTGATGTAAGGGTCTGGTCCATCCTTGGTTCCTCCCATGCCAGGTGTCTTCTGGTTATCTGAGCTATGCTGTGCTCAAGGCTACAAGCTTTCTGCAAGATATATGCTAAGCACATAAGTTTTTCTCTGCCCCATTTTATTGTCTTTAACCCTTTCATTCCTGTCTTAAAGGATATATATAAAGGAAAAGAAGGGGTGTGGAGTTACTGCTTCTCTTTGTCTGCTTCATGTGTGGGAAGGCCTGGTGTGGATGCCTAAGGAGTAAATTCAGATTATTTCCTGAGATATAGGCCTGTAGGGTCCCTTTACCTGGGTAAGGACAAACTGTCTTACTGCCTTAACTAGGACTTGTAATCTTGTTTGTATAAATTTGGTAACTATCCTGAAAATGCAAGGCTTGAAGAGGAGGAGTAGGAGAAATAGTGTCAGGGGGCCCCAAAGGGGTAAAATCCAGGTTAATTTGGGCAGAGCTGCTTGTAGGCTGGACCATATGGACTGCCCTATGCTGTCCTGACTGATCTTCATGAGCCATTGAGTATTCTGTGAATGTGTTGTGTGTTTTTTTCTTTACTTGACCTGTAGAGTTTAGATAAAAACAACAGGAGGTGTTAGCAATTAAACCCTTCCCTCTTTGGTTAAAAGATAATCTGGGGCGAGTAGGGTGACCATTTTAGGGATATAAGAGACCTGCAAGATTTAGAAGCAGTATGAAGGTAAACAAATAGATGTGATCTGAAGAGAAATCCTTTAAATTACCCTGGAGCCAGAGGTCTGTAATGAGTTCAAACATATCTTGCACTGTTCAGATGGGAGAGTCTGTGCCAGGTGGGGGAATGTTGTTACTAATAATCTGCAGGAATGTGGAAGTCTGGGTATATACTTTATTAGTCATTTGGCTGATAAACAAGAGGGGCTATTTTCTCCCAGGAAGGCTAGTGGGAGGATAGGTTATTCTGGAGGTGAGGTTTTTGTGTGTGTGTTTTTTCCAGTTTTGCCCCTTGTTAGGCATTTGGAGCTTTTTGCCATGGTGAGTTTTTACATCTGTATCTGGCCTATTGTCTTTGCTATGGGGGTCAGAGGGACGATGAGAGCTGGGCACAAAAGGAGGTTGTGATGGTATCTAGGGGTGGTATTTTTTGAGTACAAGTAGGGCTTGTAATCTGGTGGAGACAAACTGTTTTATACATTTTAGTATTATTGTGATAAAAGTTAGAACAATAAGAGTTATGATAAATTGTCTGGTGGAAGGAAAGAGACATTAGTTTGTAGGGTTGTAGTCTAATATACTAGAGGTCCGGTGCACAAAAATTTGTGCATTGGGGGGGGAGGTTCCCTCAGCTCAGCCTGTGCCCTCTCACAGTCTGGGACCCCTCGGGGGATGACCACCTGCTGGCTTAGGACTGCTCCCTGAGGGATTGGGCCTAAGATGGCAATCAGACATCCCTCTGGCAGCCCGGCAGCCCTCAGGGGATGTCCACTTGCCAGCGGGGAGCAGACCTAAGCTGCAGTCAGACATCCTTAGCGCTGCTGAGGAGACAGGAGAGGCTCCCACCACCACCGCTGTACTGGCAGCCATCAGCCTGGCTCGTGGCTGAGTAGAGCTCCCCCATGTGGGACCACACTGACCACCAGAGGGCAGCTCCTGCATTGAGCATCTGCCCCCTGGTGGTCAGTGTGTGTCATAGTGACCATTCATTCCCAGTCTTTCTGCTGTTAGGGTCAGTTTGCATATTACCCTTTTACTATATAGGATAGAGGCTTGGTGCACGGGTGGGGGTCAGCTGGTTTGCCCTGAAGGGTGTCCTGAATCAGGGTGGGGGTCCTGCTGGGGTGCCTGGCCAGCCTGGGTGAGGGGCTGATGGCTGTTTTCAGGCTGGCCAGCGACTGAAGCTCCCAGCCTCTCCTTTTTTTCTTTTTCTTTTTATTCTGGGATTTATTTACCTTCTATAATTGAAGCTTTGTTGCTGTCACTGGAGCTGAGAGCCGGCTCCAGCTCTGAGGCCACGGCCTGCTGAAAGCAGGTATCTGGGGTTTGTTTAGCTTCTATAATTGAAACTTTGTTGTTTTCGGAGCTTAGAGCCGGGCCGCGGCAGGCGGGGAACCTTGGCTTCCTCCATCACTGGAGCAAGCAAGCCTCCTGCTTGCTTCAGCTGCGTGGCTGCCGGCCGCCATCTTGGTTGGCGGTTAATTTGCATATCACCCTGATTAGCCAATGGGAAGCGTAGCAAAAGTATGGTCAATTACCCTTTTTGTCTTTTATTAGATAGGATGAGGTTTATTCTTAAATTATTTATTTTTAAGTGTCATTGGTTTAGGAAGAATAGGATTTATTAGATGGATATGAACTGCTGTTTTATTATTTCAGTTTTTCTATTCTGCTTGTTCTGGCTTACTGGCCTGTGTCATTTACGATATTTAAACAATTTTCTAATGATGATTAAAAAGTAAACAGCCACCATTTCTTATATTGACATTGATGAACATTCTCACTTTTGAGAAATATATCTTTAACAAAGCACAAGACATTATATTAACAGTTTTAAATTTACTTTATAGATTTTCTGTAATAAAAGCTAAAATTAGGTGAACTTAAAACTTGTTGAAATATTTAGATGTTTATCATTTAATATAGTAATGTTTTAAAGCTTTAAGTTGCCAAAGACTTTGGCAAATTATGTATAGGCATATGAGGCTGGAGAAAAGGTAGGAGGAGGGAGCAGGCCTACCAGTCTGTTCCAAGGCCTCTAGCCACTTGGATTTAAAACTTCCATATTTTTTTCCTTAGAGATAATATGCTAAAGTTTGGGTGTTAATGAGTTCACCTTTTGCTAATAGCTGGACTGTTAAGTTGCAGACCAGTAGTTTTATTGCTAGCTTTATCCAGTAGTCAGATAAGTTTCTTTTTTTTTTTATAATTAAATCTTTATTGTTCAGATTATTACATTTGTTCCTCTTTTTTCCCCCCATAACTCCCCTCCTCCCAGTTCCCACCCCACCCTCCGCCCTCACTCCCCACCCACTGTCCTCATCCATAGGTGCACGATTTTTGTCCAGTCTCTTCCCACATCTCCCACACCCCTTTCCCCCCCCAAGAATAGTCAGTCCATTCCCTTTCTATGTCCCTGATTCTATTACAATCACCAGTTGATCAGATTATTTATTCACTTGATTTTTAGATTCACTTGTTGATAGATGTGTATTTGTTGTTCATAATTTGTATCTTTACCTTTTTCTTCTTCTTCCTCTTCTTAAAGGATACCTTTCAGCATTTCATATAATACTGGTTTGGTGGTGATGAACTCCTTTAGCTTTTCCTTATCTGTGAAGCTCTTTATCTGACCTTCAATTCTGAATGATAGCTTTGCTGGATAAAGTAATCTTGGTTGTAGGTTCTTGCTATTCATCACTTTGAATATTTCTTGCCACTCCCTTCTGGCCTGCAAAGTTTCTGTTGAGAAATCAGCTGACAGTCGTATGGGTACTCCCTTATAGGTAACTGACTTTTTTTCTCTTGCTGCTTTTAAGATTCTCTCTTTGTCTTTTGCTCTTGGCATTTTAATTATGATGTGTCTTGGTGTGGTCCTCTTTGGATTCCTTTTGTTTGGGGTTCTCTGCACTTCCTGGACTTGGAAGTCTATTTCTTTCACCAGGTAGGGGAAGTTTTCTGTCATTATTTCTTCAAATAGGTTTTCAATATCTTGCCCTCTCTCTTCTTCTGGTACCCCTATAATTCTGATGTTGGTACGCTTGAAGTTGTCCCAGAGGCTCCTTACACTATCTTCATATTTTCGGATTCTTTTTTCATTTTGCTTTTCCGGTTGGGTGTTTTTTGCTTCTTCGCATTTCAAATCTTTGACTTGATTCTTGCGCTCCTCTGGTCTGCTATTGGGTGTAATATTCTTTATTTCAGACCGTGTATGCTTAATTTCTAGTTGTTTCTTTATCATAGCATCGAGGGTCTCATTAGTTTTCGTGAGGCTCTCCAAAAGTTTATTGCAAGCCCTCAAAATTGCGTTTTTTAGCTCTATATCCTCCATTTCTGTCATGTTTTTTTGTCTCCGCATTTTTTATGCTTTCTTGGTGCACCCCCTAGTGGTCTTTGTGCGCAGTCTTGTTCTAGTTGAGCCTTGATTGTTGTAGTTAATACTAGAGGGATTTGACCACCAGGCCGACTGGGCAAATGCCTCTGTGCAGGGCTTGGGCGGGGCGGGTCCCACGGGATCAACAGGGCGGAGGAGGGAGCAGTTATGGCTGCTCTCAGTCCGTCCCCAGGGGCTCTGCCTCTCTGTCCCAGCAACCACTGCAAACCTCGGAGGGAGGGACCGTAGCCAGACAGTCCTGCTTCTCCCGTTTGAGTCTGGGTCCCTAGAGACTCGCTGGAGCTCAGAGTCTGAGGCTCCCTCCGGATTGAAACAGACAACCTCGCCCTCAGCCACCAGCCCGCGCCGCGCGCACTCCGCACCTTAGTATTTTACTTCAGCACTGCGCCTCCTCTGATTCTCGGTTCCTCCTAGTTGTAGAACTTCCACTCAGCCAGCCTTCCTGTGGTTCTGGATGATGTCCGTTCCGTCTTTTAGTTGTATTTTTGAAGTTGTTGTTCGAGGCAGCAAACTCCAGCGTTAACATATGCCGCCATCTTGGTTTCCTCCAGATAAGTTTCTATTGAATGAGTACAAACGTTTTACTGAAGTGGTTGTTCGAGGCAGCAAACTCCAGCGTTAACATATGCCGCCATCTTGGTTTCCTCCAGATAAGTTTCTATTGAATGAGTACAAAAAACGTTTTACATAAATGTTAAAGGCACATCTTAAAATTAAGTACCCATTGCATTTTAAATTTATTTATTACATGTTCTTACAAGGTAATATCTTTTTAAAGTATGATACTTTGCAAAACACTGTGTAATATGAAAACATGAGAATTCTCATGATCTGTCCTCAATGTGTTAAGTAAGCATTTGTAGTTTGCAGTAAAGAAAGTTGTTCTTTGGGAAGGGGTGTGTGTGTGTAAGAAGGTTCTGAGGTCAGAGCAGTTTTCCGAGCATTATAGGGGTGAAAATGCTGGCCTTGGGATCTAAAGGCTCAGTGAGGAATCCTTTTGCCATGTTACATTATAGAGGAGCTTTGTAAGAAAACTGAAATTGGGAACTCAGAGGTGAGAGTACCTATCAAGCCTGAGAAAGAAGAGTATTTATTGTTTAGAGGAGGGTACAGTGATGGAGGAGATATGGCATTTACAGTCTAAGGAATGGCGTGACTTTGTGGGGTGAGAGTGAAACTGAAATAGGTTACTATCGTTTGGGGCAACTGGGCTTTATGAGGGGATGTCTGTACCGTTTTGGTCGGGCAAGAAGGGTGGATAAGGGATTATTTAGTAAGATGCAGTGTAGAGGTGAGGTGGCTAATGCATGTGAGACTAATTTGTCAACCCCCATAATAGAGACTGAGGAGGGGGCAAGGGCCCCAGCAAATTCAGAGAGGGCAGAATAAGTGACCCCAGTGTCAATTAAAAAGGAGATTTACTTACCTGCCACCACAATCATTACCCGAGGCTCTGTCCTGGTGATGGCCTGGGCAGCTTCAGTCTTTGGTGGCCAGTCCCAGGAGGTCTTGGAGCTCCAAACCAGATCCAGAGGGTGGCCTTGCTGAGGTCCAGACTACAGTCTGATTTCCAGTGGCCTTCCCTTCCTCACCTTGGGCAGGGCCCAGGCGGGGGTCTTTGGTTTGGGTAGGACTTGGTCCAGTGTCCTCTCATTGCATTTGAAGCATGGGCCTGGAGGAGGCTTATCCCCTAACTTACTTTTGGTTGGAGGACTAGCACTTCCTTTGGGGTTATGAGAGTGGTGGCTAGGAGCTGAAAGGCCTTTGTCTGGGCTTTAGTCTTGGCCTGATCTCACTTTTGTTTTTGGATTTGGGTCTCCTTGTCTCTATTATTAAAGACCGTAAAGGTCATGTTTAAAATGTCTTGTTGGGGGTTTGTTCCTTCTGGGTTTGTAGGGTCAAGATTGGTGTATTTTCTCATGGCCTATGTAAGGCGAGAGAGGAAGACTGCCAGATTTTTGTTTAGTCTGGGTGACCTTTGCTAATTTTTTATAATTAACTGCTTTGTGGGTTGCGTTTTTCAGTCCTTCTAGCAAGTAGAGAACTATGTCGTCTCAATACCTGCGACCTGCCTGCCCTTCCTGGTAGTTCCATTGTGGGTCCCTGTTAGGGACAGCATCCACTCTGACTGGAGGGATCAGGGGGACTGCCAGTGGAGGATATCTGCTTGGCCCTGGACATGAAGCCAGATTTGGTACCAGCAATCTCTCAAAGGGGGTACTTTAAGGCTAGTGCCTGAGTGGAGGGAGGAAGAGAGCCAAAACTGCTCAGGAGCAGGTATGAGATGGGATGGTGGTGGTGGGTTTTGCTGTGTAGGGTGGTAGGCTTTTAGGCTGCTGAGATGGAGGAGCCATAGGCTGGAGGACCAGGAGATGGTCAGTGAGATCAAAAGTGGTGAAGGAGGAGGGGAATTTGAGATCCTCTGGGGGTTGAGAGTAAAGAAGGAAAAATCTGTGAGGGAGAGCAGCTGTTACAGAGAGAAGGATGTGTCCTTGAGTGTAAAAAAGCCTGGATATATAGGATCTCAGATCACTTGCCTTGTCTGCAGCAGAATTGTCAAGGTTAGTTAGAACTTGGAAATTGAAAGTGCTGTTTTACTGAGGCCAGAAGTCCTGCGCGAATTCTAGAGTCTAAATGCTTTTAAGTAGACAGTCCAGGGGTGTGGTGCAGGTAATGGTCGACTGCTAATTCCCCATGGTGACTGGCAGTAACTTAAGCTCTGCTTTCTCTAAAGTTTAGGCCGAGAAAGGTGTCCTCGTCTCCCCCTAACGTTCCCATCAGGAGAGTGGGCAAGGGAACCTGGTTTCCCCGGAAGACTTGTCCTGACCAGCACTGGATTTCCATGGTGCCAGCTGAACAGTATCAGCCTGGAGCCTGACTCCAAACCCAAAATGACATGACATTCCGGATGGAGGAAAACAGACTTAAGCCACTTATCTATGAATATATGCTCGGTGTTGATGCAGGAGGAGGCAAGGAGAGATCCACTATCCAGTCACAAGCACAACCCAGACCAGTCCGAAGGAAGGCTGGGGGGACCAAGTAAGTGTCGCTAGTTCAGCAGAAGTTCAGCCTTGAAGGAGTGTGGCTGGGGGGCTTTCCCAGACACAAGGGGGGCTCAGGAGCCAGACGATCATGACCTCTCTGAGTGCCAAATGCCCGGTTGCTGGAACCCTGTGATGGCTCTTACCAGACCCCTCACTAGGCCTTCCTGGGTTTTGGCACAAAATGAAAGGTTCGAAGTGGGCCAGGGTCCCACACCTATGACATGAGGCCATAATGTATCAAAAGAGATTTTATTCCGGGTAACTGGGGTCAGGTGGGCTGAGACTGAGAAAGGCATCAGGAAGAGAGCAGGGAGAGATAGGGTTTTATTAATTTTTTGCTGGCTGTAAGCTGCTCTGCTGACATAAGGGTCTGCTCTGTCCTTGGTTCCTCCCATGCCAGGTGTCTTCTGGTTATCTGAGCTATGTTGTTCTCAAGGCTGCAAGCTTTCTGCAAGATATCTGCTAAGCACAATAAGTTTTTCTCTGCCCTGTTTTATTCTCTTTAACCCTTTCACTTTTAAGTTTGTTACTGATAGGTACTTATTTATTTCCATCTTAATTCTGTATGCCTAGGTTTCTCTCTGTATTTATTCTCATTACTGCAGTCCCTTTAGCAATTCTTATAATGCTGGCTTGGTGGTGATATACTCCTTTAGCCTTTTTTATCCTGGAGGCTCTTTATTTGACCATCTATTTTGAATGATAGTCTTACTGGATATAGTAATCTTGGTTTCAGATCCATGCTTTCCATTACCTTGTGAACTTCATGCAATTCCCTTCTGGCCTGTAGAGATTCTGATGGGAAATCAGGTGTCAGCCTTATTGGAGCTCCTTTGTAGGTCACAGTTTGCTTTTCTATTGCTGCCTTTAAGATTCTCTTTGTCTTTAATTGTTGGCATTTTAATTATGATGTGTCTGGGCGTGGGCCTGTTTGGGTTCTTATTACTTGGTACTCTCTGTGCCTCCTGAACTTATGTGACTTTTTCCTTCACCTGGTTAGGAAAGTTTTCTGCCATTATTTCTTCAACTACTTTCTCTATCCGTTTCTCCCTTCCTACCTCTGCTGGCACATCTGCTATTTGAATATTGTTATGTTTCACATTTTCCCACAACTCCCTTAAGCTGTCCTCCTGTTTTTTTAATTGTTTTTTTTTTCTTTTGGTTCTCTGATGGAGTGATTTTTTTCAACCCTGTCTTCTAATTCACTGATTTGATCCTCAGCTTCCCCTAATCTGCTGTGTATTCCTTCAAATGTGTTCTTTATTTGTGCTATGTTATTCTTTATTTTTGTTTTCATAGTTACTATATCTTTTCTCATGCTGTTGAGCATCTTTACCATCATTACTCTGAACTCTGTATTAGATAAATTTCTTATCTTTGTTTTATTTATCTCCTATTTTGGAGCATTCCCTTGTTTCATTTGGGGGTTGTTTCTTTGTCTCCTCCTTTTGGCTCCCTGTTTTGGTTTGTGACTATTTACTAGGTAGATCTACTTTGCCTCTTAATTTCTAATGCAGAAAAGTGTCAAATGATATTTCTCCCATCCAAGTACTAACCAGGCCCGACCCTGCTTAGCTTCCGAGATCAGACGAGATCGGGCGCGTTCAGGGTGGTATGGCCGTAGACAATATTTCTTACTAATTTAATCAGGCAAAGATTCAAAGCCTCCAGAGACTGCCTTTATCTACAGACTGATAGGATTTTGTCTTGAATTGTCCTTAGGCAATCGTCCATGGGTGTGCCAAGAGTTTTATTTTGTTTGTTTGTTTTGTTTTTTTTTTCCCAATGGGCTGGGACAATTTATTCTGCCTGGAGGCTAATTGTTATTCTCAATCTCTTAATTGGCCTTAGAAACTCTGTGCTTTGGGGCAAGGTTTTTTTCCCAATAGGGTGGATCAAATGTCTTCCTCCCAGGCAAGATCACCAGTATGGGAAATATATGCCTGAGAAAGAAGACCTCTGCAGTGTGAGGGAATGACTCAGCACAGGAAACTGGGGTATCTGCTTTCTGAGCTTTAACCCCAGAGCCCCCAATCCTGGATTCTGCTCACACAGCTCTAATACACTCTACCCATCCTCTGCTGGAGCACACGGTGGGTAGCTTCACAGGGAATTTTGTGCATTGGCCCTTTAATAGTGTGCCTGAATTTCCAGTAGTCTGTCTCTGCAGGCAGAAACCCCTCTGTTTTTCAGAGCCAGATATTATGGG
The DNA here is from genome assembly GCF_000412655.1 of Myotis brandtii. Lineage (NCBI taxonomy): Eukaryota > Metazoa > Chordata > Mammalia > Chiroptera > Vespertilionidae > Myotis > Myotis brandtii. The sequence continues at coordinate 475,929 of NW_005370902.1, read as the reverse complement.
TCTACCCTTCTCAGTTCTGCTGCTCTCTGCTGGGGATCCCAGCTTGGGTATTAGACCCCAGAGTTCTCAGTGGAAACTCCCCATAGCTGATATATTGTTGCAGAAGACCAAAGAAATACCAAGCATGCTTCCTAGAGAAAGGGAAGGACCCCAATTATTAACACTAATAGACTCCAGGAATAATTTCCAAATCAGAGTGAAGAAACATGCAGAGGGATTCACATTTCATAACCTTCTGGGGTCTTTGTCTTGCATATATGGTTCCACCCCCTTTCATGGGCTTACAGGAAGGCCCCCAGGTGTTGGAGGACCCCAGGCCATATCTGATGATCTGTACTGGGGCCAGCGATAACGACC
>NW_005370902.1:473645-475322 GCF_000412655.1 Myotis brandtii | reverse complement strand
CAGGCAGAGGTAAGCAGTGGTCCCACATGCATAGAATGCTCCTGCAGGGGGCACCAGGGGTAGGTGGTGTTTTCAGCCTTGGGGGTAGAATTGCATAATTCATCTGGGAGGTGACCTGTTGGATGTTGGCCCTGCATACTGCTGAAACAAATAGGAGCAACATTAGTTAGCTACACATTGGCCGTGACAGGTCCTATCCAATACAACTACCCCCCCCCCACGTGCATTTGGTAGTAGAGTCGTAACATGCCACAGGCTGATAAGTATAACTAACAAAAATCTGGCTTGATTGGATTTTCTCATGGACTACCTGGTCTAGCATGACAAGGTATAATCCAACATTTTATGATAAGGCCTTTGTTTCCTTGCTGTGTGGGGAGCAATAATTTTATGGTGCTTCTGTGTCCCAGTAAGAGCAGATGAGTTCTCCTCCTCGTACTAGTCTCAGATTCCGCTGGCACTCATAAAAAGACAAAATAAGAATTATTAGATAAAACCAGTGATTATCCAGAAATACTAGAGCATGTTATGTTAGGAGGAGATAAGAAAGAAAGATTAGTGTTAGGGAGAATTCAGCAAGGTGTTATCTGAATTCTTTGGAGCAGGTTGCTCGGCCAGGTCTGCTGTCTTCTTGAGGGTGATCCACAGGGGGTGTTTTTGGTCATAGGTCACCTTCCACTCAGACTGGATGTCACTCGGCTGGTGGGCTGCCTTCACCCGGGAGTGGTGAATCCAGGTGTTTAGTCCTGCAACCTTAAGAGCTATGGTGGTTAATATGACTGGATAGGGTCCCTTCCAGGTAGGCTTGAGGGGCTCCTTTTTTCAATCCTTTATCCAAAACTGGTATCCAGTTTTATAAGGATGTACAGCTATTCCTACAGAGATGGGTAGTCGGTCAATAACCCACCTGTGGACCTCAAAGACAGTTTTTCCAAGTCCTTGTAGTTGTTTCTGGATTTCTAAGTTCCCTATATCCCCCAAATCTCCCTTTGGTCGAACTAAGGGAAGGGGTCTACAGTATAGAATTTCAAAGGGAGAGAAACCTACCCTGGCACTTGGGGAACATCGTACCCGCAGGAGTACAAGAGGCAAGATATCTATCCAGGGTAAGGTTGTCTCTTGGCATAGCTTAGCCATAGTCTGTTTTAGAGTCTGGTTCATGTGCTCCACTTTCCCTGAACTCTGAGGCCTGTAAGCTGTATGAAGATTCCATTTAATTCCTAAAGCCTTGGCTACCTGTTGTACTATTTCTGCTACAAAGGCTGGGCCATTATCGGACCCTATGATCAGAGGCATTCCATACCATGGAATTATATCCTTCAGCAATGCCTTAGTGACTCCTCTCGCCTTTTCAGTGCGAGTGGGATATGCCTTGACTCAACCTGAAAACGTGCAAACAAAGACTAGCAGGTATTCCCTCTGCTAGGCCCTATTTCTGTAAAATCTACTTCTAAGTCCTCAAAAGGAGCTTGCCCACAGCGCTGAACTCCTATCAGTCCCACAGGACCCTGTTTAGCATTGTTCTGAGCACAGAGGAGGCAACGCTGAGAGACTGAGGCACACAAGGAGGGTAGACAGGCAATTAGGTAGAACCTGCCTAACAAAGCTTCTAGGGAAGCCTTTCCTAAATGAGTGAGTTCATGCTGCTGGAGGACTATCTTATGGGCTAACTGTTCT
>NW_005370902.1:458713-473332 GCF_000412655.1 Myotis brandtii | reverse complement strand
GCCCAAAGTTCTGCCCTCTGCACTGACCATCCTTCAGGAGGGCCTGTGCTTCAATTGTCTCAAAGTTTGATACCATTGCATATCCGACTCATCTTTTTCCTTCATTTAAGAAGCTGCTGCCATCTATGAACAATACCAAGTCCTCATTTTGCAGGGGCCTATCCCTTAGGTCTGGCCGGCTGAAATAAACCTCCTCTAGGACTTCCAGGCAATCATGCTCAGGGGCTTCCTCAGCGATGGGTAGAAAGGTGGCAGGATTAAGTGTTCTCACTGCTTCTAATCATACCCGCAGATTCTCACATAACAGCCCTTGATACTGAGTCATTAGAGCATGAGTCAGCCAGCGTTGCCCCCTTGCTTCCATCAGGGTGACAACAGCATGAGGTACTTTTACATTTAAGTTTTGTCCTAAGGTAAGCTTACCTGCTTCCTTGACTAATAATGTCATGGTTGCAAGGGCCCTGAGGCACGGGGGCCACCCGGAGGCAACTGGGTCAATTCGCTTGGAGAGATAGGCTACTGGTATTTGCCAGGATTCAAACTCCTGAGTTAGAACTCCTAGGGCTACCCCACTGTTCTCGTGAACAAAAAGATTAAAGTCTCGCGTCACATCTGGTAGCCGTAGTGCCAGGGCCTCAGTGAGCTTGGCCTTTATGGTGACGAAGGCTTTCTCCTGTTCAGGACCCCAGTCAATGGATGCCTTCTCTTCTCCTCTTAAAGCTTCATAGAGAGGCTTGGCCAGGTCTGAAAACCCTGGGATCCAAACTCGACAGAATCCTGCTGCTCCCAGGAATTCTTGAATCTGCTGCTGGGTACTAGGGACTGGGATGGCACATATTGCCTGCTTCCTTTCAGTCCCTAGCATTTGTTTCCTTTGGGTGATCCAGAAGCCTAGATACTTGACTTCTTTCTGACAAATCTGTGCCTTTTTCTTAGACACCCAATAACCTGTTTCAGTTAATAGTCTCAGAACGGCTCGTGTTCCCCGCCAGCACTGAGCTCCTGTGGAGCTGGCCAGTAGGAGGTCGTCTACATACAAGAGTAGAATACACTCCAACTCCTGTCCTGAGAACTTAGAAGGATCAGATGCTAGTGCTCCACTAAAAAGAGTAGGGAAGTTCTTGAACCCCTGTGGCAGTCTGGTCCAGGTGAACTGCTCCTTGGCCCTTGTAGTTGGGTTTTCCCATTCGAAAGCGAAGAAAGGCTGACTGGAAGGCGCTAATCGAAGACAGAAAAAGGCATCTTTCAGATCTAGGCATGTAAACCATTCCGCCTCTGATGGGATGAGTCCCAGAAGAGTGTAGGGGTTTGGCAGTGCTGAATGCAGGGTTATAACAGCCTCATTAACAGCCCGTAGATCCTGCACCGGGCGGTAGTCATTATTCCCAGGCTTTTTGACAGGCAAGAGAGGTGTGTTCCATGGAGACCTGCATCTTTTAACAAGTCCCCACTGAAGCAGCCGGTCTAAGTGGACCTGGATTCCTAGGCGTGCTTCCCTTGGAATTGGATATTGGTGGATTTTAACAGGCTGTGTCCCAGGCTTTAACTCAATTAGCACCGGGGCGTGGTCCTTAGCCAGGCCTGGAGGATTCCCTTCTGCCCAGACCAGCGGGAATTCCTTCTCTAATTCAGGTTCTAATGGTGAGGCCTTTGTCTGGGGGGTATAAAGTCTCCATTCTTCCTCCCTTGGCACTGCTAAGGACAAGATCATTGGGGAGGTCTCCTCACCTAGGCGAAGCTGTGCTGAGCCATCTGGAGCAAAAGTGATTTCTGCCCCTATTTTGGCTAAAAGGTCTCTACCCATTAGAGGCACTGGACAGTCTGGCAACTACAGGAATTCATGAATTACTTGAGGACCGCCAAGTTGGCATCTGCGAGAGCGGCAGAATGGTCTACGGGTCTGGTCCCCAGTAGCTCCAATAATGGTGACCTTCTTTCTTGAGAGAGGCGCTACTTTCTGAGTGACTACTGAGTGCTCAGCTCCCGTATCAACCATAAAGTCCACAGTCTGGCCCCCAATTTTCATTCTGACCATGGGCTCATGGGGGCCTAGCTGAAGTGAGCCCAGTCTGTCCTAGTCGGAATCAGCCATTGCTAGCCCAATGAGATCTGCTTCAGGTGGCTCTGGTTGATAGCAACTGGGCAGAAAAAGGGGCCCAGTCTTTTTACTTTGCCGTTTGGGACATTCATTCTTCCAGTGTCCAGTTTCCTTACAATAGGCACACTGGTCTCGTCTCAGGCTTGCTCTTCCTTTTCCCCCTGGTCTGTATCCTTGCTGATCTTCCTGGGAGTCTGAGCCTCTAAAAGCCACTGCTATTATATTGGCCCTTCTTTGTATTCTCTTTTCTTCCTCCTTCCTTGCTGCACTGTCTCGACTGGTGAAAACCTTGTTAGCGATCTCTAGCAGTTCAGTAGCATTCTTCCCTGCAAACCCTTCCAGTTTATGTAATTTTCTCCTGATGTAAGGCTGGGCTTGGCCTACAAAAACAGCATTTACCATGGCTTGATGTACTGGGACCTCAGGTCTAAAGTGGGTGTAGATCCGGTATGCCTCACATAGTCTCTCGTAGAAAGCTGCTGGACTTTCATCAGGCTTCTGGAAAACCTCAGAGATTTTAGCCATGTTGGTGTGCTTCTTGGCTCCAGCCCTGACCCCCTAGAGGAAGGCCAGCCGATATGTTTCTAGCCCAGTCCTTCCATCTTCTGAATTCAGGTTCCAATCGGGTTCCTCATCTGGGAAGGCCTTCCTGGTCCATCTGTCTGTATCTAATATTCCTGCCGGGGCCGGGGTCTAGAGCCACTTCTGAACCTCTGTTACTACTCTCATGTGCTCCTCAGTGTTAAAGAATGTGAAAGGAGCTGTTTGCAGTCCACCCAGGTGGGCTTCTCTGTCTGGAAGATCGTTTTTATGAGGTCTATCATGGCCTGAAGTTTTTCAGAATAAGCTGGGGTGTGATGTTTCCAATTCAAGACGTCACTGGTAGTAAAAGGCTGATTATAATAGACTGGCCCTTCCTCCTGCAAGGTCCCATCTTCGCCAACTGCTTGGCACCTTGAATCTCCCACCCTTAGAGACATCTGACGTGCTGGTTGTGGCTTGGGCCCTTGATCGGCTGAACGCAAGTGCCACCCCACTGGCTCTGGAGAGCCTGGTTGAAGAGAAACGGAAGAGGGTGGTGTTTGTGGACCTTTCAGACCAGCTGGGGAAGCACTTGGTGTTGCCTGTGGCACATATGGAGATGGTAAAACTAGCAGGACTTCCTCATGTTATCCTGGCAGAACAAGGGGTTGGGTTCCCTTCTGAGAGACCTGTGTCTTTTCTCCTACTACTAAAACCCTACAGAACCGGACCCAAGGCGGCAAGGTTTGAGCAATTCCTAACCAGCTGTCTATGTAAGGGAACTGACCTGTGTGTCCCGGGTCTGTCGTGACTACATTCCAGACCGCCCTGACCAGTCCTACATCTAAAGAGCCTTCCGGGGGCCAGCCGACCCCACAGGCTGGCCATTCTAATTCACAGAATTTCCTCAGTGTTTGGGGGTTCATTTTAATACCATAGTCCTCAATAAAACCCTTTTCAAAATTTTCCAACATGCAATTGAGAACAGTGGGGTTACTTTGTCCCAACCCCATGATGATCGGTGGTGAGAGACAGACAAGGGTGCAGGGCGGGTGTTGGGTGGAGTGTGGGGGGTAGGTCATTATCGATGGCCCCAGTACAGATCCCTCAGCACTAGGATACAGACCATGATGATCTGTATACAGCACAAAAGCCTGGAGGGTCTCCTTAAAGAAAAGATCCTTAATCAGCACAGGCAGGGGCAGGGCAGGTAAAATCTCTCTGCCCTGTGGAGCTGTGAGCCCCACCCCTGAAAGTCCCAGCCAGCCAAAAGAGACAAGAAAAGCCACAAATACCTTTAAATCTACCCCAGAATTCCAAAATTTCAACCTCACACAGCAAAATCACAGAGAAAACCAAAGCCCCTAGTACACAAACATAGACAGAAATTTTTATCAACTATCCCTCCGTGATAGAGAGCAAACGTCTCTGAGAAAACTTAACTCAACTTTTGCAAACCATCACGGGTTCAGCCTTCAGTAAATCAAACGTTTTAACCAGATGAGCAAACAGAAAATCAAAGTAACTTTCGCTTTCACACAGACCAGTTAATCAGCAGATAATTATGCCAAGACAGACAAACATCCACACTCACACTCTCTCAGTAGCCTAGCCCAGACTGGAGCTGAGCAGATAATGCCCAACTCCCCAGATGGGCATGGGGGCACTCCCGGTACCCATGCCCCAGAACAGAATTCTCGACCGACGTCTCAATGAGAACCTACCGGAGGAGTTAAGACTGCATTCCAGCCCCCCTTCTCGGTAGCAAATTGGCTATTCCCACACACAAACAAACAGAAGAGTAAACCCATAATTCCTTAATCAAATCTGAATTTACTCACCTCTGGAGTCCTGATTCCTGATTTACCTGACGAAGTCCTATGACTTCCAGGGAGGTGATCAAGTTCCCCCTTCCACTCACTTGGAGTGGGCCTGACTGACTGGGGCCCCTACCTTACCAATTTTGTCGACAGGTCCAGAGGTGTCCGTCCACTTTCTCCAGATGCTGGCTGGGTCCTGGGTTGAGGTTCAGGAGTTCCTGGTGTTCCCCCCAGTTCAATTCTGCTAAAATCAGCAGTGCGCGCCTTCCAGAGGCCTGTCCCGCGCCCCTGGGCCCCAAACCCCGTCCACTCACCGGAGGCAAGAGCCAAACATGGTTAGCTTCTCGGTCAGGGAACCAAATGTTGCAGAAGACCAAAGAAATACCAAGCACGCTTCCTAGAGAAAGGGAGGGACCATGTTTATTAACACTAGTGGACTCCAGGAATAATTTCCAAATCAGAGTGAGTAACACACAGAGGGCTTCACTTTTTATAACCTTCTGGGATCTTTGTCTTGCAGATATGGCTCTGCCCCTTTTCATGGGCTTACAGGAAGGCCCCCAGGTATTGGAGGACCCCAGGCCATATCTGATGATCTGTACTGGGGCCAGCGATAATGACCTACCCCCCTCACCCCACCCAACACCCGCCCAGGGCAGTGCATTGTTCGCAGTTTTTATGACCTGGCACACCTTGCAAGACCAGTTTCCTCTTCATTATCTCTCTGGAAATTCAGTTGCCTGGACAGCCTTTTCACATCTCTGCCCCTCCTACCAGTCTTTATGTGGTCTCCACTTTTGGTCCTTGGTTATCAGGGTTCTCACCAGGGAGTCTTCTGTTGATTATTCAGGAAGATTTCTGTATTTTAGTTCTAATTCCAGTTTGGTCCTGGGAGCATGTCTGTGCAGCATCCACTTATATCTCCACCATTTTAAATCCCCTCCAAACGCCCCCCCCCTTTTTTATAAAAGCCCTCAGCAAAGTGGAAATAGAGGGATCATACTTAAACATAATAAAAGCCTTATATGACAAACCTACAGCCAACATCATACTCAATGGGCAAAACCTAAAACCATTTGCCCTAAGAACAGGAACAAGACAGGGATGCCCAATTTAACCATTCCTATTGAACTTAGAAGTGCCAGCCTTGGTGATCAGAAAAGAAGAAGAAATAAAAGGTATCCACTTGGAAAAGAAGAAGCAAAACTGTCATTATTCACAGATGACATTTTATTTTTCATAGAAAACCCTAAAGGCTCCATAAAAAATAAAACTACATTTGTAAATGAATTCGGCAATGTAGCAGGATACAAAATTAAAACCCAGAAATCTATGGCATTTTTATACACCAATAATGAATTTACAGAAAGAGACACTTAAAAAATCCCATTTACCATTGCAACAAAAGAATTAAGATACCTAGGAATAAAATGAAATAAGGAGGTAAAATACCAGTACTCAGAGAAAACTACCAGATGTTGAAAAAAGAGATAGAAAAAGGTATAAAACAATTGGAAGAATATACCATGTTCATGGATTGGTACAATTAACATTATTAAAATATCCATTCTACCCAAAGCAATATATAGATTCAATGTAATTCTTATTAAAATAGCAACAGCATATTTCACAGACCTAGAACAAACTCTCCAAAAATTCTTATGGAATAAAAAAAGACCCCGAATAGCCACAGAAATCCTGAGAAAGAAGAACAAAGTTGGAGGGATCACAATACCAGATATAAAGTTTTATTATAAAGCCATTGTTCTCAAAACAGCCTGGTACTGGTACAAGAACAGACATAAAGACAAATGGAATAGAATAGATTACCCAGAAATTGACCCAAGCAATTATACTCAATTAGTATTTGACAAAGCAGGCAAGAGCATACAATGGAGTCAAGATAGTCTCTTCAATAAATGGTGTTGGGAAAATTGGATAGGCACATGCAAATAAATTAAATTAGACCAAGGGAATTCCTAAGATGGCAGATGGCAGGACGGAGGTGAGAGAGAGGATGTGAGTGAGTGAGGGAGTGAAAGGAAAGTGTGTGTGTGTGTGTGTGTGTGTGTGTGTCAGTTAAATCTGGCAGGAGCAGCAGGGGCTGGTAGACCAGGCTCTCTTGGACAGGGAGAACCTACCACCACTGTGGACACTCCCAGGGCTGCACAACTCAGGCACAGAGCCCACACCATCTTGAAGGAGAGAGCAGCCTCTTCTAGGAACTCATCAACACCATCACCTAGATAGCCCTTGGACACTACCTGCAACCCGGCAGCCACTCCAACCCAAATCTTGCTGCCCCACCAGCAGACTTGCAGACACTAAGACCTCCACCTCCAAAGGTGCACTGCTCCCACAGCAGTAAATGCAACTTCCTCCTCCCCAGTGGCAGACATCCGGATGCCACAGTCACACTTTTCCAGTGTGCAGGCCTCCTGAACCCACCACTCCACAGGCAGCTCTTGGATGCCCCCTGTGAGCCCCCACTGGACGCGATTTTATACAAACAAGGATGCACTGCCCCAGCAGTAGAAATTCTAAATTCACTCACGCTGGATACCTACCCAAAGACAACTCAGTCGTGCAACTTCAGCGCCAGGGCCCCTCAGAGTGCAACAGTGCATCGTGCGGGCAAACACACTGCCAGTCACGCTTTTCCGGACCACGGGCCTCCTGAGCCCATCACTCCACAGACTTCTCTTGGGTGCTGCTGTGAGCCCTCACTGGGTGCAAACTTATACAAACAAGGATGCACTGCCCCACAGTAGAAATTCTGAATTCCTTCTTTCTGGATACCTGCCCACAGACACCTTGATTGCGTGGCTTCAGCTCCAGGGCCCTTCAGAGTGTGTCAGTGCACCTCACTGGCAAATGCACTCTGGGTGCCCCGGTGAGCTGCCACTGGGAGCACACGTATCCAATCACAGGAACAGCAGCAAAAACTGAGTCTTCCCACCCCACAGCTGTAGAACTCTGGACACTACAGTCACGCTTTTCCAGTGCACAGGCCTCCCAAGCCCACCGCTCCACAGGCAGCTCTTGGATGTCGCGATGAGCACCCACTGGGCTCGCTCTTATCCAAACAAGGACATACTGCCCTGGCAGTAGAAATTTTGAATTCCCTCTTCCAGGATACCTGCCCACAGACATTTCGATTGCATGGCTTCAGTGCCAGAACCCTTCAGAGTGTGTCAGTGCTCCGTGCTGGCAAATGCACCACAGGCAACCCTGTGAGCTACCACAGGGTGCACGCGTATCCAACCATGGAGGCAGCAGCAAAAACTGAGTCTTCCCACCCCACAGCTACAGAACTCTGAACACCAAAATCACGCCTTTCCAGAGCGCAGGCCTCCTGAGCACCACCACCCCAACAGACGGCTCCTGGGTGCCTTTATGAGCTCCCACTGAGCACATACGATTTCAACCAAGGGTGCAAGGAAGCAAAAATGGGGACATCCCCCTGCTCAGCTGCTAACTTCTGCACACTACAGTTGTGCCTTTCCAGATCCTAGGCCTACATCAAGAGAACCCAAATAGCTCAAGTAGGGAGCTACACTAGATTACCAAGCCCAGGAGACCTGAGAGATCACACCAGTAGCACCATCCCAAAAAGAACCTGGGTAGCAAAGTGGTCAGATCTAGGAAACAGAAACAATTAAAACATTACAGCAAACCATGGGGAGACAAAAAAGAAACCCCCAAAGGAAAGAAAAGAGGAATTACCAGAAAGGGAGTTAAATGAAATGGAGGCAAGTAACATGTCAAAGAAAAATTCAGAGTAATGGTTTTAAGGATGCTCAAACAGCTGGATGAGAAATACACACAACTCAATGACAAATACACACAACTCAATGAGAATTGTAAGGAGCTGAATGAGAATGTCACCAACATGAAAAGGAACCAAGAGGAAATGAAGAACGAAATAGCTGCAATAAAGAACACAATGAAAGCCTTAAACAGTAGACTAGAAGATGCTGAGGACCACATCAGCGAATTAGAATACAAGGTAGGAAAAAACACACAAACACAACAGCAACTGGAAAAAAAAATTTAAAAATCAAGAGGAGAGCCTAAAGGGGTTTGGTACAACACAAAATGAAACAACATCCGCATAATAGGGGTACCAGAAGGAGAGGAAGAGAAGCAAGGAATAGAAAACTTGTTTAAAGAAATAATGACAGAAAACTTCCATGATATTGACAAGAAAAAACTACACAAGTCCAAGAAGCACATAGAGTCCCAAACAAGATGAACACAAAAAGATGGACACCAAGACACTTCATAATTAAATTGGCAAACATCAATGACAAAATAAGAATTTACAGGCTGCCAGAGAGAGACAGAAAGTTACCTACAAGGGATCTCCCATTATAATATTAACTGATTTTTCAACAGAAACACACCAGGCAGAAGGGAATGGAATGAAATATACAAATTGATGCAAAGCAAGGAACTGAATCCAAGAATACTATACCCAGCAAGGGTATCATTCAAAATTGAAGGTAGCCCTGACTGGTTTGGCTCAGTGGATAGAGCGTGGGCCTGCGGACTGAAAGGTCCCAGGTTCTATTCCAGTCAAGGGCATGTACCTTGGTTGCGGGCACATCCCCAGTAGGTGTACAGGAGGCAGCTGATCGATGTTTCTCTCTCATCGATGTTTCTAACTCCTCTATCCCTCTCTCTTCCTCTCTGTAAAAAATCAATAAAATGTATTTTTAAAAAATTGAAGATAGAATCAGGAGCTTCACAGACATAAAAAGGGCTAAGAGAGTTTATTACCTCCAATCTGGCAATGCAAGAAATGCTAAAGGGACTGCTGTAAAAAGAAGAAGCAGAAAGGCAAGAAGAAACACAAACATTAAGAATAAAAATGACAACAAACAAGTACTTATCAATAATAACATTAAACATAAATGGATTAAATGTTCCAATCAAAAGACATTGGGTAGCTGAATGGATAGAAAACATGGCCCATATATTTTTATCTGCAAGAGACCCACCTCAGAATAAAGGATTCATACAGACTATAGTGAAAGGATGGGAAAAAAATTTTCATGCAAGTGGGGTTGCATTACTTATATGTGACAAAATACACCTCAAAGTAAAAGCCATAAAAGAGATAAGGAAGGCCACTACATAATACTAAAGAGAGCAATTCAACAAGAAGATATAACTCTGGTAAACATATATGCACCCAATACAGGAGCACCCAAATACATAAAACAGCTTTTGGAAGATATCAAGGGAGAGATCAATAGCAATACAGTCATAGTAGGGGACTTTAATATCCCAGTGACACCACTCGATAAATCCTCTAAACAAAAAATCAGCAAAGAAACAGCAATTCTAAATGATTCACTAGATCAGATGGACTTAATTGACATCTTCAGAATATTCACCCCAAAGCTACAAAATATGCATTCTTCTCCAGTGCACACAGAACATTTTCAAAGATAGACCACATACTAGGACACAGGAAAAGTTTCTTCAAATTCAAGAGAATAGAAATCATAACAAGCATCTTCTCAGATCACAATGACATAAAACTAAAAATCAACTACAATAGAAACAATGGAAAAAAATCAGACACTTGGAGGCTAAATAGCATGCTATTAAGCAATGATTGGGTTACCAAAGAGATCAAAGTAGAAATAAAAAGCATCCTGGAAACAGATGACAATGAAAACACAACAATCCAAAAACTATGGGACACAATAAAAGCAGTACTGAGAGGAAAGTCCAGAGCTCTACAGGCCTACCTAAAAAAACAAGAAAAAATGGTAATAAATACCTAACCTTGCAACTTAAAGAATTAGTGAGAGTGCAAAAAGAAAGTCCACAGTATCCAGAAGGAAGAAGATAATAAAGATCAGAGCAGAAATAAATGACATAGAGACCAAAAATCAATACAAAAGATCAATGAAACCAAGAGCTGGTTCTTTGAAAGCATGAACAAGATTGATGAACCTCCAGTCAGGCTCACCAAGAAATAAAGACAAAGTACCCAAATAAACTAAATCAGAAATGAAAGAGGTGAAGTAAAAACTAACCCCACTGATATACAAAAGATTGTAATAAAATACTACAAACAACTCTACTCCAACAAACTGGACAACCTCAATGAAATGGACACATTCCTAGAAAAATACAACCTTCCAAAACTCAATCAGGAAGAATAAAAAAAAACCTGAATAGGCCAATAACTACTGATGAAATTGAAACAATAATCAAAAAGCTTCCAGCAGACAAAGCCCGGGGCCAGATGGCTTCACAGGGGAGTTTTACCAAACATTCAAAGAAGAACTAAAACCAATCATTCTCAGACTATTCCAAAAAATTCAAGAGGAAGGAACACTTCTTAACTCTTTCTATGAAGCCAGCATTACTCTAATCCCAAAACCAGATAAAGACACCACAAAGAAAGAGAATTACAGGTCAATATCCCTGATGAACATAGATGCTAAAATCCTCAACAAAATTCTAGCAAACCGGATCCAGCATTACATTGGAAATATCATACACCATGACCCAATGGGATTTATTCCAGGGATACAATGCTGGTACAATATCAGCAAATCAATAAACGTGATATATCACATAAAAAAATTGAGAGACAAACATCATATAATCATATCAATTTATGCAGAAAATGCATTTGACAAAGTCCAACAACCTTTTCTGATAAAAACGCTCAGCAACGTGGGAAGAGAAGAATCATACTTCAACATAATAAAAACCTTATATGACAAACCTACAGCCAACATCATACTCAATGGGCAAAAACTAAAACCATTTCCCTTAAAAACAGTAACAAGACATGGAAGCCCGCTTTCACCACTCCTGTTCAACATAGTACTGGAAGTGCTAGCCAAAGTGATCAGACAAGAAGAAGAAATAAAAGTCATCTAAATTGGAAAAGAAAAAGTAAAATTGTCATTATTCACAGATGACATGATACTGTACATAGAAAACAATAAAGACTCCATCAAAAAATTATTAGACTTAATAAATGAATTCAGCAATGTAGCAGGATACAAAATTAACATCCAGACATTGATGGCATTTTTTATACACCAGTAATGAACTTACAGAAAGAGAGATTTAAAAAATCCCATTTACCCTTGCACAAAAAAATTAAGATACTTAGGAATAAACTTAAATAAGGAGGTAAAATACCTCTACTCAGAAAACTACAGAATATTGAAAAAAGAGATAGAGGAAGACATAAACAGATGGAAGAACATACCGTGTTCATGGATTGGTAGAATCAATGTCATTAAAATATCCATACTACCCAAGGCAATCTATAGATTCAATGCACTCCCCATTAAAATACCAACAGCATATTTCACAGACCTAGAAAGAACTCTCCAAAAATTCATCTGGAATTAAAAAAAGACCCTGCAGAGCTGCAACTATCCTGAAAAAGAAGACCAAAGTAGGAGGGAATTCAATACCAGATATCAAGATGTATTACAAAGCCACTGTTCTCAAAACTGTCCGTTACTGACACAAGAACAGACATATAGACCAATGGATTAGAATAGAGAAATCAACCCAAACCACTAAGCTCAATTAATATTTGACAAAGGAGGCAAAAACATACAATGTAGTCAAGACAGTCTCTTCAATAAATGGTGCTGGGAAATTTGGTCAGATACATGCAAAAAAATGAAACTAGACCACCAACTTATACCATACACAAAAATAAAATCAAAATAGATAAAGGATTTAAACATAAGTTGGGGAACCATAAAAATATTAGAGGAATCTACAGGCAGCAAAATCTCATATATAGGCTGAAGGAATATGTTCACTGATACAGCTCCTTAGGGCAATGGAAATTAAAGGGAAAATAAACAAATAGGACTACATCAAAATAAAAAGCTTCTACACAGCAAAAGAAACCATCAACAAAACAACAAGAGCCGAAACCGGTTTTGCTCAGTGGATAGACCGTCCGCCTGAGGACTAAAAGGTCCCAGGTTAGATTCTGGTCAAGGGCATGTACCTTGGTTGTGGTCACATCCCCAGTAGGAGATGTGCAGGAGGCAGCTGATCGATGTTTCTCTCTCATCGATGTTTCTAACTATCTATCTCCTTTCCACTCTGTAAAAAATCAATAAAATAAAAATAAAAATAAACAAGAAAGCCCACTGCATGGGAAAACATATTTGCCAATGTTATCTTTGATTAGGGTTTAATCTCCAACATTTACAGGGAACTCATACAACTTAACAAAAGGAAGATAAGCAACCCAATCAAAAAATGGGCAAAGGACCTAAATAGACACTTCTCCAAAGTAGACATACAGAAAGACAAGAGGCATATGAAAAAATGCTCAAAGTCACAAATTATTGGAGAGATACAAATCAATTGACAATGAGGTATCACTTCACACCTGTCAGAATGGCTATCATCAACAAATCAACAAAAGACAAGTTCTTGCAAGGATGTGGAGCAAAGGGAACACTCATACATTGCTGGTGGGAATGCAGACTGGTTCAGCCTCTTTGGAAAATAGTATGGAGTTTCCTTAAACAATTAAAAATGGAACTCCCATTTGATGCAGTAATCCTACTTCTTGGATTATATCCTAAGAAATCAGAAAGAATATATGCATCCCTAAATTGACAGCAGTGCATTTTATAATAGCTAAGATTTAGAAATAGCCTAAGTGCCCATATGCAGATGAGTGGATTAAAAAATTATGATACTTCTACACAATGGAATACTACACTGCTGTAAAAAAGAGAGAACTCCTGCCATTTGCAACAGCATGGATGGACCTGGAGAGCATTATGCTAAGTGAAACCGATGAACAAAAACAGATCCAGAGACAGAAGCACTGAACAGAATATCAAACCCAGAGGAAAAGCAGGGGAGGGTGGGTAGTAGGGTGCGGTGGGGTGGCAAGGCAAGAGATCAACCAAAGAACTTGTATGCATATAGGCATAATCAATGAACACAGACAATAAAGCGTGAAGGCCTTGGCTGTGGACGGGTGTGAGTAGGAAGAGGTCAATGGGCAGGGGGGAAGGGACATATATAATACTTTCAACAAAAAGAATTTTTTAAGAAGTAAGAAAAAAGTGCTCAGCATTATAGTGGTCAAGTAGTTTGATGTACTTGTCAGTGTAAAATAAGGGCTTTTAAGGCTAGTTTTGGGACATACTATATGTCTAAGAAGACATTTAGAAGCCAGATCATGAAAGTTTCTGTATTTTGTATTAGAGTTGTATTTTCCTGTTAATGGCTATCACTAATTTAAAAATTATAAGAGAAAGAGTGATTTGATGAGGTTTACATTTTAGAAGGTTTAGATATTGGCATTGTGGAGGCTAAAGAGGGAAGATGTAAGAATAATATCAGTGAGACTCTTTAGAAGGATATTGCTATAGCTGTATGATAGGAAATAAAGCAAGTCAGCAATACGGAAGGGAAATGCATTGAGCATTTCAAGTGTGGCCAATAAGTCTTAAAAAATGATTCTTAACATTATTTGATTTTGATTCATTTCCATTTAAGTAGTCAAATGTGATTAATAGCTACCAACTTGGACAGCACAGGTCTAGAACTTTAGAGAGAGACATTGTCTGGCAGTGGATTTTAGAGCATATTGAAAACATCTATCCTATATAATAAAAAGCTAATATGCAAATTGTCCCCTTGACCAGGAGTTCAACCAGGAGTTCGACCAGGGGGTGGGGCTGGTGGGCCAACTGCCTGCAGCTCCTCCCCCTGGCCGGCCCAGGTCTGATGGGCCCCAACTGGGACAGGCCAGCCAGACCCCACCCGTGCACAAATTCGTGCATCAGGCCTCTAGTATATCTACACTAATAAAAGAGAAACATGGTAATTGGCGTATGACCGCTACGCTTTTCATTGGCTAATCAGTGAGTATATGCAAATTAACTGTCAGCCAAGATGGCGGCCGGCAGCCAGGCACTGAAGCGAGCAGGGAGGCTTGCTTGCTGCAGACTCCAACCTTCCCCGCCTAACTTGCCAGCCTCTGAGTTGCAACTCTAAGCAACTATATACTATGTTGCAAATAAGAAGCTAAACAAAACCCCAGAAAAGGGCTTCCATTCAGCCGGGCTCGGACCGCAACATTGTATCTATGTTTTCAGCAGCGAGGCCTCAGAGCTAAAGCTGGCCCAGAAAAAAAAAAAAAAA
>NW_005370902.1:457224-457576 GCF_000412655.1 Myotis brandtii | reverse complement strand
CACAAATTTTTGTGCACCGGGCCTCTAGTCTATAATAATAAAAACGTAACATGCTAATTAGACCACATAGCTGAATGACTGGAAGTCCTTCCAGATGATGTTCTGGACAAAGCCGGGGCTGTGAGGGCTGAGGCAAGCCTCCACAGCTGGGAAGGCCGAGGCAAGCCACTGCAGCTTCAGGGGCCGAGCCCCTTGCATAAATTTAGTGCATCAGGCCTCTAGTATCTACACTAATAAAAGAGAAAATGGTAATTAGCGTACGACCGCTACCCTTCCCATTGGCTAATCAGCATATCCTTATGCAAATTAACTGTCAGCCAAGATGGCGGCCGGCAGCCATGCACTGAAGCGA
>NW_005370902.1:451319-456008 GCF_000412655.1 Myotis brandtii | reverse complement strand
TTGTGCACCGGGCCTCTAGTATATATATAAAAGCCTAATATGCAAAGTGTCCCCTCAGGATTTCAACCAACCGGGAGTTCGATCACTCACTATGACATGCATTGACCACCCGGGGGTAGCGGGGAATGAAGGAAAGCCCTGGCTGGCAGCTGGCAGCTGGGGAAGGGAGGCCCCAACAGGCAGCTGGCAGCTGCTAGGGTCCCTACCCATGCACGAATTTTGTGCACTTGGCATCTAGTATAGTATATTTTAAAATGTATATGTGGGTCCTATGGTACATTTTAAATAATGGATAATAGATGAAAATAACTCATGAGAATGACAGAGAAAGGAGCCGTGAGTTGCAACCTGGTAATAACAATATTTTAGCTTTGAATCGGAGAAAAGGAGTCTAGGTGAACTACTGAGAGGGAGATAAGAATGAGGTAGTGTTAAGAGAAGAGTGTCATAGAACTTAAAGCAAGATAAGTTTCATTTCAAAGGGTTCAGTCATTAGAGGCTTCTGAAAAGTTGAGTATTATAGGTTTGAAAAGTGTCAAAATGTATCTGGCAACTAGCAGAACATGACTGATCTGAAGAAAAAAAATTATTACATTGATGGAGATAAACACCATGTTAGAGTAAATGGGAGATGAGATTAAAATTACAGAATAACGAAAATCAGCCTGAAAATGTAACTGAAGATGTATAGTGATTTTTGTACAGATGCTCCTCAACTTACAATGGGGTTACATCTCAATGAACTCCATCCTAAGTTCAAAATATTGACTGGAAAATGCACTTAATACACCTAACCTACCAAACATCATATTTTAGCCTAACCTGCCTTAATTGTGCTCAAAATACTTACCTTAGCCTATAGTTGTGCAGTTACCTTAAGTTTCTTTCTTCATCAGAAGCAGGAGACACAAATGTGCATTTTGTAGACATGATGGGATGTGACACACAAAACACAATATCAAAAAAACACTAGCAATGCAGTACACTCTAGGTTGTTTAGCCTCATGTTGGAGTGACTGACTGGGAACTGAGTCCCACTGCCACTGTCTTGTATCATGAAAGAGTATTATACCATAAGGTTTCTACTGAATGTACCATTGTAAACTTGAAAATCTTAAGTTCAATAATTAGTCAGGGAACATCTGTGTGTTAATTAGGTAATTGTGGTTCTCATACCTAATGACAATTTTTAAAAAATTATTCTTGGGATTGATGTGAAGATTAGGTCTCTCCATCGTTGTTGTTGTTTTTTTTTTAAATTCTCTAACCCATTTAGAGAAGATAACTTTCATATTAATTAAATATTCACATCATTTTTTTGCCATCACTTCCCATATCTCCTCTGGCTATGAAATTTAACTTGATGAAGCAGTCATTTCACTTCTGGTGTATGTGTTATAAAGGGGGGTATTAAATTATATTATTTCATGGCAATAAACATCTTTTCCCTCCAGAAAGTTAATTCTGAAAGTGCAGGACTAGGAACAGGCTTTTATTTCCACATTTTAGGTCAAGATATTTTCTCAACTGAGTCCCCTGTTCTTTTACTGACTTTCTATTCAGTAGCAATTCCATTGTCACTGATAAGTATGTCAGCTTAGGAACTCTATCAGCCTCTTTAGCACCTTTGTTCACTATTTCATTTGTATATCACAGTTTTAAAATGTTAAACTTTATTTTTGTCATCCTGTTAAATGTATTTCTATATACCCAGAAACAAAAGTCTATGTATTGAAAAATAATCTTCCTTACTCTTTCAACTTTTTTTGCCATCTCACTCTCTCTGTCTTCCTTCTCTCTCTTTCTCTCTCTTTTACTATTCCACTGTAAATATTTAAATTTTATTTACTTAATGTGTTTAAAATATAAATATATTTCAAAACCATCTAGCCTTCCCAATGTGAGTTCTTATATTTTTCAAATTGACTAAATTGGAAGAGGGAATTACAGTTAATAAAAGATCCTTCTTGCCCTGGCTGGTTTGGGTTGGTGGATAGAGTGTTAGCCTGTGGACTGAAGGGTCCCGGGTTCAATTCTAGTCAGGGGCACATGCCTGGGTTGTGGGCTCGGTCCACAGTGGGAGCGTGCAGGAGGCAGCCAATCAGTGGTTCTCTATCATCATTGATGTTTTTAGCACTCTCTCCCTGTCCCTTCCTCTCTGAAATAAATAAAAATATATTTTAAAAAAGATCCTTCTTAGCACTAACACTTTGGTTCATCCACTCATTCCTTTGTGGGTATTGTTTACCTCACTTAATGGATGGCTAAACAGAATCTAATTAATGTCTCACGATCAGTTCACATCTTAACAATCTTGATTAGAAATTTATTTTTTTCAGTCTATCACTCTTTTAAAAATTTACTTATGAAATTTACTTTTGTGGCAGTTATATAGAATAAATTAAATTTATTTTCATAAACCTAATTTATCATTATCTGCCCCTTCCCCTCCCACAAGGTCTCAGTAGCTTCTTTGTTGTTCATCAATCCCTTCATTGTCACTGACATCCTGCACTTGGAAATGAGAAGTCAAATGCTGTTTATTACCTAATTCTTTATTTGATACTATCTTAATAAAATAAAATAAATGAAATAAAGTAGAATGAATATAACAGTTACATCCTCTAGGTGACTCCTAATCTTGATGGACTCACAATTCACATGAAGTTCTGATACTGTGTGTGTGTGTGTGTGTGTGTGTTCATATTTTCATTTTAACCTATATTTTGGGTAAGCTGTATTCAAACAGTCTTACACAAAAACATTGGTAAGAAATCTCAAATTCAACTCTAGAAATGGTATATTCATATATTTTTCCAAGAGCAATGGCTAAAAGCAATGTGAGGTAATGAAGAAGAATGTATATTGCTGAAATCTATCCTATATAATAAAAAGGTAATATGCATATTAACCCTCATGCCCTCACAATATGGCTGCCTATGACCAGGCCAGCAAGGGGGTTTGTGAGGGACGACCAAACAACTGAACAGCAGGCTGCGTGGGGTGACCAGGCCAGCGGGGGTCCGTGACGGGTGACCATGATGGCAGGGGAGCAGTTGGGGGTGACCAGGCCAGCGGGGGTCCGTGACGGGTGACCATGATGGCAGGGGAGCAGTTGGGGGTGACCAGGCCAGCGGGGGTCCGTGACGGGTGACCATGATGGCAGGGGAGCAGTTGGGGGTGACCAGGCCAGCAGGGGGGGGCAGTAGGGGGCTACTTGGCTGGCAGGGGGGAAGTTAGGGGCAACCAGGCTGGAAGTGGGGGTAGTAAGTGGTGACCAGGCTGGCGGGGGGGCAGTTAAGGGGGACCAGACAGGCAGGCAGGGGAGCAATTAGGAGCCAGTGGTCCAGGATTGTGAGAGGGATGTCCGACTACTGGTTTAGGCCCAATCCCCAGAATTGGGCCTAAACCGGCAGTCAGACATCCCCTGAGGGGTCCCAAATTGGAGAGGGTGCAAGCTGGGCTGAGGGGACTCCTCCCCATGCACAATTTTCATGCACTGGGCCTCTAGTCAGTGGTCCAGGATTGTGAGAAGGATGTCCGACTACTGGTTTAGGCCCAATCCCCAGAATTGGGCCTAAACCGGCAGTCAGACATCCCCTGAGGGGTCCCAAATTGGAGAGGGTGCAAGCTGGGCTGAGGGGACTCCTCCCCATGCACAATTTTCATGCACTGGGCCTCTAGTCCTATACAATAAAGAGGTAATATGCAAATTGACTGTCACGCCCTAGCACAAGATGGCCACCCCAATGTTGTCAAAGGATGGTTGCCCCCATGTGGTTAAAAGATGGCCACCACAAGATGGCCAGCAGGGGAGGGCAGTTGGGGGCAACAAGACTGGCAGGGGTGGGCAGTTAGGGGTGACCAGGTTAGCAGGGGAGGGCAATTAGGAGCAAAATCAGGCTGGCAGCGGAGGGCAGTTGGGAGCAATAGGGCCAGCAGGGGAGGAAGTTGGGGTGATTGGGCTGGCAGGGGAGCAGTTAGGTGTCAATCAGGCTGGCAGGGTACTGGTTAGGGGGTGATCAGGCTGGCAGGCAGGCAGGCGAGCGGTTGGGAGCCAGCAGTCTCAGATTGTGAGAGGGATGTCTGACTGCCGGTTTATGCCCAATGCAGTCAGACATCCCCTGAGGGGTCCCGGATTGGAGAGGGTGCAGGCCGGGCTGAGGGACACCCTCCCCCCAGTGCTCAAATTTCGGCACCAAGCCTCTAAATTATCCAATCTAATAAAAGAGAAAGATGCAAATTGACTGTGGCCCCGAACGCTTCCCATTGACTATTCAGGGAGATATGCAAATTAACTGCCAACCAAGATGGTGGCCAGCAGCCAGGCAGCTGAAGCGAACAGGAGGCTTGCTTGCTCCAGTGATGGAGGAAGCCAAGGTTCCCCGCCTGCTGCTGCCGGCCTCGGAGCTGAAACTCTAAGAAACATTGTTGCAAATATAGAAGGTAAACATTCCCCAGAAACCTGCTTTCAGCCAGCCGGGCTTCAGCCAGCAGGATTGCAACAGTGTTACAATTATAGAACCCAAACAAACCCAGATCCCTGCTTTCAGCAGCGGAGGTCTCATAGCTGGAGCCGAGCCTCAGAGCTAAAACCGGCTCTCAGCTCCAGTGACAGCCATAGAAGGTAAATAAATCCCAGAATTTAAAAAAAAAGGAAAAAAGGAGAGGTTGGGAGCCTCAGTTGCC
>NW_005370902.1:449009-450661 GCF_000412655.1 Myotis brandtii | reverse complement strand
CCGCAGCCTGTCACACACAGAGCCGCAGGGCAATCAGGGGATTGGGGAGCTCCCCCCTATCAGGCACAGAGCAGGGCAGATCAGGGGGTTGGGGTGCCTTACTCTGTCACGAACAGAGCAGGGCGGATAGGGAGGTTGTGGCCCCGCCCCCTGTCACACACAGAGCTGCAGGGCGATCAGGGGGTTTGGGCGCTGCCCCCTGTCACGCTGATCCAGTGCCAGGAGGCCTCGCGGCTCCGCTGATCCCAGTGCTGGGAGGCATATTACCCTTTTACTATATAGGATAGAGGCCTGGGGGCCGGCTGGTTTGCCCTGAAGGGTGTCCTGGATCAGGGTGGGGGTCCCCACTGGGGTGCCTGGCCAGTCTGGGTGAGGGGCTGAGGGCTGCTTTCAGGCTGGCAATTGACTGAAGCTCCCAACCGCTCCTTGTTTTCTTTTTTTTATTCTGGGCCAGCTTTAGCTCTGGCTCTAGCTCTGAGGCTTCCGCTGCTATAATCGAAACAATGTATAACTCTAGCTCTGAGATCCCGGCTGGCTGAAAGCTGATTTCTGGGGTTTTGTTTAGCTACTACATTTGCAACATAGTACATAGTTTCTTAGAGTTGTAGCTCAGAGGCCGTCAAGTCAGGCGGGGGTTGGAGTCCGCAGTCACTGCAGCAAGCAAACCTCATGTTAGCTTCCAGCTGCCTGGCTGCCGGCCGCCATCTTGGCTGACAGTTAATTTGCATAAGGATACGCTGATTAGCCAATGGGAAGGGTAGCTCGTACGCCAATTACCATGTTTCTCTTTTATTAGTGTAGATACTAGAGCCCTCTGGGGATGTCCTACTGACAGCTTGGGCCCACTCCCCATGGTTCTCTGCTGTCTGCGGGGCCTGCCTACTCCACACCATGGCAATGGGCAAGCAGGCCCTGCTGGGTGCTGTCTGCAGGTGCTGCCTGCAGGCCCTACTGGGTGCTGCCTGCTGGCCATGCTTGCCTGCTCCCAGGTCACACCTGGCTGCTCCCAGGTTGCCTCAGCAACAGCCAAGCAGGCCCTGCTGGCCGCAGACACTCCAGAGGCGGCAGAGCAGCGAGTCTTGATCCTGTACTGGCGTGGGTGGATCCTGCCTCTCCCCTTGGTCCCTGTGACCCCTGGCTGGGCCGACAGGCCCAAACACTCCAGCGGCGGGGCTGAGGGGACTGGGCACAGCTATCTTGTGGCTATGGGTGCCGCCACCTTTGTGATGAAGTGATGGTTAATTTGCATATTACTCTATTAGATAGGATATCTACACTAATAAAAGAGAAACATGGTAATTAGCGTACGACCGCTACCCTTTTCATTGGCTAATCAGTGAGTATATGCAAATTAACTGTCAGCCAAGATGGCGGTTAATTTTCATATACCGGCTCTGGCGAAGACTGAAGACAACATGGAAGCCAAGGGCTATAGAAGGGAGCAAAGTAGAGGCTGCCAACACAGTAAAGGAGCCAAGGCTACAGAGGCAGGAAGCGGGAGGGGAAACCCAGCCACAGCGGCTGGGAGTGGGAGGGGAAACCAGGCAGCAGCTGCTCGGGGCGGGTTGGGAAAACCCACCAAGACTGAGAGGCTGAAGGTGGGTTGGGAAAACCCAGCAGCAGCGGCTGGGGGCGGGTTGGGAAAACCCACC
>NW_005370902.1:446391-448868 GCF_000412655.1 Myotis brandtii | reverse complement strand
AAACCCATCAAGACTGAGCGGCTGGGGGCGGGTTGGGCAAACCCACCCAGCTGCAGCGGCTGGGGGCGGATTGGGAAAACCCACCAAGCCAGAGCAGTTGGGGCAGGTTGGGAAAACCCAGCAGCAGCAGCTGGGTGCGGGTTGGGAAAACCCACCCAGCTGCAGCGGCTGCAGGTGGGTTGGGCAAACCCACCAAGACAGAGCGGCTGGGGGCCGGTTGGGCAAACCCACCCAGCAGCAGCGGCTGGGGGCGGGTTGCGCAAACCCACCAAGCTGGAGCAGCTGGGGGCGGGAGCGAAGCCCGCCTCAGCGGGTTTTGCTCCCTTCTCTGCTTTCCTCCAGCCACAGTAATCCCTATTCTTGCAGGAATCTTCCTGCAACGGGCCTCTAGTATATTTATAAGCCTAAGTGACTGAATGACTGAACAACTCATCAACAGGTTGCTATGATGCACACTGGCCACCAGGGGGCAGATGATCAATGCAGGAGCTGCCCCCTGGTGGTCAGTGCACTCCCATAGCCAACCTCCCATGGCCAGCCAACCTTCCATGGTCCCTCCCTCCTGGCCGGCCAGCCCTTATTATCCCCAATCTAGACTGGGCAAGACAGCCCCAATCAGCACCGATCGTCAACCAGGCCAAGGGACCCCACCCATGCACAAATTTGTGCACTAGGCCTCTTGTAGAATATAAATGCCAGTTATTATCACTATTAAGTATGTACCATTGTACTCCTGATAAAATTAGAAGTGAGGCCCAGAATGTTGATCTCATACACTCTTATGGATGCTGGCATAGAGTGGGAAAAGAAGACTTGGGGAAGCAGGTGACAGCTGTCACTTTAAGGCAAATATTTTAATGCTACCACTGATACATAAATGGGGCATTCAGGATCAGAAAATTTGAATGAGATATGTAACATCATAATAACCTTGATTTATTGAAATTTTAACTATACTAGAAGAAGAAGAAATTGTCCTTTTCATCTAATAATATAAAATCTATTTCCATTATTCTAGTGAGTTAAAGAACTCCCAAAATAGTAAAATTATAAGAAAATTTTAAGCAAGTATTTTGCATATAAAAATAAATACATTTAAACACCAGCATTACCATTTACTTTCCTCTAAAATTTAATTTTTCTTTTTCTTTAAAATATTGGCATTTAAAGATTTCACAACACACTCTGTGTGCAATTGTGAAAATAAGTTTATATCATGCTGTGTAGTTGGTCATATTAAACATTTAAAATACCAAGACTAATAAAATACTTGAGAAAAATTTTCAAAATTATGGAATTCCAACTTTTAGCTTAGTCTATAAAGTCACCTTAATAAAATAGTCAATCTGATAGGCCAGAAAGGAACAAATTATAAAATAACAGTTTTGCATATTAGTTCCTGAACATAGGCATTTGAGAAATCATGATGAATAATTTAGACATCAAAAGGTAAAACTTAACTGCTTGATAACAGAAATTACTATTAGAGTTAGCAGGTAAACAATGCAGAATTTTCCAAATAAAAGCATTACATTAAATATAATCACATGTGGTAATGCAACATATGTTTAATCTATAGTTAAATCATTATTCACATCAAGTTAATTTACTCATAAAATATTTGATCTAAAAGTTCAGTTAACATGAATATGCATGTTCAAGTACCTAGAATGCTCCATTCATATTAATTTAATATGGTAAATGTTTGTAAATAAACATGTGACTTCTATATAAATGACATAGAGTAATAAAATGGTTCAGATCATGAGTATGAAATCAAGAACTATAAAAAATTATATTCAAAATAAAATACATATTTCTGCAAATTTATGACATCAAGGTAATATTAAATCAATAGTTATCAACAACTTTTTTCTTATTACTCTCTCTTAAGATGATCTTTTATTTAAAATAATTTCCTCATTTTCAATTATATTTTTGCTATCACTTTCAAATAATAATACTTTTTATAATGAATATATTACTGCCTTGTGGTTTATTGTTTCATGACCTAGAGGTAATAGAATTTTTTAGAATAGCATGTTCATAATAAATTCTCTCTGTTTAATCCTTTTTTAAATCCTTCCTTTGAACATTGGATTGTCTGAGATATTGAGTACATATTCAATCCTCTTCAATGAGCTTACTTATAAAAATAAAATTATGCTCAGTATAAAATTTTATTGACATTGGTATCATTAATTCACTTTAACACTGATGTTAATACTTACTAATATTAAAAATAGATTGCATGCCAAAGAAAAAGGTATGGCCCGGATAGTGATATTCATAATCTCATCAGCATCTCCATGATTAGCAAAATTGACAGTGAATAATATATTTGAGTATCCCTCGTGAATCTCAAAGATACAGCCTTTGATTTTCAAGGTTTTCTGCTGAAAATTATATGTATACTAGAGGCCCAGTGCAAAAAATTTGTGCACTCGGGGGTAGGGGGTCCCTCAGCAGCCTGTGCC
>NW_005370902.1:442103-445073 GCF_000412655.1 Myotis brandtii | reverse complement strand
TCCACCCCTGCCCAGGCCTAACGCCTCTGGCCAAGGCATTAGGCCTGGGCAGGGGACCCCCAGCTCCCTGCGGTTTCAGGCTCCGCCCCTGCCCAGGCCTAACACCTCTGGCCGAGGCATCCGGCCCGGGCAGTGGGGACCCGCAGCTGCAGCGGCCTCGTGATCGCGGGCTCCGCTTTAGGACCAGGCAAGGGACCCCTAGCTCCCGGGACTGCCAGCTTCGCCCGTGCCCAGCTCCCATGCGCTCCACCCCCCTACTTCCCGCTATCACTGGCCAGGGCAGCAAAGCCGCCTGATTCTCCGATCATGGCTGGGGGGCAGGGCAAAGGCAGCCCCCAGGGCTCCCTTTGGCCTGCCCCCCAGCTCTTAGCTCCCCCCTGGGTTTCCGATCACTTTCAGTGGCAGGGGGCTTCTTCCTGCTTTCCCTTTCGCCTCCCTGCATTGTGCCTACATATGCAAATTAACCGCCATCTTTGTTGGCGGTTAACCGCCATCTTAGTTGGCAGTTAATTTGCATATCGCCCTGATTAGCCAATGAAAAGGGTAGCGGTCGTACGCTAATTACCATGTTTCTCTTTTATTAGTGTAGATACTTATGATAAATTTTATAAATAATTTCCAAAACTCTGTAGGCACATCCTTTGACAAATATCGCTCACAAAGTAACTATTTTTTTTGTCTCTGATTTATTGGTATATAATTCACATACCATAAAAATCACACATTAATGGATACATTTCAATGGTTTTTAGTATATTCCTAGAATTATTTCACTATCATTTCAATAAATTTTAGAACAGTTTTACCACCCCCCAAAGAAACATTGTACCCTTTAGCTGTACCCCTTTTCCCCTATCTTCGCTGACCCCCAGCCCTAAGCAGCCACTAACATTTCTTTCTCTATAGTTTTGCTGTAAATATGCTTTCTCTATTGATACAGTTCTAGATATTTCATAAAATGACCTCATACAGTATGTCATCCATTATGACAGGCATCTTTCACTTATAGTGTTTTCAAGATTATCCATGTTATAGCATGTTTCAGTATTACATTCCCTTTTATTATCAAACTAGAGGCCTGTTGCACTAAGAGATTCGTGCAATAGGCCTTCCTTTCCCCTGGCTGCTGGCACTAGTTTGCCTCTGGCACCCAGGGCCCAGGCCTTCGCTCTGGCTGAGTTCTGGCCGGAGCTGGCCCCGGAAACATCAGGCTTCGCTGCTCTGCTGGCCCCGGGGCCGCCAGGCTTCAGTCCACCGCTTGGAGCCTATGTAATCAAATTAACCGCCATCTTTCTTGGCAGTTAATTTGCATATCGTGCTGATTAGCCAATGGGAGGGGTAGCGAAGGTATGGTCAATTACCACGTTTGTCTATTATTAGATAGGACTAGAGCAGTGATGGCAAACCTTTTGAGCTCGGCATGTCAGCATTTTGAAAAACCCTAACTTAACTCTGGTGCCGTGTCACATATAGAAATGTTTTGATATTTGCAACCATAGTAAAACAAAGACTTATATTTTTGATATTTATTTTATATATTTAAATGCCATTTAACAAAGAAAAATCAACCAAAAAAATGAGTTCATGTGTCACCTCTGACACGTGTGTCATAGGTTCGCCATCACTGGACTAGAGGCTGATGCACAAAATTCGTGCACTCAGAGGGGGGTGTCCCTCATCCTGGACTGCAGCCTCTCGCAGTCTTGGAGCTCTCAGGGGATGTCCGACTGATGGCTTAAGCCCGCTCCCTGGGGAGTGGGTCTAAGCCATCAGTCAGACATCCCTAGCGCTGCCACAGAGGTGAAAGAGGCTCCCACCACTGCTGCTGTGCTAGCCAGCCATGAGCCCGGCTTCTGGCTGAGTGGCACTCCCCCTGTGGGAGCACACTAACTACCAGAGGACAGCTCCTGCATTGAGCATCTACCTCCTGGTGGTCAGTGTGTGTCATAGCGACCGGTTGTTCTGCTGTTCGGTCAATTTGCATATTAGCCTTTTATTATATAGGGTAATGTCTTATTATGGGCCAGGCCTCTAATTCAATTTTTTTTAGGTAGTTAAAGGGAGGGGCAGAATTTTCACTTGAGCCTGAAGCTAAAATTGCCCTTAGCTCAAAAATGTGCATACCACTGAGACACATCTTGATGAGGCTCATTTTGAACCCCCACACTGTTCTAATATGTGTATAAGTATTGGGAACCATCTTATCTTTTTAGTGAAAGGAACTTTTTGTTATGTTACAATGACTAACTTTATCTCATGAGTTGTGTTTTGGCTTCAAGTCTGTATCCAGTATTCATGCAGCAAATTCAGCTCTTCTGTTCAACATTTACCTGGCATATCTTGTATTTTATTTTCTCTAAATCTTTCTAGATTTTTATGTATTAGATAGGAATAGCCCATGGACACAGACAATAGTCTGGTGAAGGCCTGGAAGGGGTGGGTGGAGGGTGGAGGAGATCAATGGGAAAAAAAAAACTAAAACAAAGGGACATCTATAATACTTTCAACAATAAAGATACATTTTAAAAAAAAGAAAATATCTTAGTTGAAAAGAGTTTTATGTGAAATAATATAAGTAATTGCTCTACACTGTACTTTATATTCTCAACTCCTCTCAAAGAGATATTAATTAACCCCATGTTCACTTAATATTAATTGACCTTATGTTCACTGACTACAGGACTGACTTCTGCCATGCCGACCCAGCACTGACTGCCACAGGGGCTGTGATCAGACCCTGCTTTTCTCTCCCAGCCTCTGTTCGGGCCTGATCGCAGCCCCCTTGGCAGTCAGTGCTGGTTCGCTGAGGTGCCCACAGCACAGCAGTCAGTGCTGGGGGCACTGACTGTAGGACTGACTTCCGGTGTTTGGTCGAGCTTTCAGTCATTTTGGCTGTTATCGACCCTGGCTCTTTATATATAGACTAGAGCCTGGTGCACAAAAATTTGTGCACTGGGGGGGGGGGACCCC
>NW_005370902.1:432097-441843 GCF_000412655.1 Myotis brandtii | reverse complement strand
GCTGTACTGGCAGCCATCAGCCTGGCTTGTGGCTGAGCAAAGCTCCCCCATGTGGGACCACACTGACCACCAGAGGGCAGCTCCTGCATTGAGCATCTGCCCCCTGGTGGTCAGTGTGTGTCATAGTGACCAGTCATTCCCAGTCTTTCTGCTGTTAGGGTCAGTTTGCATAGTACCCTTTTACTATATAGGATAGAGGCTTGGTGCACGGGTGGGGGCCAGCTGGTTTGCCCTGAAGGGTGTCCCGGATCAGGGTGGGGGTCCCGCTTGGGTGCCTGGCCAGCTGGATGACGGGCTGATGGCTGTTTGCAGCTGGTCACACCCCCTTCAGGGTGGGGGTCTCCACTGGGGTGCCTGGCCAGTCTGGGTGAGGGGCTGAGGGCCGTTTTCAGGCTGGCCTGCGACTGAAGTTCCCAGCCTCCCATTTTTTTCTTTTTTTTTTATTCTGGGATTTATTTACCTTCTATAATTGAAACTCTGTTGCCTTCACTGGTGCTCCCAGCTCTGAGGCCGCGGCTGGCTGAAAGCAGGTATCTGGGGTTTGTTTAGCTTCTATAATTGAAACTTTGGTGCTTTTGGAGCTTAGAGCAGGCTGCGGCAGGCGGGGAACCTTGGCTTCATCAATCACTGGAGCAAGCAAACCTCCTGCTGGCTTCAGCTGTGTGGCTGCTGGCCGCCATCTTTGTTGGCAGTTAATTTGCATATCTTGCTGATTAGCCAATGGGAAGCGTGTCAGAGGTACGGTTAATTACCCTTTTTGTCTTTTATTAAATAGGATAATATTCCATTGTTAGAATTGCCACATGTCAAAGTAACTTTTTAAAATAACTTGCAAATATTGACTTCTTTTTATTCCTCTTAGATTAGGACTTTGCAACTAGTGTTTGCAGATAATTGAATACTTAGTAAATCAATTTCCATTGTTTATGGGGGAAAATTCACTATCATTACTTAATAATAATGGCATCATTATTGTTATTAACATAATTGTGAGATAAGCCTTGATGCATAATATTTAAAAAGTGTACTAACACTAATCGTTGTGGGTTTTTTGTTTGTTTGTTTGTTTGTTTTTGTTTGCAATTTCAGAGACAAAAAGAAATAGCATGGCATGAAACATGGCTCAGTTCTACTACAAAAGAAATGTTAATGCCCCTTACAGAGACCGCATCCCTCTAAGGATAGTTCGAGCAGAATCAGAACTCTCACCATCAGAAAAAGCCTACTTAAATGCTGTGGAAAAGGGAGATTATGCAAGTGTCAAGAGAGCCCTAGAGGAGGCTGAAATTTATTTTAAAATAAATATTAATTGCATTGATCCTCTTGGAAGAACTGCTCTCCTAATTGCAATTGAAAATGAGAACTTGGAGCTCATTGAACTACTCTTAAGCTTTAATGTCTATGTTGGCGATGCTCTATTACATGCAATCAGGAAAGAAGTTGTTGGAGCTGTTGAGCTGTTATTGAACCACAAAAAGCCAAGTGGAGAAAAGCAGGTATGTGGAAAAATATTGTTTTTAAATTATTTTACTTGCAGAAGGTTTCTATGGGTGTTCACATGCCCTCAAATACTAATAGAAGCATTAATATCAGAATTATTATGTTAGAAAACTGTTAAGCACACAGTTCATATCCTCCAACAGTTACTGACACCACTAGTTGTACCACTTACCCTGGCAAATCTGACATTTAGTGAGAACCAAAGCAAAACAAAGTAACCTATGTTGGCTTTCTTTACATTGGAAACATTTCTATGTTGTGTTCAACACAGAATGTTGTTTGGGACTTATTGTGTATATGTGGGTGTTTTTCCTCTTGCCTTTCATTTTCTGACATTCTATAGTACCAGGCTAAATTTTTTTGGTATTTTTCTGTTTAAGCTGCTTGCCCATTTTGAGATTCTGTATCTCACTGCAAAAGTGAATTGTGTCATCAAATTTTGATATTGTTCTTTAGCAGATTCCAGTGGATCCTCTTAAATTGAGACTCAATTTTTTTTTAAGTTTACTAGAGTCCTAGCCGGTTTGCACAGTGGTTAGAGCATCGACCTAGGGACCAAATCCCAGGTTCAATTCCAGTCAAGGGCATGTACCAGTGTTGCAGGCTCCTCCTATGTCCAAGCTCTGGTCAGGGCACATGCAGGAGGCAACCAACCGATGTGTTTCTCTCATAGCGATGTTTCTCTCTGTCTTTCCCTTTCTCTCTACTCTCTCTAAAATCAGTGGAAAAATATCCTCAGATGAGGATTAAAAAAATGTTTACTAGAAAATAACTGACTATTAATTTAATATCAAATTTATTAGTGGCAAAATTATAAGCTGCATCTTAATATCATCAGTAGAAAATTAAAATGGCACACAATGTGGTTTTCTTTTCCCTCATTGTCTCCCTGTTTTTACTACTAAGGAAGTAGAGAAATCATAGACAGAAACGAATAAGGAATCTGTTTCTGTCTGTCTACAGTAGACCCTTCCCTTTGTTACTGCCTTGTATGTAAATTGTCTATTTTATCCTTTTCCTTTCACACTGAACTCTTCAACTCCCTGAATCAAGTCTATCTTACTAATTAAAAAGACATTGAACCTACTATAGTAGCTCAAATATGTTTTTTAAAGTAAAATCTTATTAAATGTCTGTTATGACATCTCTAGCAAATTTTTCCCTCTTTGATACAATGCACAAATCTCTATTTCTGCAAATGATAGACTGTTAGGAGATGTTATATATTTTTAAAGCAGCGATTTTCAACCAGAGTGTATCACAAGAATTTTTACAACACACAATACTTGACTTTTTAGTCATGCGCAATGACCTCTTTTCCCTTAGATTATCAAATTAAAAAAAAAATGACAACAGCCAACACAACAGTAGCCTTCTGGTATGAATACCCTCCTTTGAATCATAAATATATAGATCATATAATAGAGTTGCATTTTATTGGTCTTGTCACATAGTAAGGCTGCATCTTGATACCAGAAATCCTTATTTACAAGCATAGTCACCTGATTTTTAAAAACGTCACTTTGGAGCAAAAAGTCATTTGCTCAGTGGCCAGTGTTCTCAGTGGTTTAGCATCGTAGACCCATGCACCAAGAGGTCCCTGGTTCAATTCCTAGTCAGGGCACATGCCAGGGTTTCTGCTGGATACCCACTAGGGGGCGTGCAGGAGGCAGCCTATGGATGTTAATGTTTCTCTATGGATGTTTCTATCTCTCCCTCTCCCTTCCTCTCTCTCTCTAAAAGTCAATAAATTCTTAACCGGTTTGGCTCAGTGAATATAGCATCGGCCTGTGGACCGAAGGGTTCCAGGTTCGATTCTGAACAAGGGCATGTACCTCGGTGGCTCAATCCCCGGGTGAGTGCAGAAGGCAACCACTCTATGTATCTCTCTCACATCAATGTTTCTCTTTATCTGTGTCTTCCCTCCCTTCTCCATTCTCTCTAAAAATCAACAGAAAAATATCCTTGGGTGAGGAATAAGAAAGCAAAATAAAAATCAATAAAACATTTTTTTAAAGATAGCTAATTACAATTATTATTTATTATAAATCAAACAAAATCATATATCTTTATCATGTCGGCAAAATATATATATTTTTTGGTTTGTCACAGAATTTTAGTAATTAGTTTATGTATGCCATAAAATGAAAAAGTTTGAAAATCAATGTTTTAAAGCAAGCTTTGCTATAACTACTGTTGTCTTTGTTTTACTAGAGGACTTTCATCAGACTCCTTGCCATTATTAGAAAACATTTGTGGCTGGGTGTCTCCTGAAAAACTCACTGCATTCTCAGAAATCTGTGTTCTCTAGTCCAGTCTTATTTTCACCTCCACTCACCCTGTTTCCTTACCTGAACCCAAACTTTGATAAAACAACATTCCACAATAACAATACTTGTTTTGTTGCTTTGCTGGCTTTTTGTTGTTTGTTTCATATTCAGATGTTTGTGCATTACCTTTCTATCATATTGCTAAAATTTACTGATAGAAAATTTCCCTTGATTCATCTATCCTTTCAATTTTATACAAACCTTGACAGGTAATTGTAATATCGAATGACATATGTAATGTTATATCCTAGTTTTTCACCACTAAGGGAATGTAAGACACTTAAGAGTGACTAGGAATCTGTTTTTATCTGTGTAACTTCAGGTGCTACTTCCCCAGTACCTTGTGATTTTGAAATTACTTCCATAATTACATCCCTCCAATGTTTGTATTTTCTAATAACAATGACTTTAGGGTGTACGCACTCTTATGTTTATGTAGGCAACCATAAGATAGATGTTACGACTGTGTTCTAAATAATTTTAGATTTCAACAAGTCTACAGAATAAAATTGCTATTAAATGTGTTTTTCATGTTTATTACAAAATAACCTTCTTAGTTTTAATCTCTAGAAAAAATTGGCCTCTATATTTCAAGTCTCTTTAGTCAATGACATTTGTGCTGGCTAGAGTTATTTGGTGTCTGGAGAAGATATCTGCTATTATGGAAGTGTTTGTAAGAAGATGTTAAACTTTTGAGCTAAACCTTTATCTCACAAGTAGGTCCTGGCTCCTTAGAGGCACTTGATCTAAACTTTGATTGTTAATAAAAGGCAGTGAAGGTTTGAAATCTGCCAAGAGTCGGAAACATCCCAGGTGTTGAGGGATGTTTAATGAACCGAAGACACAGAGGTAAGATGAGCACACAGGTGATTGATTGCCAGACAGAGGGCTACAGCTCGCTCAGGCATGTAACAAACTCTGTACTCTCAACCATTGCTTTTATTGGGGTTTGGCACGAGGTTAGTGCGTCAGCAGTTAATCAACTAAATCTTGTTTTGTTCTATATTATTACAATAGCACATTGAAGACAACTTGCAGCTGTGCCCTCCCTTTCTGTTCTACACCCATGACTATTTAATCTTGTCCTTTCTCAGGGAGGTAAATGTTCCGGGAACTCAAGATTGTGTGCAATCTTGACCCAGCGTGACTTGCTTGCAAGTCACACGGTGCTCCTGATGGAACATCTACTTCTTCTTAGCAGGACTTCAGATCCTTGTTTATAAATGTCCAGCTACACCCAGGCCATGTGTTTCTGGAAGATTTACCTTGTATCCATTTCTGGCCAAATATTTTCCTCTTCAGTGAAGACACTGATAATATTTTTAATTGTATCTGTTTATTTGAACTTTATTTGAGCCTTATTAGAATAACCAATCTACCTACTTCTGAGATCTTGGTATGTTGTACAATGAAAGTGGAGTTGTTACAACATTAAATGTATATAATATACAGCCCACAAAAGATGTCCTCGGGGCATGGAGATGCAGCTCTATTAAAGCTTGGCTGTTTATCTGTGATTTACTTAGGTAATATAGCTCCTAAGTATAGCCAACATCTTCTGGAATAGGTTTCCATAAGTCAGTGTGTTGTAGGTAGCAAATATGTTCTAGACAGGAATTTTTTCTCTCATAAATTGTAATTCCTTAGATGATTCTTTAGATTGTTGAAAGCCAATTTGGATTTTATGATTTGCCTAAAACTCAGCCCAAAGACTCTGGGACATATTGTCATTAATTTTGGTGAGGTCATTGAAGCCAAGTGTTATAATCTAAAAACAAAAATATCCAAGTGGACAAAAATAAACATAACTTGTCTTAAAATGAGTTGATAAAGAAGGTCTAATACAAATACCATGCAGACCTGACAAATGTAGATTAGACTATATATTCTTCTTTTCCAAATTTGTCACATATCAATTTCTTTATCTGAAAAAAAGATTCAGTGTTTGATGGCATCCTGAAATCATGAGGGCTTTGAGATTTCAGATTAGTTTTTGTTTTCATCTAATACATTTACTTGAGAAAAATCTGAGGATGCTTATTGTGTCAGGTCTTGTGCTGGGCTCTGGGTAGGAGACATTGCTGCTGTTCACCAGAGTCTTAAGATCTAGTTATGAAGAAACAGGAAAAATATTATGGGAATATGAATAAAAGTGATCATAATGGAAAAGGGGAAAGAGAACCAAATCCTCAGGTAACTGTGAATTTAAATAAACAATTTGGTAAATACAAAATGTTACTGGGTATAGCACATGAAAGAGCAGGAGAAGGACCTGAAGAATAAAGAAAAAAAAGAAGGTGTAAGGGTTTATGCTTTCCTCTCAAAATTAATTTCCCTTTTACTTTATTCATACTCTCTTTAGGGAATTTACTGAGTTCTTATGCTAAAATTCATTTCTATAATATTATACTATGTTGTGTATGAGTGTGTGTGTGTGTGTGTGTGTGTGTGAGAGAGAGAGAGAGAGAGAGAGAGAGATTTTTATTTTATGCTACTTGAGGGCAGAAAGCACATTTTTTTTACCACATTTCCTTGCATATTGCTCATATCTAGTAATTATTTGTTGATTAAATAAAAGACATTCATGTGACTTGATTATTATGTTATAAGACTTAGTGAATATTTTTTTCTACTTTGTTTGAGTAGCTGAAAATCTGTAAACCTGGAACATTTACTTGGAATGAGCTAAATGTACCAGCCACTTAGGGAGAAAACTGGGGAATTTATGTCTATACTAGAGGCCCAGAGCACGGATTCCTGTACATTGAAAGGAAATTAATTAGAAGGTGGCTGGCAGAGCGGGACTGGGTGAGATGGGCTGGACACACCAGAAGCCAACCTCCCTTGGTCCCTCCACGGCTGGCCACAGGTGGCGCTGTGGCTCAAAGGGCATCTGCAGAGTGAGCAGGATCCCTCCTGCAGGTGGGGTCCCTCAGCCTGACCTGTGGGGATCGGGCCAAAACCAGCAGTCCAACATCCCCTGAGGGGTCCCGGAGTGCTAGAGGGCACTCTGCAAAGTTGCTGTTGCTCGGCAGCTCCTGCATTGAGCGTCTTCCCCCTGGTGGTCAGTGCATGTCATAGCTACCAGCCAGTTGACCAATCAGCTGGTTGCTTAGCCTTTTATATATATAGACTAGAGGCCCGGAGCATGAAATTCATGAACGGGGGCAGGTGTCCCTCAGCCCGGCCTGCACCCTTTCCAATCTGGGACCCCCCTCACAATCAGGGACATTTGGCTCCTAACTGCTTGCTTGCCTGCCTGCCTAATTGCCTTCTAAACGATTTCCTGCTGGCCTGATTGTCGCCTAGCTGCTCCCCTGCTGGCCTGATCTCCCCCAACTGCCCTCCCCTGCCAGCCTGATCACCCCCAAATGCCCTTCTCTGCAGGCCTGGTCACACCCAACTGCCCTCCCCTGCAGGTCTGATTTCACCCCCAACTGCCCTTCCCTGCAGGCCTGATGGCCCTCAACTTCCCTCCCCTGCCAGCCTGGTTGCCCCCAACTGCCCTCCCCTGCTGGCCATCTTGTGGTGACCATTTGTGGCAGCTATCTTGTGACGATGTGGGGGCAGCTATCTTGTAGTGCCCATCTTGTAATGATGTGGGGGTGGCCATCTTGTGGTGGCCATATTGTGACAACATCGTGTGACGCCACCTAGGCTTTTATTATATAGGATACACTCCAAAGATCACGTGCTTGTATGTGAAAGGTTGTAATAAAAGGATTATTGAAAAGGAGAGGCAGAGAAAGTTAGCAAATTAAAACAGGGTAGTGGTGGGGATATGGGTGTGACATTTAAAAAAATTTTTTTGAGATACATTGGTTCTCAAGCACAAAAAACTGAAGGGTCTCTTTGTCCTACATTGTTTCAACTTCTTTGATTGTTTTTGTCATTTGAGCTTGATTCAATTGCTAATTGGACAGCCCAGAACTCTGATTCCATAATTTTATCCTATAGAAATGGCACTCCCCTTTACACACAGTAAAAATTAATAGATTATAGAATGGGATGCACACTATCAGCTAGAGACTTTACTTAAGTGGAAAAGGAATATAGTCCCAAATATTCTAACATTTCCAAAAAAACTGTTTGAATCAGCAATTTTTTACTCCCAATATGTCAACTGTTTGCTATTGTTAAAGAATGTAAAATGTTGCAAAATACCAAATTCTTGTTAACACTGAAAAAAGTTGGTTAGCAAATAATTCTTATATTATACCGTCTATAGTGGAGCAGCTGAGCAGGGGTGCCGGACCAAGGTAGGGTGCTAGTCACTGTCATCAGGGCGAGCCTCTGGTAGTTACTGAAAATTCTTTTCTCTTGTGTGCTGCAGTCCTGCTCAGCGCTCGCCCCTGCTGCCTGCGCTGGACCGCTTGCACCCGCTGCTGGTGCTGGAGCTGGTCCCTCTCGTTCCACGCTGTCAGCAGGTGCAAGTGGTGACTTCCAGCCCTGATTGCTCCTGAGGGCTTCTCCACCTCCCCCTGCTCCTAAGGGGCAATTGGGGTAGCAGCCACCACTCACACCCATGGCTGGCGCTTGCCCCAATTGCTCTGCGCCATCAGCGGGTGTGAGCGGGGCCAGCATGATCAGTGCATAGGAGTGGTGGTGGCTGTAGTGGGAGCGGGGCTGCCAGCAAACAGGGGACCAAGGGACACAGCACGAGGGGCCAGGCGGGGGCATGGAGGATGGGCCAAGACCTGCCCCTGTGCCTACCTCATCCTCAAGGCCCACAATTCCTTTCAAGGTGCACGAATTCATGCACTGAGCCCCTAGTCCTATCTAATAACAGACAAACATGGTAATTAACTGTACCTCCGACACGCTTCCCGGGGACCCCCACCCTGAAGGGTGTGTGAGCAGCTGCAAACAGCCATCATCCCCTCATCCAGGCTGGCCAGGCACCCCAGTGGGGACCCCCACCCTGAAGGGTGTGTGAGCAGCTGCAAACAGCCATCATCCCCTCATCCAGGCTGGCCAGGCACCCCAGTGGGGACCCCCACCCTGAAGGGTGTGTGAGCAGCTGCAAACAGCCATCATCCCCTCATCCAGGCTGGCCAGGCACCCCAGTGGGGACCCCCACCCTGAAGGGTGTGTGAGCAGCTGCAAACAGCCATCATCCCCTCATCCAGGCTGGCCAGGCACCCCAGTGGGGACCCCCACCCTGAAGGGGGTGTGACCAGCTGCAAACAGCCATCATCCCCTCATCCAGGCTGGCCAGGCACCCCAGTGGGGACCCCCACCCTGAAGGGGGTGTGACCAGCTGCAAACAGCCATCATCCCCTCATCCAGGCTGGCCAGGCACCCAAGCGGGACCCCCACCCTGAAGCAACAAGATGGAAGCTAATTTGCATACTGAAGGCGGGCGGCAGCTGGCAAGGCTGTCCACGGTCCGGGACCCAGATTTGTGACCTGGCGGGCGGGGGGCAGTGCTTGAGGCTGTCCACGGGACCAAGACACGGATCTGTGACCCTGCCAGGCAGGGGGCAGTGCTTGAGGCTGTCCACGGGACCAAGACACGGATCTGTGACCCTGCCAGGCAGGGGGCAGTGCTTGAGGCTGTCCACGGGACCAAGACACGGATCTGTGACCCTGCCAGGCAGGGGGCAGTGCTTGAGGCTGTCCACGGGACCAAGACACGGATCTGTGACCCTGCCAGGCAGGGGGCAGTGCTTGAGGCTGTCCACGGGACCAAGACACGGATCTGTGACCCTGCCAGGCAGGGGGCAGTGCTTGAGGCTGTCTGCGGTCCCGTGACCCGGATCCGTAACCCTTCCAGGCGGGGCGGCAGCTCACACAGGGACAGATCAGCCGGGGTTGGGCAGGGCAGGACACCTGGCTTCCGCCCAGCCCCAGTCACTCTGGGCAGGTGAGTAGCGCAGAGAGCCTCTGGACAGGGGAGGCAGGCCGGTGGAGGGC
>NW_005370902.1:426503-431328 GCF_000412655.1 Myotis brandtii | reverse complement strand
GAATTAATGAGAGAAAACGTTGATTCTCCTGCTGCCCACGAAGGTGGAAAGTGAAGTGTGGAGACATGTGGGGAGTGAGCGAGGTTCCCTGTCTGGGGGTTCCAAATCTGCTGTTGGTTTCTTTCACCGCTGACTAGAGATATACAGGGTGTCCCCCCAAAATGTATACACACTTTGAATACCTACTAATTCCAATGGTTTTAAGCATAAGAAAGAAACAACAATGGAGCTGTTATCTGTTAAAAGTGTGGGCACAAACAGGCAGTTGGACATTCCCTGAGGGGTCTCAGATTGGAGAGGGTGCAGGCTAGACTGAGTGTCCCCTTCCCCCCCTACCCCAGTGCACGAATTTTGTGCACCAGGCTACTAGTATACTATAATAAAGTTTAATTTATAAATTAGGCATAAAAGCGATTAACAACAATAGCTAATGATAAAATAGAATGATTATAACAATATACTATAATAAAAGTTATGTGAATGTGGTCTCACTCTTTCAAAATATCTTATTAATATGTTTATACAGTGTGGATATGCTAGACTAGACAAAGGGATGATTTACTACTCTGGCAGGAAGTAGCTGGAAAGCTCAAGGTGTTGTTAAACATCTGATATAACATTGGAAAACACTTGATTCTTATTTTTGTGGTTGTTAATCTTCTCCTGAGGATATTTTTCCATTGATTTTTTAGAGAGTGGAAGGGAGATGAAGAGACAGAGAGAGAAACATCAATGTGAAGAGACACATCGATTGGTTGCCTCGCACAGGCACACACCCTGGCCAGGGCGGAGATCAAGCCTGAAATCAAGATATGTGCCCTTGACTAGAATTGAACCTGGGACCCTTCAGTCTGGGGCCAATGTACTATCCATTGAGCCAAACTGTTTAGGGCTTGTTTCTTATTTTTCAGTGTATTTCACACAGTATCTTTATGGTATTGGGTTTATAGTAAACTAGAAGCCCAGTGCGTGAAATTGCACGGCCCTGCCCACCCATGTGCCCTGCAGCACTCGCAGCCCCGCCCACCCACGCATGCCCCCCCCCACATGCCCGCAGTCCTGCTGCGTTCGCAGCCCTGCCCATTTGTGCTCACCTCACTGTACTCGCAGGCCCACCCACCTGTGTGCACCTCTACTGCACACCCGCACTTGTCTTTGGTCATTATGGCATTCGGCCACAGGCCTTTTACATTTGAATTCATTTAATGGAGAGATATGGGAAATGTGTGTTCTAGCTTTCTGTCAAAATGTTACTCATCTCTTTGAGGATATGGACTGTTTCATCTTTATTTTTCTCAATTATGAGACTATAATACTTTGCCAGACAATAGATTCAATAAATATTTGTTGATTGAAGTATGAATGCATTATTGAATTACAAAGATTTTTAAGTCATGGTAGTATTTTAAAAAATAAATTATTTGAAGAAGTTAATATTTTGGAACAATCACCTTTGCAGTAGTGGAGGGAAGAAATTGAAGACATATTTTTTTTCATTATTTAGAATTGTTTATATATTATATTACTAACTATTATAAAACCCAATGGCCCCTTTTTATCTTGCTAAGGCTTTCACTCTATTAACTGTTTAAGATAAAGCCTTTTATTCCTTACATTGCAATATGCAGTAAAGACAGCATATAAATTATGTCAGAGTAAAAAGAAATGCTACAATGATTAAAATTATGTAATTTTAAAATTAGTTATTCATTGATCAATAAATCATTATTGAATATATTTGGTTGTCCTATAAAATATTACCATGTAATAATTATTCAACAAAATTCAAATTATTATAAAAATAAATTTAGAATAGTTCGTGTATTAACAATTATAAATTCACAATGATTTATTTAGACTTAAAAATCATAAACAGAACATTTATTCTTGGTATATTCTCATATATTTTAATCAATTACTTAATAATATCTCTAATATTATGACACTGACCTTTTTTCTGAAAAATGTATTTCCTTTTCAAAAATTTATTGTTGACACTATTACAGATGTCTACCTCCCACACACTTTTTTACCAACCTCAACCTAAACCCCAAACTCCCTTCCTCTGGTCATCACCACACTGTTGTCTGTGTTTGCAGGCTATGCATATATGTTCTTTAGTTGATCTCTTCACCTTCTTTCATCCAGTACCCACCTTCACACTCCCTTCTGACATCTGTCAGTTTGTTTCATATATTCATGCCTCTGGTTCTATTTTGTTTGTCAGTTTATTTTGTTCATTATATTACACATATAAGTGAGATCATATGGTATTTGTATTTTTCTGTCTGGCTTATTTTGCTTAGCATAATAATCTTCAGGTCCACCCATGCTATCTGAAGAAGGTATGAGATCCTCCTTTTTTACAGTCACA
Organism: Myotis brandtii; assembly: GCF_000412655.1. NCBI lineage: Eukaryota > Metazoa > Chordata > Mammalia > Chiroptera > Vespertilionidae > Myotis > Myotis brandtii. Next base: position 428,954 of record NW_005370902.1, on the reverse strand, counting down.
TAGCATTCCATTGTGTAAATGTACCACGGTTTTTTATCCACTCATCTACTGATGGGCATTTGGGCTGTTTCCAGATATTGGCTATTGTATATAATGCTGCAATGAACATAGTGGTGCATATATTCATTTGAATTGGTGTTTCAGGTCTAGTAGAATATATTCCTAGAAGTGAGATTCCTAGAAGTGGGACAAAGGCAGTTTCATTTTTAATTTTTTGAGGAAACTCCACGTTGTTTTTTACAGAGACTTAACCAGTCTGCATTCTCACCAACAGTACACAAGGGTTTCTTTTTCTCCACATTTTTGCCAATACTTGTTTGTTGATTTAATGATGGTAGCCATTCCAGCAGGTGTGAGGTGATTTTTCATTGTGGTTTATAATTTGCATCTCTCTGATAACTAGTGACATTAATCATTTATTCATATGTCTATTGGCTATCCATATGTCCTCTTTGGAGAAGTGTCTATTCAGGTCCTTTGCCAAATTTTTATTTGGATTGTTTGTGTTTTGGGTGTTGGGTTTTATAAGTGCTTTATATATTTTGGAAATTAACCCCTTATCAGACATATCATTGGCAAACATATTCTCCCATACAGTGAGTCCCCTTTTAATTTGGTTGATGGTTCCCTTAGCTGTGCAGGAGCTTTTTAGTTTGATGTGGTCCCATTTGTTTATTTTGTTTGTGCTTGCCCTAGCAAAAATATTGCTGTGAGAGATGTCTGAGATTTTACTGCCTATATTTTCTTCTAGGATTTTTATGGTTTTGCAACTTACATTTAAGTCTTTTATCCATTTTGAGTTTATTCTTGTATATGGTGAAAGTTGGTGGTCTAGTTTCGGTTTTTGCATGTACCTGTTCAATTTTCCCAACACGATTTATTGAAGAGTCTGTCATTATTGCATTGTATGCTCTTGCCTACTTTTTCAAATATTAATTGACCATAGAAATGTGGGTTGGCCAACCTGGCATGGCTCAGTGATTGAGCGTGGACCTATGAACTAGGAGGTTGCAGTTTGATTCCCGGTTAAGGCACATTCCCAGGTTACAGGTTTGATCCCCATTGGGGAGTGTGCAGGAGGCAGCCAATCAATGATTCTCTCTCATTATTGATGTCACTATCACTCTCTCCCTCTCCCTTCTCCTCTGAAATCAATAAAAATATATATATTTAAAGAATAAAATAAATGTGGATAGATTTTTTGGCTCTCTGTTCTGTTCCTTTGAACTATATTCCTGTTCTTACGTCAGTATCAGGCTGTTTTTATTACAATGACCTTGTGGTATCGTTTGATTATGTATTTTGATACCTCCATCTTTTTCTTCTTTCTCAAGATTTCTGGTGCTCTTCAGGGTCTTTATGGTTCTATATAAATGTTTGGAATATTTGCTTTAGTTCTGTGTAATATACCATTTGATATTTTAATGGGGATTGCATTGAATCTATAGATTGCTTTGGGAAGTATGAACATTTTAATGATGTTCCAATCCATGAACACAGTATTGTTTCCACTTACTTGTATCTTCCTCAGTTTCTTTCTCTAATGTCATACAGTTTTCTGAGTAAAGGTTCTTTTACCTCCTTGTTACATTTATTCCTAGGTACCTTATTTTTTTGTTGCAATAGTAACGGTAATTGTTTTCTGTTTCTCTTTCTGATAGTTCATTGTTGGTGTATAAAAATGCCACTGATTTCTGAATATTAATTTTGTATCCTGCTACTTTACCAAATTCATTATTAGATTTAGTAGTTGTTTGGTGGAGTCTTTGGGGTTATCTATGTACAATATCATGTCATCTTTATGACAGTTTTATTTCCTCCTTTCCAATTTGGATCACAGTTATTTCTTCTTCTTTTCTGATTGCTGTGGCTAGGACTTCAAGTATTATTTTGAAAAAGAGTGGTAAAAGCAGGCATCTCTATCTTCTTCCTGATATTAAAGGAAATGCTTTTAGTTTTTGCCCATTGAGTATGATGTTAGCTGTAAGTTTTTTCATATATGGCCTTTATTTTATGTTGAGGTATGGTCCCTCTATTCTCACTTTGCTGAGAATCTACACTAATAAAAGAGAAACATGGTAATTGGCGTACGACCGCTACCCTTCCCATTGGCTAATCAGCATATCCTTATGCAAATTAACTGTCAGCCAAGATGGCGGCCGGCAGCCAGGCAGCTGGAAGCGAACATGAGGCTTCCTTGCTTCAGTGACTGCAGACTCCAACGTTGCCGGCCTCTGAGTTGCAACTCTAAGCAACAATGTACTATGTTGCAAATAAGAAGCTAAACAAAACCCTAGAAACCAGCTTTCAGCCTGCCGGGATCTCAGAGCTGAAGTTATACATTGTTTCGATTATAGAAAGGCAAACAAACCAGATACCAGCTTTCAGCAGAGGAAGCCTCACAGCTAGAGCCAGAGCTAAAGCTGGCCCAGAATAAAATAAAAAAAAGAG
>NW_005370902.1:423223-425297 GCF_000412655.1 Myotis brandtii | reverse complement strand
CACCCAAAGGCCTAAGTGACCGGTCAACAAGTAGCTATGATGTGCACTGACCACCAGAGGGCAGACACAGGAGCTACCCCATGTTGGTCAGTGTGCTCCCACAGAGGGCATGCTGCTCAGCTGACCAATAGGCACCAGATGCTGGGCTCATGGCTGGTGAGCACAGCTTCGGCGGGGTGAGCCTTTCCAGCAGACACTCCCCTGCGTGCCCTTCCCCCATCTAGACAGGGACCGGGATCGGGACTGGCATTGGGACTGACTGGGCGTGAGCCTGTGGATGCTTCTCGGTCATGGGCACACCAGTATCACCCTAGGACAGCACGTAGAGACCACAGCGGAGCTGCAGTGAGCCTACCAAGCAGTGGTGGCGGCAGGCACAGTGGGTCTGAGATGAGCGGGAGCTGCTAGGTGCCCTCGCCTGGGCTCGGGCTCCTTCCTGGCAACCTGCCCCTTCAACACTACTAAATCCCTTGGGGATGTAGGACTGCTGGTTTTGGCTGATCCTGCAGGCCAGGCCAAGGGACCCCACTGGTGCATGAATCTCGCACGGGGCCTCTAATTTTTATCATAAGTGGCTGCTGGATTTTTCTATATCTATTGATAGGATTACATATTTTTAATCTTTCATTTTGTTTATGTGATGTACAATTTTTTTTAATACTCTACCAACCTCGCATCCCCAGAATAAATCCCCCTTGATCATGGTGTGTGATCTTTTAATGTATTGCTGGATTGATTTGCTAATATTTTGTTGAGGAATTTAGCATCTGTGTTCATTAAGGATATTGGCCGATAAGTTTATTGTGTTGAAATATTTTTATCTGTTTCTGGAATTAGGATATTATTCCTAATAATCTACACTAATAAAAGAGAAACATGGTAATTAGCGTACGACCGCTACCCTTCCCATTGGCTAATCAGCGTATCCTTATGCAAATTAGCTGTCAGCCAAGATGGTGGCCGGCAGCCATGCACTGAAGCGAGCAGGGAGGCTTGCTTGCTCCAGTGACTGCAGACTCCAACGTTCCCCGCCTAACTTGCCGGCCTCTCAGCTGCAACTCTAAGCAACTATGTACTATGTTGCAAATAAGAAGCTAAACAAAACCCCAGAAACCGGCTTTCAGTCAGCCCTGGACCGCAACATTGTATCGATGTTTTCAGCAGCGAGGCCTCAGAGCTAAAGCTGGCCCAAAATAAAAAAAAAAAAAAAGAAAACAAGGAGCGGTTGGGAGCTTCAGTCACTCTTGGGAGCTTCAGTCACTCGCCAGCCGGAAAACAGCCCTCACCCCGTCGCCCAGACTGGCCAGGCACCCCAGTGGGGACCCCCACCCTGATCCAGGACCCCCTTCAGGGCAAACCAGCCGGCCCCCATCCGTGCACCAGGCCTCTATCCTATATAGTAAAAGGGTAATATGCCTCCCGGCACCAGGATCAGCGGAGCAGCGAGGCTCCCGGCACCGGGATCAGCGTGACAGGGGGCAGCGCCCAAACCCCCTGATCGCCCTGCGGCTCTGTGTGTGACAGGGGGCGGGGCCACAACCTTCCTATCCGCCCTGCTCTGTTCGTGACAGGGGAAGGCGCCCCAACTCCCTGAGCAGCCCTGCTCTGTGCCTGATAGGGGGGAGCTCCCCAATCCCCTGATTGCCCTGCGGCTCTGTGTTTGACAGGGTGCAGCGCCCCCAACCCCCTTATCGGCAATGCTCTGTGCATGACAGGGGGTGGCGCCGCAACCTCCCCATCGACCCTGCCTTGAGTGTGATAGGGGGCGGTGCCCCAACCCCGCAATCAGCCCTACCCTGAGCGTGACTGAGGGTGGCATCGCAACCTCCAGATCCGCCCTGCTCTGTGCATGACGGGGCGGCGCCCCAACTCCCCAATCAGCCCTGCTCTGAGCCTGACCAGGGGCTGCACTTAGGGATTGGGCCTGCCCTCTGCCACCCAGGAGCAGGCCTAAGCCAGCAGGTCGTTATCTCCCGAGGGGTCCCAGACTGCGAGAGGGCACAGGCCGGGCTGGGGGCCCCCCCCCCCCCCGCCCCCCGAGTGCACAAATTTTTGTGCACCGGGCCTCTAGTAT
>NW_005370902.1:418509-422419 GCF_000412655.1 Myotis brandtii | reverse complement strand
CCACAAGCCAGGCTGATGGCTGCCAGTACAGCTGTGGTGGTGGGAGCCTCTCCTGCCTCCTCAGCAGCGCTAAGGATGTCCGACTGCAGCTTAGGTCTGCTCCCCGCTGGCAAGTGGACATCCCCCGAGGGCTGCCGGGCTGCCAGAGGGATGTCTGATTGCCAGCTTAGGCCCAATCCCCTGGGGAGCAGGCCTAAGCCAGCAGGTGGTCATCCCCTCAGGGGTCCCAGACTGCGAGAGGGCACAGGCCAGGCTGAGGAACCCCCTGAGTGTACAAATTTTTGTGCACTGGGCCTCTAGTATCCTAATAAGAGCTTGGAAGTATACTCTCCTCTTAAAATTTTGGAACAGTTTGAGATGGATAGGTGTTAGTTTTTATTTGAATGTTTGGTAAAATTTGCCAATGAAGCCATCTAGTCCAGAACTTTTGTTTGCTCTAAGCTTTTTTATTGCTGTTTCAATTTCATAGTTGTTATAGTCCTATTCAGGTTTCTGACTCTTCCTGATTGAGTTTTTGAAAATTGTATGTTTCTAGGAATTTGTCCATTTTACCCAGGTTGTCCAATTTGTTGGCACATAGTTGTTCATAGTATTTTCATACAATTCTTTGTATTACTGTAAAGTAAGTTATTACTTATCCTCTTTCATTTCTGATTTTATTTATTTGGGTCCTCTCTCTTTTTTTTTATGATTCTGTTTAGAGGTTCATCAATTTTGTTTATCTTTTCAAAGAACCAACTCGTGGTTTCCTTGATCTTTTGTATTACTGTTATTTTTAGTCTTTAGGTCAGTTATTTCCTTCCTTCTACTTACTCTGGGCTTTTCTTGTTGTTCTTTCTGTAGTTCTTTTAAGGGTAGAGTTATATTGTTTATTTGAGTTTTTGTTTGTTTGTTGTTGTTTTTTTTTGCTTCTTGAGCTAGGCCTATAATTCTATGGACTTCACTTTCAGGACTGCTTTTGCTGTTTCCCATAGATTTTAGGTTGTTGTGTGTTAAAAATGTATGCTTTTCAATATGGCCATTTTATAATGTTTCTTGATAAAACATCCTGTAAGTTTTTCAAAGTAACATTTTATGGTTAATGAATTGTTGACACTTTAAAAATATATGGAAAACTATGGTGAAATTATACTGAATTCAGAAAATCCCATTAAATTACATCTGTCATTTAAATCTACATTTATTATAGGAACTTATTTACTTGTAGTTTTTTAATGTTTTTGTTGATTTCAGTGAGACAGGAAGGGAGAGGGATAGAGAGATAGAAGCATCAATAAGAGAGAGATGATGAGAGAGAAACATCAATTGACTGCCTCCTGCACGCCCCCTACTGGGGATTGAGCCCACAACCTATGTGAGTGCCCTGACTGGGAATCAAACCATCAAACCTGGGATCTCTTGGTTCTTGTGTCAATGCTCAACCACTGAGCAACACCAGTGGGGTTACTTATAGTTTTGATTTTACTAAATGTCTGCCATAGCAAATACTTAGTGTATAGTTATAGATGACCTCTTGTTCGGTTTTATTTAAAGGATTTCTTTCTCTGTGTAGTAAATATATAACTAAATTATTAGTTAATGTTATCTTTAAAATGAAAGATTACTTAAAAATAATGCAGTATGTATTGATCCTATTTAAATGAAACATACTATCTCATAAGGCAATACCGTTTCCTTTATTAGTGCATTTTAAAAATCGTGGTTGTTGCTATTTTTATCAACTAATTGCATATATTTCAAATCTTTATATCTTGATATAGTGTTTCTTATAAAACAAATTGATATTCTAAATGGCCAGATGAAATAAAAGCATGTAGGTTTAATTATTCACATGTAAAGCCTACACCTCTACTTAAAAGTAGTAGAATTGAAGTTTAATATTAGTGGTGTTTTCTGCATGCTTCTTTTCCTTTTGATCCTATTTCCTTCATATTTTACCAGCAGCATATTTTAATGTGACATGTGTCATTTTTTTTCTGTTATTCCTGCTTAACTTATCCTTATGTAGCTTTTATTTTCACAGATGACACTGTAACTTTTTGCCAGCATGGAGAAATATTAAACCAAAAATTGTACAGCAGCATGGTGTAATGTAAGACATACAGACTTGGGTGTCAGACAAGTGGACCTGGGTTCAAAGAGCAGGCCTTTCACTTACTTTCTGAGGGAACATATGTATAATATGTGAATAATCAATGGAGAGGGTTAATGTACGTAGCAAATGCTTACTAAATAGTGCCTATTAAATTATTTTCCTCATTATCATTTCTAGAGTATATATAACCCAAAGGAAATTACGCATAAACACACTAGTGACCTGATTTACTAGGGAGCAATTGTTTATCCTATCTAATAAAGAGGGAATATGCTAATTGACACTCACACCATTGCAAAGACGGTGGAGCCCACAGCCAATAAGGAGGGAATATGCTAATTGACTGCCCAGCCCTCAAAGATGGCGGCGCCCACAGCCACATGATGGTGGTGCCCAATCCCCTCAGCCCCACTGTGGCAGCAGGCGTGCGGCAAGGCCTCCGGAGTTCCCTAGTTCCCTCAGTCCCCCAGCCTCCCAGGGCCGGCCCGAGGCGCAGGCAAGCCTTGGATGACAGCTTCCCAGCCACCCAGGTCTGCCCAAGGCTCAGGTAACCAGGGCTGGCCATGGCTTGCACTGCTGGAAGTGGCAGCAGCAGAGGGGTGATGGGGGATTCGCCTTCCCCTGATTGCCAGGTCGCCTCCCACCCCTGAAGGCTCCCGGACTGTGAGAGGGAGCAGGCTGAGCTGAGGGACCAGTGCATGAATTTTCATGCACCAGGCCTCTAATATATATATACTAGAGGCCCGGTGCACAAAAATTTGTGCACTGGCAGGGGGATATCCCTCAGCCCCACTTGTGCCCTCTCACAGTCTGGGACCCCTCCGGAGATAATGACCTGCTGGCTTAGGCCCACTCCCAGGTGGCAGAGGGCAGGCCCAATCCCTAGGTGCCTGCCCCGCAGCCCCTGGTCAGGCTCAGAGCAGGGCCGATTGGGGAGTTGGGGCACCGCTCCCTGTCATGCACAGAGCCACCTGATCAGGGGGTTGGGGTGCTGCCCCCTGTCACGCACAGAGCAGGGTCAATCAGGGGGTTGGGGAGCTCCCCCCTGTCACGCACAGAGCAAGGCGGATCAGGAGGTTGCGATGCCACCCTCAGTCACAATCAGGGTAGGGCCGATTTGGGGGTTGGGGCGCCGCCCCCTGTCACACTCAAGGCAAGGTCGATGTAGAGGTTGTGGTGCCACCCCCTGTCACGCAGAGAGCAGGGCGGATCAGGGGGTTGGGGCACTCCCCCCTGTCACACTCAGGGCAGGGCCGATGGGGAGGTTGCGGCTCCACCCTGTCACACACAGAGCAGGGCCGATGAGGGGGTTGGGGCGCCTTCCCCTGTCACGAACAGAGCAGGGTGGATAGGGAGGTTGTAGCCCCACTCCCAGTCACACACAGAGCCCCAGGGCAATCAGGGGGTTTGGGCGCTGCCCCCTGTCATGCTGCTCCAGGGGACAGGAGGCCTCACGGCTCCGCTGATCCCAGTGCTGTGAGGCCTCGTGGCTCCACTTGACACCGGGACAGTGAGGCCTCACTGCTCAGCTGATCCCGGTGCTAGGAGGCCTCGCTCCTCCACTGATCCCAGTGCTGGGAGGCCTCGCTGCTCCACTGATCCCAGTGCTGGGAGGCCTCGAAGCTCTGCTGATCCCGGTGCTGGGAGGCCTCACTGATCCCAGGCCGGGAGGCCTCGCGGCTCTGCTAATCCCAGGCCGGGAGGTCTTGCAGCTCCCCTGATCCCGGTGCTGGGAGGCATATTACCCTTTTACTATATAGGATAGAGGCCTGGTGCATGGGTGGGGGCCAGCTGGTTTGCCCTGAAGGGTGTCCT
>NW_005370902.1:406495-417438 GCF_000412655.1 Myotis brandtii | reverse complement strand
TATAATTAGAGGCCCGGTGCACAAAAATTTGTGCACTGGTGGGGGGGTATCCCTCAGCCCCACTTGTGCAATCTCACGGTCTGGGACCCTTCGGGAGATAATGACCTGCTGGCTTAGGCCCGCTCCCGGGTAGCAGAGGGCAGGCCCAATACCTAGGTGCCAGCCCCGCAGCCCCTGGTCGGGCTCAGAGCAGGGCGGATCAGGAGGTTGTGATGGCACCCTCAGTCATGCTCAGGGTAGGGCTGATTGGGGGGTTGGGGCGCCGCCCCCTGTCACCCACAGAGCAGGGCCAATCAGGGGTTTGGGGCACTCCCCCCGTCACACTCAGGGCAGGGCCGATGGGGAGGTTGCGGCTCCACCCTGTCACACACAGAGCAGGGCCCATGAGGGGGGTTAGGGCGCCGCATCCTGTCACACACAGAGCAAGGCCCATCAGGGGGCTTGGGTCGCCACACCCTTTCACACACATAGCAGGGCCAATCACGGGGTTGGGGAGCTACCCCCTATCAGTCACAGAGCAGGGCTGATCAGGGGGTTGGGGCGCCTTCCCCTGTCAGGAACAGAGCAGGGCGGATAGGGAGCTTGTGGCCCCACCCCCTGTCACACACAGAGCCGCAGGGCGATCATGGGGTTTGGGCGCTGCTCCCTGTCATGCTGCTCCAGGGGCCAGGAGGCCTCGTGGCTCCGCTGATCCCAGTGCTAGGAGGCATCGTTGCTCTGCTGATCCTGGTGCTGGGAGGCCTCGCTGCTCCGTTTGACATTGGGGCAGTGAGGCCTCCGCTGCTCAGCTGATCCCGGTGCCAGGAGGCCTCGCGGCTTCGCTGATCCCAGTGCTGGGAGGCATATTACCATTTTGCTATATAGGATAGAGGCCTGGTGCACGGGTGGGGGCCGGCTGGTTTGCCCTGAAGGGTGTCCCGGATTAGGGTGGGTGTCCCGCTTGGGTGCCTGGCCAGCCTGGGTGAGGGGATGATGGCTGTTTTCTGCTGGTTGCACCCCCTTCAGGGTGGAGTTTCCACTGGTGTGCCTGGCCAGTCTGGGTGAGGGGCTGAGGGCCGTTTTCAGGCTGGCGGGTGACTGAAGCTCCCAACCTCTCTTTTTTTCTTTTTTATTCTGGGATTTATTTACCTTCAATGCTGTCACTGGAGCTGAGAGCCGGCTTTAGCTCTGAGGCTCGGCTCCAGCTCTGAGACCTCGGCTGCTGAAAGCAGGTTTCTGGGCTTTGTTTACCTTCTGTATTTGAAACTTTGTTGCGACTCCAGCTCTGAGATCCTGATTGACTGGTTTCTGGGTTTTGTTTAGCTTCTATATTTGCAACATAGTTTCTTAGAGTGCAAGCTCAGAGGCCGGCAGCGACAGTCGGGGAACCTTGGCTTCCTCCTCCACTGGAGCAAGCAAGCCTCCTGTTCGCTTCAGTTGCCTGGCTCCCAGCCGCCATCTTGGCTGGCAGTTAATTTGCATATCTAGCTGATTAGCCAATGGGAAGCTTGTCGGAGGAATGGTTAATTACCATGTTTGTCTATTATTAGATAGGATATATATATATATGTATATATAATGCAAATTAGGCCGGGAAACCGTAATGGGTCACCACTGGACAGGAGGAGGTTGCGCTCAGCAACAGGGGTGGGGCAGAACTGGGGACTGGCTCCCTTAGTAGTCCTGCAGGGTCAATCTCAAGAGGACAGGCAAGGTACCAATGGACCAGTGCTGCCAGCATGATCCCAACAGCACTGCCGGCCTCCTGGAACTTGGTCTCGGGCACTGAGGCTGCTTCCCCTCCCTTAGACTGGCTCCCTTAGTAGTCCTGCAGGTTGAATCTGAAGAGGACAGACCAGGCACCAGCAGACATGAATGTAAGCAGACAGAAGGAAAAAAGACCTTCAAGGCCTGTCCAAGGTGGATTTGCATTTAAAACCAAATGGGGTGGGTCTGGAGCTGCACGGCACTGACAACCATGGCAGTCTCCCTGTCGGCAGCATGGCTGAGGCTAGGAGTGTGAGGAGTGAGGGCCATGAAAGCTGGAGGCCTTGGCTGCGAATAGTCAGCTAATTTCAGCTCCCAGGAGGGTGCCATCAGGGAAGCCGGTGGAACCTTCACAAAAAAAAGAGAAGGCTGAAGAGGAAGGATACTTCAGAAAGTAGACTAAAGAACAGCTGGAAGCCTTGAAGAAACAACATGAAGAAGAGATCACTCATCATAAAAAGGAGATTGAGCATCTGCAGAAAGAAATTGAGCAGCACAAGCAGAACATCAAGAAACTGAAAGATCATGATACTGCGGTGGTGTCAGGGTGAGGAACAGCCATATTTGCCAGTGCACCCGAGCTGTCAACAACAAAAAGTGTTTGGGAGCTCAGCAGGCACATGGATGGGTGCACGGATGCCAGGACCACCCGCCACGGGGTGGGGGGGGGCAGTTGGGAGGGAATGTCTTACAAACCGAACTTGACCACACACATGCCCACCGCTTCCCTCAACACCACTGGGAGCGTCCACCTGCCTTCCACCAACATGGCGACGTCCTCCCAGTACCGCCAGCTGCTGAGTGACTAGGACCACCATCTCTAGGCTACACGTAGGGAACAGAGAACAGTCAGGTTCCCAGAGAAAATATTCTGAGCTGTTGGCCATTATCAAAGAGCTGGGGAAGGAGATCAGACCCACGTACACAGGCAGCAAGAGCACGATGGAGAGACTGAAACGAGGCATCATCCACGTGACAGGGCTGGTTCGGGAGTGCTTGGCCGAGATGGAGCGGAACACCAGGTCCTAGCCCCTGAGTCAGCGTGAAAAGCTTTCCATCTTCTTCCAAGAAGTGACAGCTCATGCCTGCACCCCCTTCAGATGAAACTTGGTTTCAAAATGGTAACAGCTTGGTTTCTCCTCCCGGTACCCCTCCCGTGGTTGATCAGGCTCCAAACCTCCCATAGCTGAGATGGAGAAGAGATTTTTGCAGTTATTAGATTTACATATTAGTTAGGAACTACCCAGGGCATTTTGTGTATTTTTTAAAGCATTGATTTACATGATGCATGTCAGTTACTTATCACAGCAAACTGTAGTTGGCCTCCCAGATACCGGTGTTTCTCTTCGGGATATATTTCTGTTCCTCACATGGTTCTTTATGTCTCTCTTCTGAGCTGATCCAACGCTGAGGGTTTGTTTCAGTGAGTCCTGAGGCAGTGCTTTAGTAGCCAGTGCCTGTTCGCCACACAGTATAAATTCTGCTCAATGTAATTTTTTTTTTTGCTTAAGCATTTGCATGAATATTAGTACTTTGAAGTTGATCTTTAAAATGCACAAGTTATAAATACAGAAGAAAGAGCATCTTATGGAACTTTGCCTGACAAGGACCCCTGAAATTTCCCCTAAGGATGTATGTAGATTTCAGTTCCGCCTTTCCCATCAGTGGATCCAAACATCTGGAAGAAAGTGACTAATACTGTTTGCATCTTGTATGTATTTATTACTTGATGTAATAAAGCTTATTTTCATTAACAAAAAAAAACCAAACAAAAACAAATTGAAAGATCATGCTGATGCTTAAGTGCACACAGTTCCCCATAAAATGGCTACATACTGTCCACTTCTATGAAGACATAGTTCTGGTAACTAATATCTATCTTTGCTGCCAACAGATTATAATAAATTGTGATCAGTTGAAAAAAAAAACCAAGTGGGGTGATGTCGGAATTACCCAAGTGTGCCCCCAACCCCTTCACCTGCCCAGACGCCTAGGGTCCCTTTACAGCTGGGCTGAGCCCAGTGCTGCCCAGTGGCCTGGACACCAGGCCTGACAGCCTCTCTGGCTTGACCCAAGCATCTAAAGTTCGCATTAGTTGCCAACTTAAGAAATTGGAGCATTCACATAAAATCAGGATTCCCCACTTCTCTTTCCAAGGTGGTTGATTGGGCTACCAACCAAGGGTGGTTGGTGTCACTTCAACCCTAAGAGGAATCCCCAGCTTGGGGGTGTGGTGAGGAGGAAGCTATCCGTACAGACAGTTCAGTTGTGTAAACTCCCGCTGACTGGCACAGCCCAACAGTGTGGCTGCTCAACTGCGAGGCAGCACAGCCATGAAACAGTGTGGCTGTTAAACAAGGCCCCTCTCCAGCTTTCAGGGGGCTTCACCTACTCCAACCCACTGCACCCCACTCTGCCCTGAGCTGCCCAGTGCACCACACTCTGCCCCAGTGAGACAGCTTCAATGTTTCAGCTCCAGCAGACAGAACACGTCCCAGCGGAAAAGGAAAGAGTAGCCCTGGCCAGTGTTGCTCAGTGGATAGAGCCTCCGCCTGAGGACTGAAGGGCCCGGAGTTCAATTCCTGGTCAGGGCACATGCCTGGGTTGTGGGCTTGATCCCCAGTGTGGGGCGTGCAGGAGGCAGCCAATCAATGATTCTCTCTCATCATTGAGGTTTCTATTTCCCTCCCTCTCTGAAATTAATTTATACTAATAAAAGGGTAATATGATAACAACTTCTGGACGACTTTTCAGATGTCCTTTCGGACAGAGCCATGGTGGCGGGGCCGAGGCAGAGGCGGTTAGGGGCAATCAGGCCAGCAGGGAAGAGCAGTTAGGAAATCAGGTTGGCAGGGGGGAGCAATTAGGGGGATCAGGACAGCAAGGTAGAGCAATTAGGGAGAACAGGCTGGCAGGCAGGTGAGCAGTTAGGAGCCAGAGGTCCCAGATTGCGAGAGGGTGCAGGCTGGGCTGAGGGCCCCCCCCCCCATGCATGAATTTCATACACCAGGCCACTAGTTTTTAATAAAACAATGGTATTTGCAATGTAGCATATCTTGTCATCTGGATAGAGGAATAGATGAAAATAGAAAACATGAGGCTAGACCTCCTATGTCTGCTGCCATCTTTAATCATTGGTTGGATGTTAGGAATTCAGAAGAAAACACACACACACACACACACACACACACACACACACAAACACTGAAGAATTAAAATACTTTTATTACAGAGGAAAATTGGTTTTAAAACAAATAATTAACTATTTTTAATGTATTTCTTAATTATTTAGGAAATCATCATCTGGGAAAGAAAAGCAAAGATTGTCAGTCAGAAACTAAGTTGGAAGCAAGAAGGGCTGTAACCAAATAGCGAGTTTCCATAGCCACTTATTTAAGATTCCTAAAATGTTGTAATTCAGATTAAAGAAAGAATAATATATCGTTATATAGGAAAGTTATTTTTCTGTAATTCTCTCTTGATTTTTTGGAAAAACAGCTATATCCCTCCACATAAAACAGGCAAAAGATTTATGAACTCTGTTCAACATTCTATGGCATGCTGTCTGAAATTCACAGGCTTGAACAAATGAATAAATATTCATTAAATCTGCTTTCCTCTTTTTCCTAGGTACCTCCCATACTCCTTGATAAGCAGTTCTCTGAATTCACTCCGGACATTACACCAATCATCTTGGCAGCCCACACAAATAATTATGAGATAATAAAACTTTTAGTTCAGAAAGGAGTCTCGGTGCCTAGACCCCATGAGGTCCGCTGTAACTGTGTTGAATGTGTCTCCAGTTCAGATGTGGATAGCCTTCGCCACTCACGCTCCAGACTCAATATCTACAAGGCCTTGGCTAGCCCTTCTCTCATCGCACTGTCAAGTGAAGATCCTTTTCTCACAGCCTTTCAACTAAGTTGGGAGCTTCAGGAATTGAGCAAGGTGGAAAATGAATTCAAGTCTGAGTATGAGGAACTTTCACAACAGTGCAAACAGTTTGCTAAGGACCTACTGGATCAGACAAGAAGCTCCAGAGAACTAGAAATCATTCTTAATTACCGAGATGATAATAGTCTCATAGAAGATCAAAGTGGAAATGATCTTGCAAGACTAAAATTGGCCATTAAGTACCGTCAAAAAGAGGTGAGTGTTGCCAGAATTTACCCATCAAAACACCATAATTTTAATCACAGTGCAGGAAACTGGTACTCCAAAATTAGGTATGAGAATTCTATTTATTTATTTATTTATTTATTTATTTAATATTTTCCATTACCATTTATCCCCTCTGTGTATGAGTACTTTCTATTTAACTGTTATGTGGATGATGTTTATTGTTTGATTGATATTTATTTGTCAGATTGATAATTATGAAATACATTGAAGAGTGATAAATGATTTTGTAATTGGTGATGGTTTAGTATCTGTTAAATGAACATATTTACTTTGGCATAATGCAAAAAATGAATAAATTTTAAATTTTTCAGACTGAGCTTTTTGGTTCTCTCATGTGTAATTCTTGTTACTTTAGGTAGTCATGCATCTTTCTCCAAGCTTCTGTTTTCTCATCTACTTAATGGACTTCATATTTATAATATTTGATTATACATGTGTTTATACATATAAAAGGTGTCTCTCACAGATTTATAGAAAGTGTAAAATGTTTGGATATATCTGAAGACTCTTAGTGAATTATAAGGTGTTATATTAATAAAATACATTATTAGAAGTTATTAATAAAGAAAAAGCCTTTGCCCCAACAGCAGATAAAAGCACTAAAACCTTTCTCATGTCTGGCTTAGTTTCTTGATTTTTCAGCAATAAGAGGTTAAGAGGAAACTCCAAACTTTTTTCCACCGAGGCTGCACTAGTTCGCCAGCAGTGTTCAAGGGTTCCCTTTTCTCCACATCCTCACCAATACTTGTCATTTGTTGATTTGTTGAAGATAGCCATTCTAACAAGTGTGAGGTGTTACCTTGTTGTCATTTTGATTTGCATCTCTAGAATGATTAATGACTTTGAGCATTTTTTCATATGACTTTTGCCCTTTTGTATGTCCATTTTGGAGAAGTGTCTATTTAGGTCCTTTGCCCTTTTTTTAATTAGATTGTTTATCTTCCTTTTGTTAAGTTGTATGAATTCCTTATAGATTTTGGAGGTCAGTAAATATTAGTAAAGATTCACTTTGAGACTATTAGGTCAGGAAATTGCTTGAGCCACCATTGTCTTAAATAAACAATCCGTGCATAGCTTTTGCCCTTGCCAAAGCTCAAGGTCCATCAGCCTCCTGGGTTCCTTGTTTACACTTTCCTGATAGTGTAGACAATGGATAGCTTCCAGCATAGGAGTGATCAGGCAGGCAGGCAGAAGTGGTTAGGGACAATCAGGCAGGCAGGCAGAGGCAGTTAGGGGCAATCAGGCAGGCAGGCAGAATGGTGAGGGGCGATCAGGCAGGCAGGCAGGAGGTGAGCAGTTATGAGCCAGTGGTCCTGGATTGTGAGAGGGATGTCTGACTGTGGGATCAGGCCTAAACTGGCAGTCAGACATCCCCCAAGGGGTCCTGTATTGGAGAGGGTGCAAGCCGGGCTGAGAGACCACCCACTCCCCCATGCATGAATTTTGTGCACCGGGCCTCTAGTATTAAAATAAAGAGTTGTCCAAGACAAAAAAATTAATATTAATTTCTTATATATTAACTGAAAGGTTAACATGGTGATATGCGGACAGGCTAAATAGCCATCTCAGAAGGTGGATAAAGAAAAATTTAATTTATTTTGGAAAGGGGATGGAGGATGGGATATCCAAAGGGAAGAGATGCACAGCACTGAGTGAAGGGGATATAGAGTCCATGATGGCAGCACCCAGGAGCTGGAGTTTTATCCTTATATGCAGTCACTAGCAGGAAGCTCTTGTCATTAGTGGGTCAGGGAGCTGAGTTTGTGGACTTGGAATTTGGATGGAATGCAGATATTCGATCAGGTCTTTAGAACAGTTTCAATTTCTTATATGGTCTGAGTCCTGGTGTCCAGCAAGTTTTTCCTGGTCTTTGTCCTCCTATGGCAGGAAACTTACAAATGGCTATTAAGGATTGTATTGCCATATAGTACTAGTAGCTCCCTACTCTTTCTATTTGTTAGTAATCATTCTTATGGAATCTGGGTGAAGGTCTCTATCTTCTGTCAGTATTCCTAAGGAACAAGGCCTCCTGGTGCTGTTGGCAGGGATATATGAATAAACAATTCCCCACATATCAGAAACCAACCAGCCAGTGGTTTAGTATGTCCATTATTATAAGGGAGGGTGAAATTATCAGAACAATTCATATTTTAGTTATTAGATACTATAAGACAATAACTAGAACAACTGGTAAAAGTCAGACATTTGTCACAGGGAGCTACTGCAGCAATATTGAGAAAAAATATGCCTTCATCCTTTTTCTGGACAATGGGTCCCAATGCATAAAGGTTCTGGTATGTGACTTTCTTCCCAAAATGAATAAAATGAGTATAATTCTATATATTAGCAATAGGTGTCCCAACTCCTACTACACAGGATGTAAAGGTCTGTTCTACTTATGTTCCTCCTAAAAGGCAAAAGTCAGAGATATTAAGAACATTTTTTGCTAAGTTCACCCAAATATTTTTGTATCTTCTGAATGAAATAAATTCTTCAGCCAAACCAGCATTGGTCAAGAGCATGATTATAGTAAATTTTGGCTTCTAAAGATGACCTTGAGGTGTTTCTTGGGTTTGGTTACCCATTCTTCCCCTTCTGGCACCCTCTTCACCTGGTGTAATGGATCTAGGGCTTTATCCCTGACCGCTTCAGAGCAGTTGGAATAGTGAGAAGTACATTCCAGGATCCCATCCATGTTGATTGTCTGGTGATCTGGTTTTCCATGTTTTGAGTAGAACTCTGTCTCCTGCTAAGAAGGAATGTAGCATACCTGTGACAGAAAAATCCCTAGCACATGCCAAATTATTAATAAAGTCACTGTTTGATAAAGATGCCGCATATAATTCTTAATTTTAACATCATATCTACATATACATCTGTTCCTATAGCAGCCCGAAAGGGCCTCCCATATATTATTTCATAGGTTCTCAAACCAATCCCACTTCAGGGAGCTACTCTAATCCTGAGCAGGAAAATTGGCAACACCTGATTCTAATGCAGATGAGTCTCCTGACATAGTTTGGCTATATTATTTTTTTAGGGCATGGTTAATTTTCCAAACCTTTCCTGAGGCCTAGATGATATCTCTAGGGACAAAAGGTCAGAAGGCCTAACTGTATAACTAGCAATATGCTAGGGGAGGAGAGGCCACTCTCAGGGCAAGGTCCCTACAATTGTCCTTTGCTAAGCACCCGTGACCTTCTGTACCTGGCCTATCATACTTGCTCAGCTCATATCTGTTTAACATTACCCCCCTCAAGGATTTTTGGGACTGAATTATTTCAGAGAAAAGGGGCATAGGATCTCTTCTGTAGTTGTTTCCTGCTAAAAGGAAGTGATGTTTTCCTTCTGAGCCAAAAGATCCTTGCTCTCTGTCAGAGGGATGATGAGGCCTGGGCACAAAAGGAAGTTGTAATTGTGTATAGGGGTGGTATTTCCTGAATAAAAATAGGGTTTGTACCTCAGTGGAGAAAAATTGTTTTATAAATTTCAGTATCACTGGGGGAAAAGCTAGAATGACAATAATTATGATAAATAGTCTGATAAAAGGAAAAAGTTCTGGTTGTTAATAATTATAAGTAAAGGATGATAAAAAATGAAATATCAGTTTGGATGGTTGTAAGCAAATATTTAAGAAAACTAGATAAAAATTTAGGATCTAGTTTAGTTTAGCTCATAGGTGAAAAAATAAAACTTTGAAGATAATGAACTGGATTAGAGTGTAACATTTAAAACTATGTATATGGAGAATTTTCCCCCTAAAATTACTCTCATTTTTATTAAAGAGGCAAATT
Organism: Myotis brandtii; assembly: GCF_000412655.1. Classification (NCBI taxonomy): domain Eukaryota; kingdom Metazoa; phylum Chordata; class Mammalia; order Chiroptera; family Vespertilionidae; genus Myotis; species Myotis brandtii. The sequence goes on along the minus strand of NW_005370902.1, from coordinate 407,716 downwards.
AAGACCAATTTATTTACTGTATTAAGTCTAGTTTCAATTTGGCCTGATTGTTTGCATGAACACAATAAGAATAGCAATTGATCATATAGGCTTTTAAAAAAATCTGCTGTGCTGGAATTTCAAGATTGAGCCTTAATTAGCCCGTCAGGACAAATAATCTGAGTGGCCTAGCTGCCATCAGGTTTGCCTGCAATACCTGTAGACTTGGGTGAATTCCTCAAGTTATTGAGGTCCCCAAAGATGTCGTGAGGTTCTTTCCTTGCCATCTCCCAGGAAAGCAACCTCATTCCTTACCTGGAAAGACTACCATGAACCATGTGACCAAGCAAGATACCAGGCTTTCTCCAAGGGGCCCATATTGGCTTCATAATCAATATTCACACTTTAAGACTTTTTGGTGACATCCAGAGGCCAGGCATGTCTCTCTCAGACATGATATTCCAGTCAAAGTCTTGAACAATTGGAAACTGGTCTTATTGAATTCATGCAAAGAACTATGTTGCCATGACTCACTCATTAAAAATTGCCAAATTTTGGAGGGATTAGTAGAAAGAAAAATAAAAAGGCTTTCATATTGCTTAAGAAGGTATAATTTACCAAATTGTTCTAGGGAAATAAAAACAAATTTTCTTATATTTGGAACACAGATTTTCATATAACTAATCTTTTGTTTGTCTTGATTACTTGCTAGTGTTTATCTTTTAAAGATATTTATATTTTTAATACATTTGTATTGATTTCAGAGAGGAAGGAAGAGGGAGACAGAGACAGAACCATCAATGATGAGAGAGAATCATCAATTGGCTGCCTCCTGCATGCCCCACACTGGGGATCCAGTCCACAATCCAGGCATGTGCCATGACCGGGAATCAAACCATGACCTCCTGGTTTATAGGTTGATGCTCACTGACCCAGGCCTGTCAGACATTTGCTAGTATTTCATGTTTTCAATTATTCTTTTTTTTCTTTATTGATTAAGGTATTATATATGTGTCTTTATCCCCCTATTATCCTCTCACTGCCCCCCACTCATGCCCTCACTCCCCTGGTGTCTGTGTCCATTGGTTAGGCTTATATGCATGCATACAAGTCCCTTGGCTGATTTCTCCCCCTTACCACCGCCCTCCCCTACCTTCCCTCTGAGGTTTGACAGTCTGATCGATGCTTCTCTGTCTCTGGATCTGTTTTTGTTCATCAGTTTATGTTGTTCATTATATTCCA
>NW_005370902.1:403781-405839 GCF_000412655.1 Myotis brandtii | reverse complement strand
AGAAGCTTTTTATTTTGATGTAGTCCCATTTGTTTATTTTCTCTTTAGTTTCCATTGCCCTAGGAGCAGTATCGGTGAAGATATTGCTTCAGCATATGTCTGAGATTTTGCTGCCTGTGTATTCCTCTAATATTTTTATGGTTTCCCATCTTATGTTTAAGTCCTTTATCTATTTTGAGTATTTTTTTGTATATGGTATAAGTTGGTGGGCTAGTACCAACAGCATATTTCACAGCCCTAGAACGAACCCTCCAAAAATTCATCTGGAATAAAAAAAGACCCCGAATAGCCACAGCAATCCTGAGAAAGAAGAACAAAGTAGGAGGGACCTCAATACCAGATATCAAGCTGTGTTACAAAGCCACTGTTCTCAAAACTGCCTGGTACTGGCACAAGAACAGACATATAGACCAATGGAATAGAATAGAGAACCCAGAAATCGACCAAAACCACTATGCTCAATTAATATTTGACAAAGGAGGCAAGGTCATACAATGGAGTCAAGACAGTCTCTTCAATAAATGGTGTTGGGAAAATTGGACAGATACCTTCAATTATTCTTTCAGGTTCTATAAATTTTTACTTTCTTTAAAGAGATGACCTGATTATAAACCTGTAACTTAGAGTAAGTCACAGTTCTTGTTATCAGTCTTTTCAAAGACTTAATTATATTTGCAAATGCATCAGAAGAAAACAATAATGATATCTAAATGGCAAACTCAGACATGGTTATAGACTTGACCACAAAACAATTGCAGAGAACCCTGCTTTTTTTGTAAGATGTAAAATTTCAAGATAAAAATATTTTGGTAAATAATAGTCACTACTTGAGCCAATCAATCAGAGACAGGGTTGAATCATATTTGAGTGCTTATTCCAATATCAGCAGTATGGGAGAGCTGCAGGTCATCCACAAAAAAATCTGTTCTGCACCCCACCATAAGCCAGCTGCTTATGTTGGGTAGAAGGACAAAGATTACATGGGAAAGTAGGAATTACAGGCATGGGAAAGTGGCACGGGATAATCATTACAGGTTACCAGTCATGCGGCTGGAGGGGGGATGTCACAGAGGGCAGGCTCCTTCGGGCACCCCAGGCCCAGATTACAGATAATAGGGGAAGGAGGCTGTAAACAGCAGGTGCCTCTAGGACTAGACTATTTCAGCCAAGAGGCTGTAAGTCTTTCCATAATAATAGGCAGTTCTCAGGACAGAAGGATGGACTGCATGCTGATGTTAGCTCCCTTGTCCCAGATGTACCACTCTCAGCCAGATTACAATGTGCTTTCTCTAGTCAGAACAGAACCATCATGGTTAACAGAACATGATTAATGTTTCTTACTAGAGGCCCAGTGCATGAACTCATGCACTGCTGGGGTCCCTCAGCCTGGCCTGCACCCTCTTGCAATCCGGAAACCCTCCGGGGATGTCAGCCAGCCTGCGGGGATCAGGCTGAAACCGGCAGTCTGACATGCCCCGAGGGATATAGTAGTTTGCAAAGTGGCAAGTGGCTGGGGAGAAGCCTGAGCCCAAACACGGCACCACTCTGCTCCTGCTCATCCCAGCCTGCTGCTCCTGCTGCCGCCGCCTGGTAGCACTGCCGTGGAGATGGGAAAAGCTCCCACTGCCCCAACTGCGCTTGCCAGCCGTGATCCTGGTGTCTGGTGCCCATTGGTCAGCTGAGTGGCACTCCTGCTGTGGGAGTGCACTGACCACCAGGGGGAAGCTCCTGCATTGAGCATCTGCCCCCTGGTGGTCAGTGTGTGTCATAGTGACTGGTCAACTAGTCATTTGGTCATTAGGTTGTTCTGTGGCTTAGGCTTTTATATATATACTAGAGGCCCGGTGCACAAAAATTTGTGCACTCGGGGGTAGGAGGTCCCTCAGCCCGGCCTCTGCACTCTCACAGTCTGGGACCCCTCGGGGGTGACCACTTGCTGGCTTAGGCCTGCTCCCCAGGAGATTGGGCCTAAGATGGCAATCAGACATCCCTCTGGCAGCCCGGCAGCCCTCGGGGGATGTCCACTTGCCAGCGGGGAGCAGACCTAAGCTGCAGTCG
>NW_005370902.1:395704-403020 GCF_000412655.1 Myotis brandtii | reverse complement strand
GCTTCAGCTGCGTGGCTGCTGGCCGCCATCTTTGTTGGCAGTTAATTTGCATATCCTGCTGATTAGCCAATGGGAAGCGTAGCGGAGGTATGGTCAATTACCATGTTTGTCTATTATTAGATTCCTATCTAGGGGCCCGGTGCACGAATTCATGCACCAATGGGGTCCCTCGGTCTGGCCAGCAGGATCGGGCCAAAACTGGCTCTCCAACATCCTTCGAGGGGTCCCAGATTGCGAGAGGGCACAAGCCAGGCTGAGATACCCCACTGGTGCACAATTGGGGCCAGGGAGGGTCGTGGGAGGTTGGCCAGCTGGGGAGGAACAGCAGGAGGGCTCCAGGGCATGTCTGGCCTGTCTTGCTCAGTCCCAATCGGCTGGACCCCAGCAGCAAGCTAACCTACTGGTCGGAACGTCTGCCCCCAGTGGTCAGTGCACATCATAGCAAGCAGTCTTAGCATATCATTAACATATTACACTTTGATTGGTTGAATGCACTACCGGACACTTAGCATATTAGGCTTTTATTATATAGGATAGATAACTGTAGCTGGTCCCCAATATTCTATTTCTGTCTCTAACACCTCAATGCTAGGATGTTTGCTTTCGACTGGTGAGCTGCCTAGTGCAATCTTGCTCGTTCTAAGCCTAGTGTAGCCTGTCATGGGAATCTTCTATAAGCAGCTTTGTAGGATTTTATTTTGGGGACTATGAGTCTCAGCATTGCCAATTCCAGCTTTTCAGGGGATAATAGCTCATTTTCAGGCCAGTTGGGTCACATTAGGGTTTCACTGGGAAACCCAGCACTGGTTCTGACCATCAGTTTACTAGGGAATAGTGGAGATGCTACTATTTATCCCTTTTAAGTGGCTGATCCATGCCCACAAATGGTGTCCCTGTGAGGAGCTGAGAGTCTTGGTCTCTAGTATCCTGTTCCCAAAAATGAAGTGACTCACCCACCAGTAGAAATCAGAAGTTCTGATGATCTGACACTCCTGTAGCTGCTAGGGAGTCTGGAAGGCCTTGGTCAGTGTTGGAATCCAAGACTAAAAGTCTATAGGGGTTGGGGAAGGGAGGGAGGAAAAAAAGGGGAGGGCTTCCCTTCTGGATATCCCCGTATTGGCCACCAAAATGAAAGGCTAACATGGGTGGTGGTACATGGGCAGATGGTGGATAAAGAAAAATTGAATTTATTTAAGGAAAGTGGGTGGGGATGGGATATCCAAAGGGAAGGGCTGCACAGCACTGAGCCAAGGGGATATAAAGTCCATGACGGCAGCACCCATGAGCTGAAGTTTCATCCTTATATGCAGTCACTGGTGGGAAGCTATTGTTGTGAGTGGGTCTGGGGGCTGAGTTGGTGGGTTTGGAATGCAGGTGAGTGATCAGGTGTCTTTAGGACAGTTTCAGTTCCTTATATGGTCTGATTCCTGGTGTCCAGCAGGTTTTTCCTGGTTTTTGTCTTCCTGTGGCAGGAAGATTACAAATAGCCATTAAGGATTGTATTGCCCTATAGTCCTAATATTAACATATGTTTATATTTTTACCAAAAAATTACTTTTATACATTTCATTCATACATTCATTTCTTCTTTCATTAACTCTTTGAACATTTATTTTACAAAATACATTCCAGGCAACATACAGAGCACTTAGGGCTCCATGGTGGCATGGCTCTGCCCATGTAGAGTTTATAATCTATTATGAGGAGACAATAAAATATTAAATGTATATTGTTCTCTGTTTTGTTTCTGAATCACTAAAAATGGTCATTTTTACTAGCCAGGTATGTGATGTTAGATAAATTATCCTTTGAGTTTATGCTTTCTCTATTTTAAAATTGGATCATTTGATTATGATCTCACTTATATGAGGAATCTAATGAACAAAATAAACAAACAAAATAGGTCCAGAGGCACGGAAACATGGCACAGATGTAGGAATTTCAGAGGGAAGCGGGGTGAGAAGTGGGAAGAGATTAACCAAAGAACTTATATGCACATATGCATAACCTATGGGGTGGAAACTAGGTGGAGGGTTGTAATGGGGGGAAAATGGGGGACATCTGTAATACTCTCAAAAATAAAGATTAAAAAAAGGATAAAACAAAAAAGTAATTTGTACTCCTATCATTTTAATTGGCCATTGGGTCTTTTACAGCTACCATCATTTCTCAAGTATCTCAATTGTAACCAAATTATTTTTAATGACTACATATGGGAGCCAAGAATTTCTTCTGAATATACCATAAATTACTTCAACACTTTCACTATTATTGAATATTTAGTTTGTTTTCAATTATAAATTATACTATGATAGATATATTTTGTGTATAAAAATAAAATGATTGACTTGGGGTGGTGAACACATAATACAATATACAAATGATGTATTATAGAATTGTACAACTGAAACCTATATAATTATATTAACTAATGCCACTTCAATACATTTAATAAAAATGGGGAAAAAAGGGATCATAATACCTACCTCATAGGTTATCTGTGAAGTTGAAACATAATAAAGCAAATCCAGAGTTTAGCATACTTCAAGGTATATTTGTCCATGAAGAATGACTATCTATTATTATTAGTTATTACTATTGTCAGAAAACATAAATCAATGAAGTAAATTTGAATATTGACTTAGCTTCAGTAAGCGATTCATGAATCAGTTGGACAGAATCTCATCTAGCAAGCAGAGATACTCTAAGGGGTTGTACAAAATGGGAGGTTGTTATAGGAAGAAAGATGGGGCAAAGGGATGATTAGCAAAAAAAAAAAAAAAAGAAAGAAAGAAAAAAAAGGAAGTGTTATTTTTAGGCCATATCTTTTTTTGGGGGAAAGAGAGGGAAAGGCAAGGGCTTTATCATACAGATTTCCTCTTTTTTTGTTGTTGACTCTATTACAGATGTCCCCCATTTTCTCCCTCCCTTTTCCTTCTTCCAACCTGCCCCAACCTGTAATACTCTCTGGCCTTCACCACATTATTGTCTGTGTCCATGGGCGATGCATCTGTGTATATATATTATTTGACTGATCTCTTCTCCTCCTCCCCATCCACCTCCTCCCTGAGATCTGCCAGTCTGTTCCATGTATCCATACCTCTGGTCCTATTTTGTTCATCAGTTAATTTTGTTCGTTAGATTACATATAAGTGAAATCATGTGATATTTTCCCCCTAAGAGACAGAAAGGGCCACTATGACTGATTACATCTTTAGTGCTAATCAGAAAACTCTAGATTGGTTGATTAATATTATATATCTAGGAGAGATTAAAATAGCAATTAAAGAAGGTATGAAATCAAGGTTTGATATCATGGGCTTTTAGCACTAGTGGTGCCATTTTGAGCCTGCAGTTTTCTTTTTTAAACACTAGTATCATTGTTTTTGTTTATCCTCTCATGGATGCCCAGTATGAAAGGCTGACCATATGCAGGAATGCTACACACCATTCTCCTGTATAGCAGAAAGGGTTGGGTTCATCATTAACCATTACAATATTTATAATGACTATGTATCAATGCTTATTGGTTGCATTACACTTTTGAATATCAAAGTCAGTCTATAATTCTTATAGTCTATTAGTATAATCAGTACTTTGAATCATTTATATTAAAATATACATTCTCATAAAAATGTATAATGTATAAATTTTGCCCCAGCTCCTAAGATTGTCTATACTCTATTTTTTTTTGGAAGCTTTCAAAAGTGACTTCTATTGTTGATAGAAAACACTTGATTTTAATTAGTCCTTATAACCTGCATTTTAAACATTTTAGGCATTAATTATGTCTTTCCTTTGAATCTAACTATAACAATACCTCAGAATCAGGAACTGATATCACAGTAGTGCTCATAAAAAATGTTAGGCATATGGTAGGATTTTAATACATGAGGCAACCCTGGGTGATGTCAATAGTTATTAGACTTGAAAAGGAGATAACAGGCAGCATTCTTCTGGCTCAGTTTTTTTCCCCTGCAGTTCTCAGATGTACATTTGCTCTCTAGCCAATTTCTGGGCCAAACTCTCTGTCCTCTGTGTGTGCATGCCCTCAACTGCTATCACCAGGCAAAGACAACATTGATCACAGGCTCACAAATGTCTTAGCCCAACCCCTTCCCAGAGACCAAACATTTCAGTGCCTGCCAATGTAGAATGAAGGAGTCAAATGCTTTTTCAGACTTGACAGCCTGGCTGACAAAACTATGACACATCATTAGATATTTAAATACCACCAGGATTTTAATGATTTTTTAATTTACTAGAGGCCTGGTGCACAAAAATTGTGCACAGGGGGAGCCCTCAGCCCGGCCTGTACCCTTTCCGATCCAGGACCTCTCGGAGATGTCCGACTGCCTCTCGCAATCTGGGACTGCTGGCTCCTATCTGTTCATCTGCCTGCCTGTCTGATTGCCTCTAACCACCTCTCCCTGCCTGCCTGATCATCCCTAACTGCTCCCCTGCTGCCCTGTTTTGCTCCTAACCACCTCTGCCTTGCCCCGCACCCAGGAACCAGGATTTCCTCCTCTGGCCAGCAGCAGGCACTCAGGACCCGGGCCGGCATCGCCTGGGCTGGCCGCAGCCCCAGGGGACTGTGGGTGGGTGGCTTTGCCTGGGACGCAGCTGCAGGCACCCGGGACCAGGGGGTGGGAGGCTTGTCTCTATCCTGGACTGCAGGTGCAGACGTAGCCACTGGTGCCTGGGACCGTGGGACAGTTGGCTTGTCCCTCTACCGGGCCGCAGGTGCAAATGCAGCTGCTGGTGCCTGGGACTGCAGGGACTGCAGGGCGTGTAGATTGTCCCTCTTTTGGGCTGCAGGCACAGGCGCAGCCGCTGGTGCCTGGGACCACAGGGCATGCAGCTTGTCCCTCTCCAGGGCCGCAGCATGGCTGGTCTCCATTTCTCTCTCACGAGCTCATTTGTGCCTGGCTGGTCCCCATTCCTCTCTCCCCAGTGTTGAGTGTCTGAGCTGTTATGGCATGATGGTGTGAGGGCGTGGTGACCATTTGCATAGTAGCTCTTTATTATATAGGATATTTATTGTTAAATGTATTACAGATGTCCCCTTTGTTGTTTTTTTCCAATTGAAATACCCCTCACTGCCCCTCCCAGGCCTCCATCACACTATTTGTGTGTATCCATGGGCTATGCATATATGCATATAGGTTTCCCGGTTAATCTCTCCCCACAACTCTCCCAAATCTGCTTTTCCTCGGAAATATGTTAGTCTGTTCCATATTTCTATTTCTCTGCATCTATTTTCTTCATCAGTTTATTTTGTTCCTTACATTCCATATATGAGTGAGATCATGTGATACTTATCTTTCTCTGACTGGCATATTTCATTTAGTATATTACTCTCCAGGTCCATCCATGCTGTTGCAAATGGTAAGAGTTCTTTCTTTTTCACAGCCGTGTAGTATTTATTCCATGGTTGCAAATATAACAGATTTTTTATCCACTTATTTACTGATGGACACTTGGCCTGTTTCCAGATCTTAGGTATTGTAAATTGCACTGCTATAAACACAGGGGTGCATATATTCTTTCTGATTGGTGTTTTGGGTTTCTTAGAATATATTCCTAGGAGTGGGATTACAGGGTCAAATGGCAGTTCCATTTTTAATTTTTTTGAGAAAACTCCATACTGTTTTCCACAGTGGCTGAACCAGTCTGCATTCCCACCAGCAGTGTACTATGGTACCCTTTTCTCCACATCCTCACCAACGCTTGTCCTTTGTTGATTTGTTGATAATAGCCTTTCTGACCAGTGTGAGGTGTTATCTCATTGTTTTAATTTGCATCTCTCCAATGATTAATGACTTTGAGCATTTTTTCATATGTCTCTTGTCCTTCTGTATGTCTGCTTTGGAGAAGTTCTACTTAGGTCCTTTGCCCATTTTTAAATTGGATTATTTGTCTTCCTTTTGTTAAGCTGTATGAGTTCTTTATATATTTTGGAAATTAACCCCTTTTCAGATGTATCATTGGCAAATATGTTCTCCCATGCAATGGGCTCACTTTTCATTTTGTTGATGCTTTCTTTTGCTGTGAAGAATCCTTTTATTTTGATGTAGTCCCATATATTTATTTTCTTCTTAGTATCCCTTGCCCCAGGAGATGTATATTGCTATGAGAGATTTCTGAGATTTTGCTGCCTATGGTTACTTGTAGGATTTTATGTGTTCATGACCTACAGTTAGGTCTTTTAGCCCTGGCTGGTTTGGCTCAGTGAATAGAGCATCAGCCTGAGGACTGAAGGGTCCTGGGTTTGATTCTGGTCAAGAACACATGCCTGGGTTGTGGGCTCAATCCCCAGTAGGTGGCTTACAGGAGGCAGCCGATCAATGATTTTCTTTCATCATTGATCTCTCTCTCTCTCTCTTTCTCTCTCTCCCTCTTCCTTCCCTCACTCCCTCTCCCTTTCCGTCAGAAATCAATAAAGATATATTTTTAAAAAATTAAATAAATAAATTTTTTAAAAAGCCTTTTATCCATTTTGAGTTTATTCTTGTGTATGGTGTAAATTGGTGATCTAGTTTCATTTATTTTGCATGTACCTGTCCAATTTCCCAATACTATTGATTGAAGAGAATTTTTTTACTTCATTGTATGCTCTTGTCTCTTTTGTCAAATATTAACTCAGCGTAATGGCTTGGGTCAATTTCTGGGTTCTCTATTCTGTTACATTGACCTATATGGCTGTTCTGGTGCCACTACCAGGCTATTTTGCATAAAGTGGCATTGTAGCAAAACTTGATATCTGACATTGTAATTCCTTCATCTTTGTTCTTCTTTCCCAAGATTGATGCAGCTATTTGGGGTCTTTTTTTGATTCCTTATAAATTTTGGAGTGTTTGTTCTAGATCTGTGAAATATGCCATTGATATTTTAATAGGGGTTGCATTGAATCTATAGATTGCTTTAGGTAGTATGTACATTTTAATGATGTTGATTCTACCAATCCATGAACACAGTATATTCTCCCACTTGTTTATATCATCCTATATCCTGCTTTTCATCATTCTGTAGTTTTCCAAGTACAGGGTTTTTACCACCTTGGTCAAGTTTATTACTAAATATCTTTTTTTTTTTAAATCTTTTTCCATTTATTTTTTAGCAACCAAGGTATGTGTTCTTTTTTTAAAAAATTAAATCTTTATTGTTCAGATTGCTACATTTGTTCCTCTTTTTCCCCCCATAACTCCCCTCCTCCCAGTTCCCACCCCACCCTCCGCCCTCACTCCCCACCCACTGTCCTCATCCATAGGTGCACGATTTTTGTCCAGTCTCTTCCCGCATCTCCCATTCCCCTT
>NW_005370902.1:376518-394541 GCF_000412655.1 Myotis brandtii | reverse complement strand
GGGGCGGGTCCCAGGGGATCTACAGGGCGGGCGGAGTGAGCAGTTATGGCTGCTCTCAGTCCGTCCCCAGGGGCTCTGCCTCTCTGTCCCAGCAACGGCTGCAAACCTCGGAGGGACCGTAGCCAGACAGTCCTGCTTCTCCCGTTTGAGTCTGGGTCCCTAGAGACTCGCTGGAGCTCAGAGTCTGAGGCTCCCTCCGGATTGAAACAGACAACCGCGCCCTCAGCCACCAGCCCGCGCCGCGCGCACTCCGCACCTTAGTATTTTACTTCAGCACTGCGCCTCCTCTGATTCTCGGTTCCTCCTAGTTGTAGAACTTCCACTCAGCCAGCCTTCCTGTGGTTCTGGATGATGTCCGTTCCATCTTTTAGTTGTATTTTTGAAGTGGTTGTTCGAGGCAGCAAACTCCGGCGTTAACCTATGCCGCCATCTTGGTTTCTCCCCTAAGTTTATTACTAAGCATCTTAATTTTTTTTTTTGCAATGGTAAATGGAAGTTTTTTTTAGTTTCTCTTTCTGAGAGTTCATTATTGTTGTATAAAAATGCCATTGTGCCCTGACTGGTTTGGCTCAGTGGATAGAGCGCCGGCCTGTGGACTGAAAGGTCCCAGGTTCGATTCCGGTCAAGGGCATGTACCTTGGTTGCAGGCACATCCCCAGTAGGGGGTGTGCAGGAGGCAGCTGGTCGATGTTTCTCTCTCATCAATGTTTCTGACTCTCTTTTTCTCTCCCTTCCTCTCTGTAAGAAATCAATAAAATATATTTTAAAAATGCCATTGATTTCTGGGTGTTAATACTGCTATGTTGCCAAATTTCTTTATTAAATCTGATAGTTTATTTTTGGAGTCTTTAGGATTTTCTGTGTACAATAGCATGTCATCTGCAAATAGTGAAAGTTTTACTTTCTCTTTCCAATTTGGATGCCTTTTATTTATTTTTTCTTTTTTGATCACTGTAGCTAGGATTTCCAGTCATAGCTATATTAATAAAAGGGTAATATGCTAATTAGACTGGATAGACTGGACGTCTTCCAGACATCCTTCCGGACAAAGCCACTGTGGCGGGGGCCAAGCAGAAGTGGTTAGGGGTGATCAGGCTGGCAGGGGAGAGCAGTTGGGGGCAAGATCAGACCTTCAGGGGAAGGCAGTTGGGGGTGAGATCAGGCCGGCAGGGGAGGGCAGTTAGGAGTGATCAGGCATGCAGGCAGAGACAGTTAGGAGTGATCAGGCAGACAGACAGAGAGGTTAGGGGCAATCAGGTAGGCAGGCAGAGTCAGTTAGGGGCAATCAGATAGGCAGGCAGGTGAGTGGTTAGGAGCCAGGGGTCCCCGATTGGAGAGGGTGCAGGCTGGGCTGAGGGAAACCCCCACCCCATGCACGAATTTCGTGCACTAGGCCACTAGTGTTGATTATAAAATGACAAATTCATCTTATAAAACATAAAATAGAAAATCTTAACTTTAAATCAGACATAAATATAACTTTTATTTGATATTGCTTTAAATAAAAGAAATAGATTAAGCATTTTTTTAAAAGAGGCATATTGTCCTATTCATTTCACAAAATGTATATCTACAGGATAAGCAATCCTTACCAATGTAGCTTTTGCCGTACACAAAATCACTATGTTAATGATATATTTTTTTAAATTTTTATTGTATATTGGACACCTTTTCTTGGTTCTCAAATGAATTACTTTTATGCTTAAAACTGGCACTTCTGACTCCATGATGACTAATAAAATCTGCTATTTTTCATTATTCAGATGCAATCACTTAGGTTTCAATGATGAAGAACCATTTCTTTTGTTTTTGTTGCACAAATGCTCACATTTAAATTTTAGTGTTATCTTTTCCAGAATTATTTCTTTAATTACTTAAGATCTGAATTAACATTTGCTACCTCTGCCCCCTTTTCTTCTTCAACAACATCAGACTCCACAGTCTCTCCATCTCCTACACTGTGAAGGGACTTCCTGGGGTTATTCTTCTTTGTGGCAGTCTGGTGTACAAATACATCTTCCTTGGTGTGATTCTAGTTGATGAAACCATTTCCCTTTCTTACATTGAACCATTTTACTGTTCCCCAAACCTTCCTTGCCATGACCTACTGTACCCCCCAACTCTTAACCCTAACCAACCCCCAAGGTGCTGCTGATAAGAGGTGGTCTGGGCCGCTGCTTCGTGTGCAGCAGCCTGTGGTGTGGCACTTGGTGGGGGCTGCAGGTGGCTGCTGGGTCTCAGCCTAGCTGCTCATGGTTGCCCTGGTGACTGGGGCGGGGTGCATCAGCTCCTCACAGGGTGTGATGGTAACTAGGCCAATGGTGGTGGTGGGGCTGCTTAGGGCTCTCTAGGGTCCACTGTCAACTCCCACTACCTATTGAACTCTAGGATTATTATTTAATGGTTCATATTTTCTCTATCACTCATTGCTAAACAAAAATAAGAATTACCAGTTTTTGAAATTATGGATTTAATAGCTTATCATAACCCACATATTCTTGAAAAAATACAAACATGTTAGACTCAAAACCATAAAAATACCAGAAAAAATCCTAGAAGAAAATCCTAGAAGAAGCTGTAAAATCTCAGACATTTCTCATCACAATACTTTTTTTCTGATATATCTCCTCAGGCAAGGGAAACAAAAGAAAAAATAAGTAATTGGGACCACATCAAACTAAAAAGTTTTTCACAGCAAAGGAAACCATCAACAAAATGAAAAGACAACCCACTGAATGGGAGAACATAATCACTGATATATCTGATAAGGGGCTAATAGTAAAAAATTAAAAGGATCTTATAAAATTCAACACCAAAAAAACAAAACAAAACACTGATCCAATTTAAAAATGGGCAAAGGACCTGAGTAGACACTTTTCCAAAGAGGACATACAGGTGTCCAATAGACATATGAAAAGATGTTCAATGTCACTAATTATCAGAGAATTGCAAATTAAAACCACAATGGAATATCACCTCACATCTGTCAGAATGGCTATCATCAATAAGTCAACAAACAAAAAATGCTGGAAAGGACATGGAGAAAGACAAGTACCATAGGATTTCATTCATATGTAAAATTTAATGAATATACTGAACTAACAAGCAAAATAGAAACACACTCAGACAGACAGTTCTGGTGAGGGGGGTATTAAGCAAAATAAAAAGAAAGAACTTGCCGAAACCGGTTTGGCTCAGTGGATAGAGCGTCAGCCTGCGGACTCAAGGGTCCCGGGTTCGATTCCGGTCAAGGGCATGTACCTGGGTTGTGGGCACATCCCCAGTGGGAGATGTGCAGGAGGCAGCTGATCGATGCTTCTCTCACATCGATGTTTCTAGCTCTCTATCTCTCTCCCTTCCTCTCTGTAAAAAATCAATAAAAAATATATATATATATAAAAAAAAAAGAAAGAACTCATAGACATGAACAGCAGTGTAGTGATTGTTGGGTGCAGGGGAGAGGTGTAGAGGTTCAAGAGGGTATAGGGGAAATAAATGATGATGGAAAAAAATAAAATAAAATAAAGGAAAAAAAACCCCATAGGTTATCTTTTGGAAATATATGAAACAGAACATTGTTGTTCTTGAGAGATAATACAAGCTCCTGTTTGTGTTTCCTTATATTATATTCAGGGTGGGGCAAAATAGGTTTATAGTTGTGAATACATGAAACAAAGGGTTAATTCTTGTATTATTATTATTTACTAGAGGCCCAGTGTACAAAATTCATGCACAGGGCGGGACTTCATTCACAAGGGGGGGTGTCCCTCAGCCAAGCCTGCACCCTCTCCAATCTGGGACCCCTCGGGAAATGTCTGACTGCCGGTTTAGGCCCAATCCCTGCCTAAATCCCTCTCACAATCCGGGACTGCTGGCTCCTAACCACTCTCCTGCCTGCCTGCTTGATTGCCCCTAACCACTCTGCCTGCCAGCCTGATAGCCCCTTAACTGCTCCCCTGCCGACCTGATTGATGCCTAACTGCTTCCCTGTTGGCCTGATTGTCCCCAACTGCCCTCCCCTGCCAGCCCGATCACCCCCAACTGCCTTCCCCTGCAGGGCTGAGGGGACTGGGGGACTCCGGCTGGATGAGGCAGGGTTGAGGGGATTAGGGGACAGAGGCTGGATGAGGCTGGATGCTGTGGGGACTGGGTGAGGCGGAGCTGAGGGGACTGGGGGACTGAGGCTGGATGAGATGCGGCTGAGGGGACTGGGCACCGCCATCTTGTGGCTGTGGATGCCGCCATCTTGTGAGGGCATGGCAGTCAATTAACATATTCTCTCTTTATTGGCTGTGGGCACTGCCATCTTTGTGAGGGTGTGATGGTCAATTAGCATATTCAATCTTTATTAGATAAGATTACTTTTTGTATCATTTTCCATACAAACAACTAAAGATCTATTTTTACCCTACCCTGTATATGATAGGAAACTTTGGAACTTATCCCCACTCCCATTTTTTGACCCTATGAGGCATATTCACAGGTTTTCTAAGTAGAGGTCAATTGTCTTTTATTTGAATTCTTGAAAGAAAAAAAAACATATGGTAAAAGTCTCTAGTATTTACATTGCCTGTGCTATAATTTTATGATTTGTAATTCTGAAGCTTGATTTTGAAGTTGTGTGTTTGTAGTACTTTGTTATAGCAGCCTGAACTAAGACAGCCACAAAATTGTGAAATATCATGAATTGCTAAGCCAGTAAGTTTTGGAACATATATACCTGTTCACCACCAAAGTCTGGCAACTGTATTTCCAGTTATATTTCCCAAATAATTTTTCTCATTTCCAGCCTTATACTTCCTGCTTTTTTAGAAGTAGTCTTAGACTAGTGCGCCTCAACCAGTTTTCCTGTGTCCATGGCTTCAATCTTGTTTCATCCAAATTCACACTACACTCTAGGACAGTGATGGCGAACCTATGACACACGTGTCAGAGGTGACATGCAAACTCATTTTTTTGGTTGATTTTTCTTTGTTAAATGGCATTTAAATATATAAAATAAATATCAAAAATATAAGTCTTTGTTTTACTATGGTTGCAAATATCAAAAAATTTCTATATGTGACACGGCACCAGAGTTAAGTTAGGGTTTTTCAAAATGCTGACACGCCGAGCTCAAAAGGTTCGCCATCACTGCTCTAGGATATTTAATATGTAAACATTCCCCACATTTAAATTATTCTATTAAAATATAAGAAACATTACTATGTTACTTTTTATTGTGGCAAAATACACATAACATTAAATATGCCATCTTCACCATTTTTAAGTATACAGTACAGCAACATTAAGGACATTCATATTTTTGTGTAACCATCACCATCATCCATCTTCAAAACATTTTCATCTTTCTAAACTGAAACTCCATATCCACTAAACAATAATTCTCCCTTCTCTCATCTCCCAGTCCCTGGAAACCACTATTCTACTTTCTGTTTCTATAAGTTTGACTATTCTGGGTATCTTATATAAGTGAAATCATATAATATCTGTTTTTTTTGTGTTTGCTTTATATCTCTTAGCATAATGTCTTAAAGGTTCATCCATATTATAACATGTATCAAAATTTCATTCCTATTTAACATTGAATAATAGTTCATTTTGTGTATATACCACATTTTGCTTATCCCTTCATCTATTGGTGGACATTTAGAGTGTTTACACTTTTAGTTATCTATAATAATAAAAGGGTAATATGCTAATTAGACCGGATGTCCTTCCATTCATCATTCTGGACATCCCTCCAGACAAAACTGGGGCTGGAGAGAAGCCAGCCTGAGTCCCAGGTGCCTGTGGGCAACTGGAGGGAAGCCAGTCTGGGTCCCAGGTGCCTGCCAGCGGCCAGAGCAAAGCCCGGGTCCTGGGTGCCTGCTGTTGGCCGGAGTGAAGCCCGGGTCCTGGGTGCCTGCGGGCAGCCAGAGGGAAGCCATCCTGGGTCCTGGGTACCAGTGGAAGGCCGGAGGGAAACAAGCCTGGGTCCCAGGTGCCAGAAGGAAGCAGGTGTCAGCAGCCAGGGGAAGGAAGGCCTACTCTTGCACGAATTTCGTGCATTGGGCCTCTAGTCTATAGGAAAAGCTGCTGCAAACAGCTTGGGTGGGGATACCAGTTGAATGGGGTGGGGTCTCAGGAAATCTCCAGGGTGGAGCAAACAGTGTGAGGCACACTGATGAAAACTCAGATATGGCTGTCAGCACAGGAACAGTGACTCTGTGAGCACCTCCATCTGGGAGAAAGCTACCCAGAGTTCTTGCTCCAATGCCAGACAATCCAGTTCTTCCCCATATGTCCCTTGTTACCCCAATGTCCGTTCCCAGTGCTTGAGCTCTTTAAGAGGGACTGTCTGGGTCTCCAGCAGCCTCTGTGTCACTCAGCCACAATTCCTGCTGGTTTCTACAGCCTGAAGTTACAGGGACTTCTCTTCCCAGATCTGGAACCCTGGGCTGGGGCTCTGGTGTGGGTCTGGAATCCCTTGCTTCCCAAAGGAGGCCTTTGTAGTGGAGATATCCCTCCTGATTAACAACACATCACACCTGGGTATCAGACCAGCCTATTCTGCAACTCCACACCTCCACCCTCCTAAAAGTCTTGATGAACTTTCTTCTTTACTTCTCTAGTTGTAGAACTTCCATTCAGCCAGGTTTCAGGAGGTTCTGACTGATGGTTGTTCTGTATTTTAGTTGTAATTTTGATGTTGCTGTGGGAGGCAGTGAGTACCAGCATTTACCTACTCCGCCATCTTGGTTCTCCTTAGGGCATGTTTTCTTATCCATTCAGCTACCTTATATCTTTTTTACTGAAACATTGAATCCATTTACATTTAAGATAATTATTGATAGGTATTTATATATTGCCTTTTTTTCCTTTATACCTACATTTTTCTCTCTTCATATATTTCTTCTTAGAGTAGACTCTTTAACATTTCTTGCCATGCTGGCTTAGTACAGTAAACATTTGATTTTGCAGACCTTGACTTAATGAACTTTGGATTTAATGGACAAAATTTCTGTTCTGTATGTCATATGGGAAAATTAACACCCTGTTACTTTTAAAATGCTTTTAACCAAGATTTTCTTATAATTAAGTTAACAGGTTATGTTTTGTTATCAATTCACTGTAATTTTTAGCAAATTTTATTATAAATCTTTATTGTTGAATGCATTACATCTGTCCACTTTTATTCCCTATTGACCCCTTCTAGCCTATCCCAGCCTTCTACACCAGGCCTTTACTACCCTATTTTCTGTGTCCATGGGTAATGCATATATTCATACAAGTTCTTTGATTGAGCTCTTCCTACCCACCCCTGCCTTCCCTCTGAGACTCAACCGTCTGTTCCATGCTTCTGTGTCTTTGGATCTATTTTGTTCATTAGATTCCACATATAAGTGAGATCATGTGATACTTGTCTTTCTCTGACTGGATTATTGCACTTAGCATAATATCCTCCAGGTCCCTCCATGCTGTCTCAAGGGTAAGAGATCCTTCTTTTTTATTGCTGCATAGTATTCTATTGTGTAAATATACCACAGCTTTTTTATCTACTCACCTACTGATGGGCACTTGTGTTTTATAGATCTTAGCTATTGTAAATTGTGCTGCTATGAACATAGGGATACATACATTTTTTCTAATTGGTGTTTCAGGTTTCTTAGGATATATTCCTAAAAGTAGGATCACTGGGTCAAATGGCAGTTTCAGAATTTTCTTATAATTAAATTAACAGGTTATTCTTTGGTTATCAATTCACTGTTATTATTACCAAATTTTAGTGAGTACCCCAAATGTTGGAAAAAACACTGTAGTATTTTGCCAACATAAATAAATATTACATATCTACAACTATTGTCTACATATTTAAATCCAAGAGTCATCACTTATTAAAAATGTTCTGTGATAGATTAGCACATGATCACTTCATATTACATATTGTAATTGGTCTGTTGTTGCATGTCATGACTTTCTGCATCTGTTTTAACACATGCAGGCCAATGTTACAATATGAGCTAAACCACACCCCAGCCATGTGCATTTGTTTGCTCGCAGTGATTGATGAATGCACATATTTACTAGATGTATTCAATATAAATTTAAAAGTACAGTAATACACATAGAAAACTTTTATGTGAAATTAAACTTTTCATACATAGTTAATTTTAATTACACAAACATATTTACCTAAGTAAAAAAAGTAACTAATTTGTCAATTTTTTAAGTATGCATTCAGAAAGCATACTTTATTATATAACTGACTTTCGGCTTTAATGGACACCCCCCTCACCTGAATAATTCATTACATCAAGGTTTTACTGTAATAAACCCTTCTAGCCTTTTCTGTCTGGGAAACCCTTTATTTTTCCTTCAATTTTAAACCATAGGTTTACTGGACAGAGTAGTCTTTGATTCATATCCTTTCTTTTCCTCACTTTGAATACTTCATGCCAATCCCTTCTGGTCTGAAGTTTTTCTTTTGAAAAATCAGCTGACAGACATGGGGACTCCCTTGTAGGTAACTAACTGTCTCTCTCTTGCTGCCTTTAAGATTCTCTTTTTGTGAAGGCCTGGGGTGGGGGCAGGCTAGAAGAGGTCAAAAGGTGGAAAAAGGAGATATATGTAATACTTTCAACAATAAAGTTTTTTTTAGCCCTAACCGGTTTGGCTCAGTGGATAGAGTGTGGGTCTGTGGACTCAAGGGTTCCAGGTTTGATTCCGGTCAAGAGCATGTACCTTGGTTGCGGGCACATACCCAGTGGGGAGTGTGCAGCAGGCAGCTAATCGATGTTTCTCTCTCATTGATGTTTCTGACTCTCTATCACTCTCCCTTCCTCTCTGTAAAAAATCAATAAAATATATTAAAAAAAAATAAAGATTTTTTTAAAGGGTTCTTTGTCTTTAGCCTTTGCTATTTTAATTATGATGTGTCTTGGTGTGGGTCTCTTTTGAATTCATCTTGATTATGACTCTCTGTGCTTCCTGAACTTGTGTGACTTTTTCCTTCACTAGGATAGAGTAGTTTTCTGGCACTATTTCTTCACAGAAATTCTCTTGTTCTTTCTCACATTCTTCTCCTTCTAGCACTCCTGTGATGTGAATGTTGTTATGTTTCATGTTGTCCCAAAGCTTCCTTAAGCTATCCTTATGCTTTTTTATTATTTATTCTTTTTGCTGTTGTTATTGTGTGTGTGTTTTCTACTTATTTCAAGTCACTGATTCAATCCTCTGCTTCATCTAAACAACTTTTTATTTCCTCCAGTTTATTTTTGATGTCATTCTTCATTTCCTATTAGTTATTTTTATGGTTTCTTATGTCCTTTCTGATGTTGTTATAATTCTCACTAAGTGCCTGGTGCATTCTTACAACTGTTACTTTGAACTCTATATCTGATAATTTGCTTGCCTACATTTCATTTAGCTTTTTTTTCTGGAAATTCCTCCTTTTATTTAAATTTGGGTTTGTTTCTTTGTCTCCCCATTTTGGCAGTTTTGTTTTTGTTTCTATGTATTAAATAGGCTTAACCCTGACAGCGGTGTGAAAGCTTCTGTGGAGGTGCAGTATTGAGGTGTTTCTTGAGGCTCATTGGCATATTCTTCCAGCTCATTTGAACTCCCTGCTTCAGGAAGGTCTCTTGTGGGTTATGTGCAACCCTGTTTGTAGTTGATGCTTGATTGCCATTGGCCGTTTCATGAGTACAGTTAACCCTTCAGGCTGGGTGATTATATGGCTAAACCTCTGTCATCCTAAATGAGAAGTAGTTCAGGGGCTGCTCCCTGTAGCAGGGTTGTTTCCAGGAGGTTCTGGTGCCTGCAGGGATCCCCCTTTGGCTGTGCTGCTCATATGGCTAGTTGGGTCAAGCTCTGGTGCAGTGTGAAGCTCACCTCTTATTTTGTTTGTTTTTGGTCCATTGGGATGGGTTACAGGTTCAGGTCACTGTCAGACATTGTATGTAACTATCCTTCAGCTACCTGTCTGTAGCCACCACACTGTTCCCTGTTTGTGTCTGCAACTATTAAACCTGTGTTTTCAAGGGAAGGTCAATCTGTGTAATAGGGTCAGCTTCTTCCAGCATAGAGCTGGGGGAAGTTCTGTGATAGGTATGAGGCTCACTGAGGTCCACTTCCACCTTTAAGCTACTCCATCCCCCTGAGATTTCTTGGTCTTATTCCAGAGCCTTCTGAATAGAGACTGTAGGATGAAGCCAGGTTAGCCAAAATAGGTCTCCTGTTTGGGAATCACAGTCATCCATGAGGGGAAATTAGTCCCTGCTTCAAAGCTAAACCCCTCAGTCTCTACCAGAGTATCCAAATCTAGTTCCCCCTAGCAGGGCTCCCTGCAGGTTCACATACACCTAGCTGTCTCCTCAGCAGGTGTGAGTTCAGCCTTCCTGTGCTTAGGGGGATAGGTCAAAGTCTCCCTTTGAGGATGTTGGCCCAGACTAAACATCTCCTTCTATTCCCAAACAGTAGCCTCTGAGGGTCTTATATTTTGAATGTCCCTAATCTGTGCCTCTCTCCCTTCCCCCATAGAACTGTGCCCAGTGGGGTATCTGGGCTTGGTGGGCCTGATTCAAGTAGTCTCTATTTTAGAGTGGTGCACACAACATGTGGCAGGGGCGGCAAGATCTCCCTTTCCTTCACAGTGCAGCACAGGCTGACCTTGCAGTGCAGCTCAGATCTGCCTTCCCACAGTGTAGCTGCAGAACCATGAACTGACCTGTCTGACTCCCAGACAGAGGCCTCCCCAGGAGATACAGTCTGAAAAACCTACCTCTGCACAACTCCCTGGTACTCCCCATGCTGTCACACCAAGCAGGAGGGGACCAAGAATCAGCCTTGCATGCCACTATTATCTCTTGTTTGGCAATCACAGCGGTGGGGGAATGAAATTCCCAGTTTTGCTCAAGCTCTGATCCCAGCAGGACAGGTGGAAAAATTGGCTCACCTGTGTCATCAAACTAAGCAGAAGGGGCCAAAAATCACCTCCCTGCACCATTCTCCTGTGCCACCAAATTTAGCAAGATGTGGAAGAGTAAGTTGTTCAGCAGGTGCAGGGGAGGGGTAGTGACTGTGCACTTGACATGGGCAAGGTCCATCCTCTTTCCCAAGCCACACGGTTTAGTCACTAACTAGCTCTCTGCCCAAATACTTTTCAGAGAATAGAGGGCACCTCAAAGTCACTGAGCAGTGAGCGGGGCCCTCCTCAGGGCCCGACAGCAGTGTCTCCAGCATTCAGAGACTAGAGCGAACTCTCTAGGCTGGTGCTATAACAATAGAAACACTCTTTCCCTGGAATAATGCAGTCTGGGTCTCCCAGACAGATGGAATCTCAACTGATTCCCATCACCCGATGACACCTGGGCTCTTCTTCCTGCCCCTGTTGCTCTGGGCTGGAAATCGCTACCTGGAGTTGAGACCCCATGCTTCTAGGGAGAGGGAGATTTTGCAACCTGGATATCCCTCTGGCTTCTTAGTTACCACCTCTGCATGAGGGCACTCACCCTTTCTGTGTCTACACCCCTCTAATCAGTTTCTTTTTGGCTTATTCTGTGCTCCTTGGTTGTAATATTTCAAATCAGCTATGCTTCCAGTGGTTTTTCAAGTTGATTGCTCTGTAATTTAACTGTAAGACCAATTTGGGTCTGGGAACAAGTAGATGGAGCTTTAAGTTACTCTGCAGCCATATTGGAATCTAGGCTATTATTTCTTAAAATAAATTTTTATTTACCCAGTTTTTTTCTCTAATTCATCTGAGACTTCAGTTATAACTTTTAATTTTGTTTTCACAGATGTTTGAGGTCCTATTAATTTTTTTAAATGTGCTAACTTCTTTCTTCATACAGAGTAATTTTTATTGATCTATCTTCAAGTTGACTTACTCTTTTTTCTATCTCCATTATACTTTAAAGTTAATTCAGCATTTTTTCAATAAACAAATACTTATTGAATACCTTTACTCATTCTCATAGTAATATTTTAAAATTTTAGATATTTTATTTTCACTTCTAGACTTTCAATTTGGCTGTTTTCCTATAGTTTCTATTTCTTTGCTGAGATTTTCAATGTTTTTCTTTTAATTTATTATGACCATAATTTTCTTTGTCTTCTTGAGCATAGTTATAATAGCTATTCTAAAGTCTGAATTTATAATCTGAATCATTTATGGGTCAGCTTTCATTGATTGTCTTTTCTCTTAAAAATGGATCATATTTCTCTTCTTTTTCCTATGTGGAGAAATTTTGCATTACAGCCTGGATATTGTAAAAGTTATGTTGTAAAGACTTTAGATTCTGTTATGATCATCTCAAGCATTTTTTTTAATTTAAATTTGAAGCCAAGTTACTAGAATCTCAGTTTAGTTCTTCCACATGCCCTATTTAATTAGGCAGTCTGCCCAACAATTGCCTGAGTCATGGTTCTACTTGAAATTTGGGAATCGTGATCTCTGGTTCTTCCCTTCTTGAATTCTCTCTTCACTTTTCATCAGCTCTTGTAGCCCTAAATGCTGTCATCTAGTTCTCCAGATCAGAATTATTTAGGTTCTTGAGTCTTTACCACTCCATATTACAATATCGTAGAGACAGATTAGATAGATGATAGATAGATAGATAGATAGATAGATAGATAGATAGATAGATAATAAATAGATAATGAAACTTACTCTCCTGGTCTTCTCTTCCAGGTTTTTGCTCATTTCCAGATTCTGCCTATAATTTTATTTTTTGGTTTTACAATTGCATAATAGTTTTTTAATTTCTTTTACATAAAGTTATAGTTGTCATTTTCAAGAGGATTGGTATATTATCAGTCTGGCTTTGGCTGCCATAACAAAGTACCACACACTAGGTAAAAACATAAATTTAATTTCCCTCAATGCTTGAGGCCAGAAGTCTGAGAGCGAAATGTCAACAAGATTATATTTTCTGAAACTACTCTCCTCAACTTGTAGATAACTTTCTTCCTCGTTCTTCACATGGTCTTTCCTTTATACCTGATTTAACTTTATTACCTCTTTAATAACCTAATCAACAAACACAGCCACATTTTGAAATAGTAGAGGTTTAGGACTTTATAACATATGAATCTTGAGAGAGTACAATTTAGTCCATAACAATACATAAGGAAATATTAAGCCATACTAGACTGAAACTCAGCCATGAAAATTAGAGACATTGGACAGGATAAATTCTTCCTTTGAATTCTAATTTAAGGTAGTTTCATACTACTCTTCAGTGTATGTTCCCAGCAGCTATTACTAATAAACTCATATTGGCATGCAAGATAAAACATATTTTCCATCTCTCTTCCTATATGTTAGCAATATCTGTAATGTCAAGTACAATGTTAATTTCTAAAATTAACTCTATTTTACTGTCTAAATGCAATCTACCCTCAATAAATTTCAATATAAAAATATGAGTGTATGCTCTCCATTATGTCTTATGTCCAATAACCAACTTTTGTTGAATTTATCTTCACAATATCACTTAGGACTATCCCAGCTTCCGAACTGAAGAATAGAACATATATAATGTCATTGCTCATTATTCTCTTAACTAAAAACTCCCAGTTTTACTCTGATTAAAGCCAAAATTCTTACAGTGTTCTTCAAATTTGCTACACTATTTTATTAACTATATCAAATACTCATGTATTATGTGTTGTTTTATTTTATTTTGTTTCCTATCACCTCCAAATGAAAAGTAAACTACACAAACACATGTGTTTTTTTTCTGTTCATTGTAAAATCTGAGAATCTAGAATACAACATAAAACCTGATAGATGGTTAAACGTACTTGTTGAATTAATGTAAATGAGCACATTATTTAACTTTCCCATTGTTCTTCTCTTACTGAAATAATGTTATTGGAAAACATTAATAAAAAAACTAACAATTTTTAAAGAATACCAATCATATGTTTAGAAACCCTTTATAAAGCATTTATGAGTCTTTATAGTAGTGACACTGCTTTAAATTTCATGATTATGAGCAACATTTTAACTCTGAACTATTTTAGCATATTTTAATAGAATATTAATGAACCAATACTATTTAAAATTTAGACTTAACTACTTTAAGTTTGTAAACTAGATGTAGTACTCTGTTCTAAAACTATTTTCTAAATTCTTCATTTATTACTTATTCATCTTTTATAAAAGACTCCAATAAAACCATCTTAAATTTATAAATCATGATAATTCATTGATGACAAGAAATTTCTATTATCAATTTGGAAAATTGTATTTGAATTTATTTCTTCCTCTTATAGCTCCTTGGAAAATGTTGTGAATATAAACTATTGCCATAGAAATAAGCTGTTATCTTCTGGGCAGCCTCAGTTCTGATATTTTAGTTTTCTACCCACTTCTATTATTACACTATCATCGTAAGTCTCCACATCAAAGAGTTAAACAAGTGCACAGGGGTGCATATAAATATATATTCACTCTAGGATATTTTACCATTCTCTCTCATTGTATTCTATATGAACCTATACCACCTCCCTGCCACACACACACAATCTAAGAGAAGCAGCTATGAGGAAAATAAACTCACAGAGAACAGTTTAAAAACAAAATTTTCCAGCTTCCTAGTTTAAAAATATCATGCTTGTTGAGACTTGCAATGATTAAAAATAGACCTTAAGTAGAGAGATTGTGTATGTTTTAAGATCTGTTTATCTGAGATTTTTATGTCAAAGATATTTAAGAATCAAAGTTTATATTTCATCTGTAATGTCTTGAGTCTAGAGAGCAAACCACCCCCATTTTTACCCCCACATATACATAGTATTAACCACTTCCTGCATATGCTACGTAAGTTCAGAGTTCAACTTTATTTTGAAAGGAATAACTCAGAAGCTTTTCTGTAAAACACTTGGCTAGAAACTCATATGTGGTGTTGTCTTCCTGAACTATCCCTTATTATTCAATGTATGGTAAATAAATCTTGCTCATAAAATGTTGGTATGAAATAGAAGTGAAAATTTAAATGAATTGTTTTAAGGTTAATTGATTTGTTAACTTTATGATTAAAATTTTCATTTAAAATTTAATTTAAATTCAGTAATTTGAGGCTTTACTAGTAATTTTTAATAGTAAGATAGAGATGTATCTCTACACTCCTTCTTAGTAAGACCCATACTTAATCAAATACATTCACCACTTTAAATGTTTCCTAGATATTTTTCTCCTTTACTAGAAAGTACCCCCTCCGTAATGAACTTGTTTAACATCTCTAGATGTAATTCCTATAGTTTTTAAATATGTAAAATCTCTTTAAACCTTGAGGGTAAAGTATATACTGAATCATTACTAGGTCTAAAAGATTGTGCAGGAAGTCACAGCAACCACAGAAGGTAGGGGGAAATATATATATCCACAATAGTTGTTCTCTGCTTTTGATTTGCAGCCTTTAAAAGAGAAAAAAAAAGTTATCATTTTCTTCCAAGTCTTTAAAATACACATGAAAACACTATATTTAATTCTAGCAAAGGTTTATCAAGTTTAGAGTTTCATAAGGACATGCCAAAAGTTTATATGTAAAAAAAATAATCAGAAGCCTAAGGCTTACCCTTGGCTCCCGAGGAGTGGGGCACAGAGGCACATTCCCCACAGCTTGTCTGAGTACTTTGCTGTTTCTTTCAGAGATTGGCAGTGATAGTTCCTAACCAGGAACTCACTTCTGACCACAGTCAAACCTCCACATACAGTTATAGGGGAAGATAGATAGATGTTTTTCATATTTACAAATTTTGGATGATTACCAAGATCACATTGCAATTGCAATAGGCAGATTTTCCAAGTGTCTTGTGTGAAAAAAACAAACAACATACACACAAAAAACCCAAAACTGCCTACAAATAAAGTTATGATCAGTGAATAATAATTTCTTATAAAGTCATATGCAATACCTGGAGTAAGTAACATGACTGAGCTGAGTAAACCTGCTTCTCATTACGAAGTTGCAAGTAAATATAAAAATTTTTACAAATTGTTTTTTGTTGCTTAATTCCTCAATGATGATATGCACATTAGGAAAAGAGAGTGGGAGGATACTTTTCACCTGGTATTATGGTAAGCATTTATTTTTGGAATGTTACTGATTTTATTGAAGCTAAAATCATTACCTTATTGTCTCCCTCTAACCTGACAGCATTCAAAGCTTTTTTACTTTACCTGGATTCTCAGATTTTGTACTCCCATACCCATCATTTAACACTGTCTTTATTTTTTATGTTTTTATTTATTTCTTTTAATTGCCAAGATCTTTTAAAAATGTCTTGCCCGCCTGGTGTGGCTCAGTGGTTGGGCGTCGACCTATGAACCAGGAGATCATGGTTCGATTTCTGGTCAGGGCATTGCCCGGCTTGATCCCCAGTATGGGGCATGAAGGAAGCAGCTGATCAGTGATTTTCTCTCATCATTGATGTTTCTGTCTCTCTTTTCCTTTCCCTTCCCCTCTCTGAAATCAATAAAAAACATATTTTTAAATGCCTTTTAATTTTTTAAATTACAGCTTATATTCAATATTATTTTGTATTAGTTTGAGGGGTACAACACAATGGTTAGACAATCATATACTTTACAAAGTATCTCCACTGATATTTCCATTACCCAAGTGGCACCAAACATACTTATTATGACACTAGAGGCCTGATGCAAGAATTCTTACATGGGTGAGGTTCCTCTGGGTAGCCTGCAGAGATAGGGCCCCAGCTTGTGCCCGCAGCCTTGCAGCCCCACACCCCTGGCACCCCGCCTTGGCCTGGTGCTGCCCCCTCCTTGCTCCACCATCCTGCCTGTGGGGTGATCAATTGGGGCAGGGCCCCCCTGCCTGCCCCCTCAGCACCTGGGAGCCGAGCAGTGGCCCCACCCCCTGCCACCACCACAGGTTGCTGTCTACGGGGCGATTGGCAGGGCGATTGGGTCCCTGCTCATACCCGCCTTGACCTGGCACCTATTCCACCAACCCGCCACGGACCTTCTCTTGTTGGGGCCCATTGGGGCCAACAATGCCTCCACTGCCACCCACTGCCAGCACCACATCGCCAACGCCAGTCATGTTCTGCACCGCACCTTGGTGGTCAGCGCACATCATAGCGAGTGGTCGAACTCCTGATCAAATTCTCCGTTAAACGACCGCCCAAGGGGACAATTTGCATATTAGGCTTTTATTATACAGGATTATTTTCTCTATTCCCTATGCTGTACTTTACATTCCCATGGCTATTTTGTAACAACCAATCTGTACTTCTCAGTACCTTCATCTTTTACACCCAGTCCCTCAACATCACTCTCCACTGGCAAAAATCAGTCTGTTTTCTGTGTCCATGAGTCTGTTTCTATTTCATTTGTTCATCTGCGTTGTTCTTTAGATTCCACATATAGGTGAAATCATATATATACACTAGAGACCCAGTGCACGAATTTGTGCACCAGTGGGGTCCCTTGGCCTGACCTGTGGGATCAGGCTGAAAATGGCTCTCCGGCATCCCCCAAGGGGTCTCGGATTGCAAGAGGGCACAGACCAGGCTGAGGGACCTCATGCATGCATGATCGAGGCCGGGAGGGACGCTGGAGGTTGGCCAGCCAAGGATGGACTACAGGAGGGCTCCAGGGCGTGTCTGACCAGTCTCACTCAGTCCCAATCAGCTGGACCCCAGCAGCAAGCTAACTTACTTGTCAGAGCATCTACCCCCTGGTGGTCAGTGCAAGTCATAGAGATTGGTCGACTGGTCAACTGTCTGCCCCCTGGTGGTCAGCGCATGTCATAGTGAGTGGTTGAGTGGCCTTAGCATATCATTAGCATATTATGCTTTGATTGGTTGAATAGATGACTGGATGACTGGATACTTAGCATATTAGGCTTTTATCATATAGGATATGTATATGTAAATATATGTGTGTGTATATATGTGTGTGTGTATATATATATATGAAATCATACGATATACATATATTTAATTGTTTAAAGTATTACATATGTCTTCTTTTTCCCCCATTGACCCCTCCCCAGCCACTTCCAGCC
>NW_005370902.1:369059-376108 GCF_000412655.1 Myotis brandtii | reverse complement strand
TATATATATGATGTTTTTCTCTGACTGACTTGTTTCACTTAGCAGAGAACACTCTAGGTCCATCCATGCTTTCATAAATGGCAATATTTCATTTCTTTTTATAGCTGAATCATATTCCATTGTGAATGTATTCTACAGCTTCTTTGTCCCGTCATCAATTGATGGGCTCCTGGGTTGGTTCCATAGGTGGGCTATTGTAAAAAATGCTTCAATGAACATGGAAGTGCATATATTCTTCGGAATTAGTGTTTTGGGTTTCATTGGCTATATGCCCAGAAGTGAAAATACTGGGTCATAAGGCATTTCCATTTTTAATTTTTTTGAGGAACCACCATACTGTTTTCCATAGTGGCTATATCATTTTACATTCCCACCAGCAGTGAATGAGGGTTCTTTTTTCTCCACAACTTCTCTAATACATGTTATTACTTGTCCTATTGATAATAGACATTTTAACAGGCAGCAGGTGGTATCTCATTGTAGTTTGGATTTGCATTGCCCTTATAGATAGTTAAGTTGAGAATCTTTTCATATATCTATTCGCCGTTTGCTTGTCTTTTTGGGATAATTTTCTGTTTAGGTCCTCTGCCCATTATTTAATTGCATTGTTTGTTTGTTTGTTTGCTGTTTAGTTGTATGAATCATATATATATATATGTTATTAAATCCTTTTTGGAGCTGTTCTTTGTAAATATATTATCCCATTTGGTTGATTGACTCTTTGTTTGTTGTTGGTTTCTTTTGTTGTCCCAAACTTTTTATTTTGATGTAGATTTATTCATTTATTTTTGCTTTTACTTCACTTGCCTTTGGGGTAAAACTCATGAAATGTTCTCCAAGACCAAGGTTCATGAGGTTAGTAACTATGAATTCTTCTATGAAATTTATATTTTCAGATCTTATAATTGGGTTTTTGATACATTTTTTAAATATATCTTTATTTTTGGAAATATTACAGATGTCCCATTTTATATCCATTGACCTCCTATACCCTACACCACCCTTCCAGTCCTTCACTGCATTATTATCTGTGTTCATGGGTTATGCATATAGGCAAATAAATTATTTTGTGAATCTCTTAACACCCCCCACCTTCCCTCTGAGATTCACTAATCTGTTCCATGCTTCTATGACTGTATCTATTTTGTTCATCAGCATATTTTGTTCATTAGATTCCACATATGAGTGAGATCATGTGATACTTGTTTTTCTCTGACTGGCTTATTTCCCATAGCATAACATTTTATTGGTCCCATTATGCGGTCTCAAAGGATAAGAGATTCTTCTTTTTATTGCTGCATAGTATTCCAATGTGTAAATGTACCACAGCTTTTTTGTCCACTAATGGACACTCGGGCTCTTTCCAATTCTTAGCTATTGTAACTAGTGCTGTTATAAACATAGGGGTGTATATATTCTTTCTGATTGGTGTTTGAGAATCCTTAGGGTATATTCCTAGAAGTGGGATCACTGGGTCAAATGGAAGTTCCATATTTAATTTTTTTTTAGTAAATTCCATACTGTTTTCCATAGTGGTTGCACCCGTCTGTATTTCCACTAGCAATGCATTACATTTTCTCCACATTCTCTCCAGCACTTGTCGATTGTTGATTTGTTGATTGGAGCCATTCTGACAGGTGTGAGGTGATACCTCATTGTCATTTTAATTTGCATCTCTCTGATGATTAGTGAATTTGAGTATTTTTTTATATCTCTTGGACATCTGTATGTCCTCTTTGGTGAAATGTCTATTTAGGTGCTTTGGGCATTTTTTAATTGGACTGTTTATCTTCTGTTTTGTTAAGTTGTATGAGTTTCTTATATATGTTGGGTATTAACCCTTTATTAGATGTATCATTGCCAAATTTGTTCTCCCTTACAGTGGGCTCCCTTTTCATTTTGTTGATGGTTTCTTTTGCCACGTAGAAGCTCTTTTTATTTTGAAGTAGTCCCATTTGTTTATTTTTTCCTTTGTTTCCCTTGCCCTAGGAGATGTATCTGCAAACATATTGCTATGAGAGATGTCTAAGATTTTGCTGCCTATGGTTTCTTCTAGGATTTTTATGGGTTCACGACTTAGATTTAGGTCTGTTATCCATTTGGAGTTTATTTTGTTTATGGTATAAGTTAATGGTCTAATTTCATTTTTTTGCATATACCTGTCCGATTTTCCCATCACCATTTATTGAAGAGACTGTATTGCCTCCTTAGTAAAAAAAAAAAAATTAATATATATTTTATTGACTTTACAGAGAGGAAGGGAGAGAGGTAGATAATTAGAAACATTAATGAGAGAGAAACAACAATCAGCTGCCTCCTACACACCCCCTACTGGGGACCAAGCCCACAACCAAGGTACATGAACAGAATTGAACCCAGGACCCTTCAGTCCACAGGCTGACACTCTATCCATTGAATCAAAACTGTTAGGGCCTTTGTCAAATATTAATTTAGCATAATGGTTGTATCAATTTCTGGGTTCTCTGTTCTGTTCCAGTCATTGATGCCAGTTCTTGTGACAGTACCAGGCTGTTTCTCAACATTGCTGTAGCTATTTAGTGTCTTTTTTCATTCCATATACTTTTTTGGAGTATTTTTTTCTAGATCTGTCTTATACACCCTTGGCATTTAAATAGGGATTGCATTGAATCTTAGATTGCTTTAGGGAGTATGGACATTTTAATTATGTTAATTCTACCAATCCATAAATATGAAATATTTTTCCACTTCTTTATATTTTTTTCTATCTTTTTTCAATGGCCTGTGGTTTCCTAAGTAGTGGTCTTTTACCTCCTTGGCTAAGTTTATCCCTAAGTATCTTATTTTTCTGGTGCAATGGTAAATTAGAGTTTTTTAAAGACCCTCTTTCTGGGAGTTCATTATTGGTGTCTAAAAATGCAATTGATTTCTGGGTGTTATTTCATATACTGCTACATTGATGAATTCATTTATTAAATCTAGTAGATTTTTGGTGGAAGATCTTTAGGATTTTCTATGTAAAATATCATGCCATCTGTGAATAATGGCAGTTTTACTAACTCCTTTCCAATTTGGATGCCTTTATTTTTTTCTTCTTGTCTGATTTCTGTGGTTGTGACTCCCAGTACTATCCTATATAATAAGCCTAATATGCTAAGTGTCCGGTCATCCAGTTGGCCATTCAACCAATCAAAGCGTAAAATGCTAATGATATGATAAGGCCTCTCAACCACTCGCTATGATGTGCACTGACCACTAGGGGGCAGTCGACCAGTCGACCAGTTGCTATGATGTGCACTGACCACCAGGGTACAGACGTTCCGACTGGTAGGTTAGCTTGCTGCTGGGGTCTGGCTGATTGGTACTGAGTGAGACTGGCCCGACACGCCCTGGAGCCCTCCTGTGGTTCTTCCCCGGCTGGCCAACCTCCCGTGTCCCTCCTCAGCCTTGATCGTGCATGTGTGGGGTCCCTCGGCCTGACCTGCACCCTCTCACAATCCAGGACTCCTCAGGGGATGTCAGAGAGCCGGTTTCAGCCACGGCAGAACAACTGGTTGTTATGACAAGCACTGACCACCAGGGGGCAAATGATCAATGCAGGAGCTGCCCCCTGGTGGTCAGTTTGTTCCCAGAGGGGGAGTGCCGCTCAGCCAGAAGCTAGGCTCATGGCTGGAGAGCACAGCAGTTGTGTTGGGAGCCTCTCCTGCCTCGGTGGCAACGCTAAGGATGCCCAACTGATGGCTTAGAACCGCTCCCCACAGGAAGCGGGCCTAAGCCATCAGTTGGACATCCCCTGAGGGACCTCCCTCAAGTGCACAAATTTTATGCACCGGGCTTCTAGTGTTGAATAAGAGTGGTGAAATTGGACATCCCTGTCTTCTTCCTGTTCTTAGGGGAAATGGTTTAGCTGTTGCCCATTGAGTATGATGTTGGCTGCAGGTTTGTCATATATGGCCTTTATTATGTTGAGGTATGATCCCTCTATTTCCCCTTTGCTGAGAGTTTTTATCAAAATTGTGTGTTGGATTTTGTCAAATGCTTTTTCTGCATCAATTGATATGATCATGTGATTTTTGTCTTTCAATTTGTTTATGTGATGCATCATATTTATTTATTTTGTACCAGCCTTGCATCCCTGGAATAAATCCCATTTAGTCATAGTGTATAATCTTTTTAATGTTGGCTGGATCTGATTTGCTAATATTTTGTTGAGGATTTTAGCATCTGTGTTTATCAGGGTTATTGTCCTATGATTCTTTTTCTTTGTAGTTTCTTTATCTAGTTTTGGAATTAGGATATTGCTGGCCTCATAAAAAGAGCCTGGATATGCCCCTTCCTCTTGGATTTTTTTGAACTGTTTAAGTAGTATAGGTGTTAGTTCTTTGAAAGTTTGGTAAAAGTCCACTGAGAAGCCATCTAGACCAGGGCTTTTGTTTGCTGGGAGATTTTTACTAATGATTCTATTTCCTTATCTGTTATTGGCTTATTCAGTTTTTCTGATTCTTCCTGATTCAGTTTTGGATGCTTGTATATTTCTAGAATTTTTCCACTTCATCCACATTGTCCCACTTGTTAGTATATAGTTGTTCATAGTATTTTCTTACAACCCTTTGCATTTATGTAGTGTCAGTTGTTACTCACCTCTTTCATTTCTGATTTCATTATTTGGGTCCTCTCTCTTTATTTCTTGATGTGTTTGGCTAATGGTTCATCAATCTTTTTATCTTTTCAAAGAACCAACTGGTAGATTCATAGATCTTTTGTGTGTGTTTGTGTGTGTTTTATATTCTGTATGTCATTTATTTCCATTCTGATCTTTACTATTTCCTTACTTCCACTTACTCAAGGCTATTTCTGTTGTTCTCTTTTTTTATTCTTTTAGTTGTAGTGTTAAAGATTAAAGCTTTTTCTTATTTTTGAAGTAGGCCTGTAATGCTATGAATTTCCTTTTCAGCACTGCTTTGCTGTGTCCCGTAGATTTTGGGTTGTTGTGTGTTCATTGGTTTTTGTTTGTTTGTTTTTTCTGTAAGGTTTTTTTTTTCTTCCTTGATTTCATTGGACACCTATTCATTGTTAAATAACATGCTATTTAACCCCATATCTTTGAATGTTTTTTAGTTGTTTTTTTTTTTTTTTTTGGAAGTTGATTTCTAGTTTCATGTCACTGTGACCAAGAAGAGGCTTATTTGACTTATTCTCTTGAATATGTAGAACCTTATTTTGTGTTCTCACATGTGGCCTACGTTTGAGAATGCCCTGTGCACTTGAGAATAATGCATATTCTGAAACTTTAGTGTGGTTTATTCTGTAAATATCAATTAAATTCATCTGGTCTAGTTTATCATTTAAGGTCCAGTTTCCTTCTTTGTCTCTTGTTATGGCCTTCGCTTTGAAGTCTATTTTTGTCAGATATATGTATTGCAGCACCTTCTTTTTTTCATTTCCATTTGCATGGAAAATTATTTTTCATCCCATCACTTTCATCCTGTGTGAGTCTTTTGTTCTGAGGAGGGCCTCTTCTATACAGCCTATATATGGGTCATGTTTTCTTATCCATTTAGTTACCCTAAGTCTTTTGATCAGAGCATTTAACCATTTACATTTATTATTAATAGGTAGATATTTATTGCCATGTTTATTATTTATTAGAGGCCCGATGCATGAAATTCATGCAAGGTGCTTGGCACTCACAACCTCGGTGGCTTGCCTCGGCCCTCGCAGCCCTGGCTTCCTCTGGAAGGTCATCCAGAAGGACATCCAGAAGGTCTTTCGGCTGTCTGGTCTAATTAACATATTATGCTTTTATTATTATAGATGCCTATATTTCTCTCTTGCTCCCTAAATACACACACACA
The DNA here is from genome assembly GCF_000412655.1 of Myotis brandtii. Classification (NCBI taxonomy): domain Eukaryota; kingdom Metazoa; phylum Chordata; class Mammalia; order Chiroptera; family Vespertilionidae; genus Myotis; species Myotis brandtii. The sequence goes on along the minus strand of NW_005370902.1, from coordinate 370,274 downwards.
CACACACACACACACACACACACACACACACATATATATATATATATTTCATTATTATTATTATTACAGCAGCTCTTGTAACATTTCTTGCAATGCTGATTTGGTGGTAACAAATTCCTTTAGCCTTTTTCTGTCTGTGGAGCTCTTTATTTCACTATCTATAATAATAAAAGCATAATATGATAATTAGACCAGACAGCCGACTGACCTTCCAGATGAAGCTGGGGCTGCAAATGCCAAGGCAACCACCGTGGCTGCAAGGGTTCAGCCCCTGGCACCAATTTTGTGCATCAGGCCTCTAGTTTTGAATAATAACCTTGCTAGATAGAGTAGTCTTGGTTTCAGATCCCTGATTTTCATTACATTGACTACTTCATGCTTTCCCCTTTTCACCTGTAGATTTTCTGTTGAGAAATCAGATGACAGCCTTATGGGAGCTCCCTTTTATGTAATTGACTGTCTCTCTTGCAATCTTTAAGTTTCTGTCTTTGTCCTTAACTTTTGCCATTTTAAATATGAAGTGTCTTGGAGTGGGTCACTTTGTGTTTATCTTGATTTGTACCCATATGTTTTTTTTCCTTCACCAGGTTAGGGAAGTTTTCTGTCATTATTTCTTCCAACATGTTCTCATTCCTTGCTCTCTTGCTTCTCCCTCTGGTACCCTATGATGGGGATGTTGTTCTGTTTCATATTGTCACAAAGTTCCCTTAAACTGCCCTCATGGTTCTTCACTATCTTTTCTTTTTGCTGCTCTGATTGAGTGGTTTTTTCTACCTTATGTTTTAATTCACTTATTCAATCTTCCGCTTCATCATGCCTGCTTTTAATTCTTTCCATCCTATTCTAGATGTCATATATTGTATTTGTCATTTCTGCCTGGTTCATATTAAACATTTCTATATCTTTTATTATGCTGATACTAGAGACCCGGTGCACAAAAATTTGTGTGCTCGGGGGGGGTAGAGGGGGTCCCTCAGCCCATCCTGTGCCCTCTCACAGTCTGGGACCCCTCAGGAGATAATGACCTGCTGGCTTAGGCCTGCTCCCGGGTGGCAGAGGGCAGGCCCAATCCCTAGGTGCAGCCCCTGGTCGGGCTCAGAGCAGGGCTGATTGGGGAGTTGGGGCGCTGCCCCCTGTCATGCACAGAGCAGGGCCCATCAGGGGGTTGAGGAGCTCCCCCCTGTCACACACAGAGCAGGGCCGATCAGGGGGTTG
>NW_005370902.1:353081-368429 GCF_000412655.1 Myotis brandtii | reverse complement strand
TGAGGGGCTGAGGGCTGTTTTCAGGCTGGCGGGTGACTGAAGCTCCCAACTGCTCCATTTTTTCTTTTTTTTTTTTTTATTCTGGGCCAGCTTTAGCTCTGAGGCCTGGGCTGCTGAAAGCAGGTTTCTGGCCTTTGTTTACCTTCTGTATTTGATACAATGTTGCGGTCCAGCTGGCTGAAGCCTGGCTGAATAAAGCAGGTTTCTGGGGTTTTGTTTAGCTTCTATATTTGCAACATAGTTGCTTAGAGTTGCAGCTGAGAGGCCAGAAAGTCAGGAGGGGAATGTTGGAGTCTGCCGTCACTGGAGCAAGGAAGCCTCCCTGTTCGCTTCAGTGCATGGCTGCCGGCCGCCATCTTGGCTGGCAGTTAATTTGCATATCGCCCTGATTAGCCAATGGGAAGGGTAGCGGCCGTACGGCTAATTACCATGTTTCTCTTTTATTAGATTAGATAGCTCCTACTAAGTTCCTTGTAGTTGCCACTATGTTTTTGGTAGTTCTCATTATGTTTCCTGTAGTTCTCCCTAAGTTCCTTGAGCATCTTTATAACCAGTGTCTGGTAACTTGCTTATCTCCATCTCATTTAGGTCATTTTTTCCTGGTGATTTCTTCTTTTCTTTATTTGGGGGTTGTTTCTTATCTCCCTATTTTAGTTGTCTCTTTGCATGTATCTATGTATTAGACATAATTGCTATGATCCCCAGTCTTTGAAGGGTGGGCTTCTATAGTAAATGTTCTATGGGACCCAGTGGTACAGTTTCCTTGTACTAGTGAACTGTATGCTTTAGGAATTACCATTTGTGGGTTGTTTGGTCTTTCTTGTTGTAATGGGGCCTTGATTGTTGTTGTCCCATTTGTGGGAGAACTCTACTCTCTGGCTGGCTAACTGTGAGGCTCAGCCACTACCATGTCATGCGGACACAGCAAAACAAAACAAAATAAAACAAAACAAAATAGACAGGAAACAAATAGGAACATACAAAATATCTTGACCAACAATGAAAGGTACACAAGAAAAAGGGAATTAGGAAAGAGAAGAGAGAACATGAGTACTAAAGCAAGAGAGAGAGCGGGGGGGGGGGGGGGGGGAGAGAGAGAGAAGGATAATATTACTAATCCTATTTAATAAAAGGCTCATATGCATATAGACCGAATAGCATAACAACCAAACAACTGAACAACTGAACAACCTGTTACTATGGCGTGTGCTGCCCACCAGGGGGCACGTGTGGAACACGTGCAGGCAGCAGAGCACGGAACGTGGCAGAATGGTGGAGCAGGTGAGTGGGGCCACCAGACCAAGGTGGGGCGCTGGTCGCTGTCATCAGGGTGAGCCTCTGGTGGTTACTGAAAAATCTTTGCTCCTGCACACCCCAGTCCTGCCTGGCATTCATACCTGCTGCTGGTGCCAACTCCACTTGCACCCGCTGCCGGCACCAGAGCCACTGCTCACACCCACTGCCAGCACCTGGCACCGGCCCTGATCACTTGGTGCGATCAGTGGGTGCAAGCAGCAGCTGCCAGCCCTGATCACCCCTCAGGGCTTCTCCACCTCCCCCTGCTCCTGAGGGTGATTGGGGCAGCAGCCGCCGCTCACACCCACTGACAGCACCAGCCCACTCACACCTGCTGCTGGCGCCAGCCCTACCCGCACCTGCTGCCGGTGCCGGAGTTTCCGCTCGCACCCACTGCCAGCACCGGCCCTATTTGCACCCACAGCTGGTGCCAGAGCCGGCACTCACACCTGCTGCTGGCGCCCAGCACCGGTCCCCATCACTTGGTGCTGTCAGCAGACATGAGTGGTGGCTGCCGGCCCTGATTGTCCCTGAGGGCTTCTCCACCTCCCCCTGCTCACACCCAATGACAGCACCAGCCCAGTCGCACCCACTGCTGGCACCGGCACCAATAACTCCGGGCTGTCAGCAGGTGTGAACAGGGCCGGCACCGTCAGTCAGTGGGAGCAGCAATGGCGGGAGCAGGGCTGCCAGCAGACAGGGGATCACCGGGGCCACAGTGGGAGGGGCCGGGTGCGGGTGCAGAGGATGGACCGAGACCTGCCCCTGTTCCCACCGCAGCCTTGTGGCCCACAGTTCCTTTCAAGGTGCATGAATTCATGCACTGGGGCCCTAGTAGTAAAATAAAGAGGATACTGGAAGATCAAAGGGGCAGAAAAAAGATTCTAAAAGGAAAGAAGGAAGAACAAAAAATAAGAGTAGAAAGTAGGAAAAAGAAAATCATAAAAAAGGACAAGAAGACAGAAAAAGAGAAAAATGTTATGCAAATATAACAAGAAGAGAGAGAAAGTAAAGCAAAATAAAGAATGGAAAAGAAAAAGAGAAAAAAAAAGATAGAGTAAATAAAGGAAGTAGGTCAGTCAATAAGAAATATAAAAGAAACAAGGGAGAAAAAAAGCAAAATGTTGACAATTTAAATAATAATATCAAACCAATAAAGCAGAAAAAAATAAAGAAAATATTGACAAAAGGACCAAAAACAAAAAAACAAAACAAGCAAAGCCAAACAAAACAAAACAAACAACAATAACAAAAAAACAACAACCAAGTGAAGTTTATCTGGGCAGCTTATGTTTTCTGAGGCTCACTGTTTTGTATACTGATATCAGATCTCCTGGGAGGTACTTTTGCATCAGCCAAAGTCAGGGACTGTGCAAATTTGGCTCTCAGTGTCATGTTTTAGTTGGCCTGTCTGGGGCTCTCTGAAGACTGCCTCTACCTGCCAGCTACTCCTCCTCCCCCATGAGGTTGCCTGGTCTTTCTTCAGGAGAGTGTTTAGGGTGGAGGCAGGCTAGCATTGCTAGGGCTACTGGACCCCTTACTTAGAGATTTTGTCATCAGGCACTCACTGAGGGGAAATAAATATCTGCTTCAAAGTCAAGCTCCTCAGTCTCTACCTTATCCTCCAACTGTAGTTCCCCCTAAAATGGCCTGATACAGATTCAGATTGGATACAGCCTGCTTCCTTTTCTGTATGGGGAGTTTCAGTTGTCCTGAGCTCAATGGGGCTTCAGTGAGCATGTTGCCTTCCCAGCCCCCAAGAGGGGGACTAAACGTTTCCTCCTGGTCCCAAACAATAGCCCCTGAGTGTCTTACTCTTGGAATATCCTCCTCTGAGCTGTTTTCCTTACCCCTGCCAAACTGCACCCCGTGTGGGGTTTCTGAGAGCTGATTCAAGCCCTTTCCTGTTGGCGGAGGTGCTCCCAGCCTGCAAGGGAGGTAGACATACTCCACCCTTTCTTTCCCAGTACTGGTTGGCTGAACTTATAAGGCTGAACTCACAAGATCAGCCTCTCCATAATGCAGTCACAAAGCCCAGCTCTTGCTGGTCTGTCTTCCCAATATAAGCCTTCCTAGCAGATGCTGTTAAAAAGCTAAAACAAATAAAACAAAAACCCCACTTTGCAAGGACTTGATGACCTTGTGCCTCAGGTCCAAGCAGGAAGCAATTCAAGATCAGCCTCCTGTGGGACTCCTGTCTCTCCGCACAGCTGATCTCAGTAAAGCTGGCACCCAGAATCCCAGCTTCACTCAGAATCCCAACTCTCAGTGAGGGTAAAAAATCTCCAATTTGCTCTGCTGCCAGCTCCAATACCACTCTGGTGGTGGAAGAGTTCTCTTACCCTTTCCCACCCAACACAGTTTAGATGCTTTCTGGGGCTCTGTACAATGCCATTCAGGAAAGTAGGTGGTTCCTTTAAGTCAGTGCTGAGTGCAATCCACAAGCCCGTTTCTATTCTGGAGCCACATACTGTGGAGCTACCTTTCCAGTAGTCAGAGCTTATGGTGAATCTTTCTCGCTGGAACTACCAATATTAGGCACACTCTTTGAATGGAAAGGTATGGACCCAGCCTCCCTGGCAGACAGTTTCTCCTGAATTCTTTTGCCAAGTGCTCTCCTTGCTGTCTCTGGTTCAGAGTTTGGGATCCCTGTGCATAGATGCCAGGCCACACTCCCATGGGGAGGGAGCTTTGTAGCCACTATCACTCAGGCATCTCATCAAGCGCCAGCTCGATGGGCGACTCCCCCTTACTGAGACTCCCTTTCTTTTAATAGTCTCTATGTTGTTTCTTAGACAAAATATGTCCAATCAATTATACTTCTCTTGTTTTTTCAAGTTTACTATGCAGTATTTTAGCTGTAAGTCCAATCTAAGGCTGGGAGCAACGGCACTTAGCCCCTTGTTAGAGCACAGCCAACTTAGGTACCTTCTGTGTATGATCTTTTTAATGTGTTGCTGGATTTGGTTTGGTAATATTTGTTGAGGACAAAAGAAATGTTAACAGTCTTATGGGAGCTCATTTGTATGTAACTAACTGTCCTTTGCTTGCTGCTGCTTTTAAGATTCTCTCTTTGCCTTTAACCTTTGCCATTTTAATTATGGTGTGTCTTGATGTGGGCCTCTTTGGGATTATCTTGTTTGGGACTCTGTGCTTCTTGGACTTGTGTGTCTTTTTCCTTTACCAGGTAAGGGAAGTTTCAGTCATTATTTCTTCAAATAGGTTCTTGATTCTTTGCACTCTTGGTTCTCCTTCTGGTACCCCTATGATGCAGATATTGTTATGCTTCATGTTGTCCCAAAGGTCTCTTAAATTATCCTTATTTTTAAAATTCTTTTTCTTTTTGCTGCCCTGATTGGATGTTTTCTGCTACCTTGCCTTCCAAATTACTAAATGACTCTCTGCTTCATCTATCCTATTGTTTATTCCTTCTATTCATTTAAAATATATAGGGTGTCCCCCCAAATTTATTCACACTAAACAGCTAATAAATAGCTCAATTGATGTTTCTTACTTTTCAGATTTAGCCCATTGGAATTAATAATTATTCAAAGTGTGTATCCATTTTTTAAGACACTCTTTATTCTTCATTTCTGACTGATTCTTTTTTATGGTTTCTATATCCTTTTTCATGTTGTTGAAGTTCTAAGTTCCTTTAGCATTTTGTAAACATTTTTTTTTTTAACTCTAAATCTAGTATGTTTCATTCTGCTCTTTTTCTGGTGATTTTTCCTGTTCTTTCATTTGGGACATGTTTCTTTATCTTTCCATTTTGGCTGCTTCTTTGAGTTTGTTTCTGTGTATTAGGTAGATGTGCTATGCCTGCTAGTCTTGCAGGATGGCTTTATGCCATAAGTGCCCTGTGGGACCCAAAGGTGTTGTCTCCTTGATTGCCTGAGTTGGTGCTACAAGAATTTTCTTAAGGGATTATGTGAATCTTCCTATAGTAATTGAGTATTGATTGCTATTGGCCTATTCATGCATTGGGTTGACCCTTCAGGCTGGTTGATTCTTAGGATTGACTATGACCACAGTGTACAAGCTGTTGTGTGGGTATTGTTCACACAAAACAGAATTCACCTCAGCAGAGTCTGATGCATGCAGAGATCTTCCGTTAGATGTGCCACTTGTGAAACTAATTGGATATTGCTCGAATGTTGTCCAAAGCTTGTCACCTGGTGTATTGGCTTTGGGCCTCTTGGGAAGCACCAGAATCTTTTTCAGGTCAATGTCAGAGGCTACCTGTGATTGGTCCTGAGCAACCTGTTCAGAGCTACAATGCGATCCACAGTGTATGGGTGACTCTTTTGAGCCTGGGTGTGTGTGGGAAGAACCATGCTACACACCAAAGCCCACTTCCATGAACAATGAGCCTGGGGGCAGGTCAGCAAAAGGCCCAATGAACCCTGAGATCTGTCTTCAACCTGCCTGCACCTAGCAGCTCCCTGTTAGGCTCAGTCGCTGAAGAATCTCTGGTGGTATTTGAGTTGCTTGCAAGAAGTTAGTAGAGTAGAGCATCTGATAAGGATTAATTCCAACAGGGACAGAAAAATTCTTTTTGGAGGAAAAGGCTGAGTGTATTGACAGGCTAGTAGGAAGAGTGCCAGAAATATGAGAAAGACAACTGTTTTAAGTCCAGTTATTACTTATCTACAACAGAGTGGTTTTTTGTTTGTTTGTTTGTTTGTTTTTTGAAGAGGAGCTTTAAGTCCTCAGTGGGTTCAGAAGAGTAGGTCTCCAGTTGTGGTTCCTGTGAGGACTCACAAGAAACAGGTTTAATTAAAGATAAATGGACCAAATTTATTATCCCCATTAGTTTTATTGTAGTTAGGGTGCTGACCAGGACTAGATTTGGGCACTTCCATCTGGGTTATAGTTGAGACCCAGGATAATTATCCCTCCAGGTTTTTAAATAGACTATGTCCCATGGTTTAACTCAGCCGTGGGCAAACTACGGCCCGCGGGCCGGATCCGGCCCATTTGAAATGAATAAAACTAAAAAAAAAAGACCGTACCCTTTTATGTAATGATGTTTACTTTGAATTTATATTAGTTCACACAAACACTCCATCCATGCTTTTGTTCCGGCCCTCCGGTCCAGTTTAAGAACCCATTGTGGCCCTCGAGTCAAAAAATTTGCCCACCCCTGGTTTAACTTGATTATGTTGGTAGTCTTTATCAAGGGGCAGGTAGGATTTTGTTTCTATAGTTTTGTAATGCTTTTTGTACCCATCCTAGATTAATGGTGTAAGATAATAGCTGAAGGGTTTCCTTATTTACTAGTACTAGAGGCCCAATCACAAAAATTTGTGCACTCGGCGGGGGGGGAGGGGTCCCTCAGCCTGGCCTGTGCCCTCTTGCAGCCTGGGACTCCTCGGGGGATGACCACCTGCTGGCTTAGGCCCGCTCCCTGGGGTTTTAGGCCTAAGCTGGCAGTCAGAAATTCCTCTGGCAGCCCGGGAGCCCTCAGGGGATGTCCACTTGCCAGCGGGAGCAGGCATAAGCTTCAGTCGGACATCCTTAGCACTGCTGAGGAGGCAGGAGAGGCTCCTACCACCACCACTGTACTGGCAGCCATCAGCCTGGCTTATGGCTGAGCAGAGCTCCCGCTGTGGGAGTGCACTGACCACCAGGGGGCAGCTCCTGCATTGAGCTGACCACCAGAGGGCAGCTCCTGCATTGAGCGTCTGCCCCCTGGTGGTCAGTGTGTGTCATAGTGACCAGTCATTCCCAGTCGTTCTGCTGCTAGGGTCAATTTGCATATTACCCTTTTATTATATAGGAGTGCCTGGCCAGCCTGGGTGAGAGGCTGATGGCTGTTTGCAGGCTGGCCACAGCCTCTTCAGGGTGGGTGTCCCCGCTAGGTTGCCTGGGGAGCCTGGGTGAGGGGCTGATGGCTGTTTGCAGGCTGGCCACAGCCTCTTCAGGGTGGGGGTCCCCGCCTGGGTGCCTGGCCAGTCTGGGTGAGGGGCTGGTGGCTGTTTTCAGGCTGGCCATGGCCCCCAGCCACCCAAGCTCCCAGTGGAGGCTGGCTGGAAGCAGGTATCTGGGATTTATTTGTCTTCTATAATTGAAACTTTGTTGCCATGAGCAGAGGCCACAGCCGGCTCAGGGCAGGCGGGAAGCTAGGCTTCCTCCATCGCCCGGGCAACCAAGCCTCCTGCTTGCTCCACTCCGTGGCTGCTGGCCGCCATCTTGGTTGGGTTAATTTGCATATAGTCGCTCTGATTGGCTGGTGGGCGTGGCTTAGGGCATAGCGAAGGTACGGTCAATTAGCATCTTTGTCTTTTATTAGTGTAGATTAGCAGGTGAGATCTGAGAAAGGACCTGCCATAAGTGAATTGAAAGGGGTCATTTGTAAGTTTTCTTTAGGTGTAGCTCTCATTCTTATGAGACCTATAGGAACATAGACACAGGCAGGATTCTCAGGCTTTTCAGTGTAGCTTGGCTGGAGTCATTTTGGGGTTTGATTAGTTTTTATTTGTTTGTTTATTTGATTTTTACTTTACGACTGAGGTTTCTATGATGAGTGTAAGTGATAGTTGATTTCTGAAGTTTGAGCTAGCTGTTGTGTAATTGTGGCTACAAAGAGGGTCTGTTGTTACTTTGTAAGCTTTTTGGTAATTGAAACCTAGGTAAGATTTCTTTTAGTAAGTATTTGGCCACCTCAGTAGTTTTGTATTTTTTTGTGTGTGTGTTTTTTTTCTGTTTCTGTAGGAAAGGCTTTAATTTATTCCATGAAAGTGTCTATGATACTAGCAAATAATTAAATTTTGTTTAAAGGGGTATCTGAGTGAAATTAATTTGCCAATCCTCCCCAGGATATGTGCCCTATATTGTATTGGCATCAAGAGGGGAGGAAGAGGAGGTAACTTTGGGGGTTACATAGTAGTTCCCAGACTAGATGAAATGTCCCTCCATAATAAGGGAATGGGGCACCCCAGAACCATAAGACAGGCATGACTAAAAGTGAGATTCCCCAGGCTGCAGCCTAAGTGTGATGGTCAAATGGTTGGTGGGGATAGTGAGAGGCCTCAGGCATCATCAATTCTCAGGTGTTTTGATCATCATTGGTTTGGAAGCATTAGATTTTATAATGGCTTTCTCTCTTGCAGAAGGGGCATGGCCCCGGAGGCAGTGGTATTCAAGTTTGTTTTGGTCACTCCTTTTTCCAGTGTCCTTCTTGCCCACAGGAATAGTGTTGCCCCTTAGTTGTTCCTCACAGCCCAGAACTTAAAGCTGTAGCTAAGTGAGCCTTTTGTTTTTAGCCTGTGAGTGGCTTTTTGCTTTCCTCTGCCCTGACTCAGTTGTTAAAAACACTGAAATTTATCTCTACCAGTTGCTCAGTGGGGGTCTGGGGTCCCAAGGCTAGTTTTGTAATTTTTTTTCCTTAATGCCTTGGGCTGCCTGCTGGATAAAATGTATACCTAGATGGGCTCTGCCTCAACAAACTTGGGATCGGATTGATGTTTGTGTTCTTTTATAAAGCTTCTGTTAATGACCCCTCAAAAGAGCCGGGTTTTTGAAAGGTTCTGAATGGGTTGGGATCACGCATCTATGACATGAGGCCGTAATGTATCAAAAGAGATTTTATTTCAAGTGCCTGGGTGCAGACAGGCTGAGTCCAGAAAAAGGAGTCAACCCTGACTAAAGGGGGAAGCAAGGCTTTTATCAGCTTCTGTTGGTTGCGAGCGGTTTCTGCTGAAGCACAGAGCTTGACTGGCTGGTCCAGTCCTTTGTTCCTCCTCAGGGTGCCAGATGTCCCCTGGTTATCTAGGTTATGCAGAGCTCAAGGCTGCAAGCTTTCTGCAAGATATCTGCTAAGGACAGTAAGTTTCCTCTGCCCCATTTTATTCTCTTTAACCCTTTCATTCCCATCTTAAAGGTTATATATAAAGGAAAAGGAAGGGGATGAGGTCATCATTTCTCTTTGGCTGCTTCCTGCACATGGGAGGGGGCAGCATGGAAGCCTAAGGAGGAAATTTAGATTATTTCCTGGGGTATAGGCCTGTAGGGTCCCTTTACCTGGGTAAGGACAAACTGTCCTACTGTCTGGTTAACTAGGATTTGTAATCTTGTATGTACAAATTTGGTAACTATCTTCAAAATACAGGGCCCGAAGAAGAGGAGTAGGAGAAATAGTGTCAGGGGCCCAAAAGGGGTGAAAAACAGGTTAATTTGGGTTAGGGTTAGGGTTAGGGTTAGGGTTAGGGTTAGGGTTAGGCTGGACCATATGGACTGCTCTATATTATCCTGACTGATCTCTTTGAGCCATTGAGTATTCTGTAGAATGTGTTGTGTTCTTTCCTCTATTTGACCTGTAGAGTTTATATAAAAACACAGGAGGTGTTAGCAACTAAACAAACCCCTCCCTCTTTGGCTAAGAGATGGTCTAGGGCTAATAGGGGGACCTTTTTGGGGATATAAGAGATCTGCAAGATTCAGAAGCACTATGAAGTTAAACAAATAGATATGATCTGGAGAGAAATCCTGTAAATCTCCCTGGAGCCAGATGTCTGCAATGAGTTTGAAAATATCTTGCACTGTTCTGATGCGATAGTCTGCACCAGGTTAGGGAATGTTGTCACTAACAATCTGCAGGAATGTGGAAGCCTGGGTATATAATCTATTAGTCATTTGACTGATATGTGAGAGGGGCTATTTTTCTCCAGAAAGGCTAATGGGAGGGTAGGTTACCCTGGGAGCAAAGTTCTTGTTTTCCAAGTTTTGCCCCTTGTTGGCATCTGGAGCTTTCTGCCCTGGTGAGTTTTTACATCCGTATCTGGCCCATTGTCCTTGCTCTTTGGGTCAGAGGGACAATGAGGCCTGGGCACAAAAGGAGGTTGTGATGGTATTTAGGGGTGGCATTTTCTGAGTACAAGTAAGGCTTGTAACCTAGTGGAGACAAACTGTTTTATATATTTTAGTATTACTGGGGAAAAAGCTAGAACAATAAGAGTTATGACAAATGGTCTTTTGGAAGGAAAGAGACATTAGTTTGGAGGGTTGTAGTCTAATATACCAAAATGAGGTTTATTCTCAAATCATTTACTCTTAAGTGTCCTTGGTTTAGGGGAGATAGGACTTTTTAGATGGTTGTAAACTGCTGTTTTACTATCTCAGTTTCCCTATTCTACTTGACTTGGCTTACTAGCCTGTGTCATTTGTATAACTTCTTTTTAACATTTCTCCCTACAAACCTTCTATAACTTTTACGAACCTTCTTAAAACTTTCACAAACCTTCTTATAACTTTTACAAACATTATTTTCTTTAAAATGTATATCTATGTGCCTCATACCTTCTATTATCAAAACCATATAAATTCTTTCCAATTTAATTAGAATTCTTAACTCTTAGAAACCTTAATTTTCTAATGATAGCCAAAAAATAAACAGCCAGAATTTCTTAGACTGACATTTATGAACATTCTTACTTTCAAGAAACATACCTTTAACAAAGCACAAGACATTACATTAACAGTTCTAAATCTACTTTATAGATTTTTCTGTAACAAAAGCTAAAATCAGGTGAACTTAAAATTTGTTGAAAGACAATACCCCGTGCTCTTTCTTTCCAACTTGCCAAGCACAATGGCTCCCGCAAAGAAGGGTGGCAAGAAGAAGAAGGGCCGCTCCGCTATCAATGAGGTGGTGACCAGGGAGTACACCATCAACATCCACAAGCTCATCCACGGCGTGGGTTTCAAGAAACATACCCCTCGGGCACTCAAGGAGATCTGGAAATTTGCCATGAAAGAGATGGGGACTCCAGATGTGTGCATTGACACCAGGCTCAACAAAGCTGTCTGGGCCAAAGGAATAGGAATGTCCCATATCGTATGCGGGTATGTTTGTCCAGAAAATGAGGATGAAGATTCACCAAACAAGCTATATACATTGGTCACCTATGTGCCTGTCACCACTTTCAAAAATCTACAGACCCTTAACGTGGATGAGAACTAATGCTGATGGTCGAATAAAGTTATACAACTGCCTTGGGAAAAAAACAAACAAAAAATCTTGTTGAAATATTTAGATGTTTATCATTTAACCCAGCAATGCTCCAAAGCTTTTAAGTTGCCAGAGACTTTGGAAATTTATGAGGCTGGAGAAAAGGTGGGGGAGGAGGGAGCAGACCCTGCAGCCTATTCCCAGGCCTCTAGCCATTTGGATTTAAAACTGCCACATTTTCCCTTAGAAATAACATGCTAAGGTTTGGGTGATAAAGAGTTCAGCTTCTGATAGTAGCCGGACTGTTAAGTAAGCATTCGTAGTCTTAGAGTAAAGAAAGTTGTTTTTTGGGAAAGGGGGGTGTATATGAGAAGGTGCTGAGGTCAGAGTATTTTTAAAGCATTAAAAGAGTGAGAATGCTGGGCCTTCTGGAGGAGGGTTTAGGGTTTTGAAAGACATTATTATTTTTTAATCTAATTACCCAGTAGGAAGACTTGGTTAGACTCTCAGTGAAAGTTTAAAAGGCCATGAGTGAGCTGTGTAAACAAAGGAAGTCTTGGCCTACTTTCAGGAATTACACATGAAACATCCCAAAGAGAGTTCAAATGGGGGAAAGAGAAACCCAGTGTCAGAAGATGAGATGTGGCATGGCAAAAATGAAGTTGTCAAAATTGGTGTACTAAATGCTTTAGTTAGAGGACCTGGAGTTATATTATGAGTCAGAGAGAGAAATACAAAGGGAAATTTAATTTGACTTGTCTCATGGACTTGTGTACCCAGTGTCCTGAGGATGGCTTTACCAACAATTGGGACATTAGCCAGATGCCCTGGCGATGGGTTTACCACACTCAGACAGGGGACTCAGCTCCACAGGGGCAGAGAGAGAGAACTGGAAAGAGAAAGCACGTTTGACCTGTGGATGTATCTATGCCATGCCCTAAGGATGGCTTTACCAAGGGTCAGACATTGGCTAACTGCCCTGGGAATGAATTTACATCTCTCAGACAGGGGACTCATGTCCATGCTGGCCAAACAAGGGGGAAGGAAGGAGTTTCTTCAGGTGTCAGGAGTGATCGATCAGGTCCTGACTCACTGGATCCCATCACTCAGGTGTCACCTGGGCACAGTCTTTGGGAAGGTGACTCCACGTCCAGGGAGCATGCTTACCGTCCATCTTAGTCTTGACAAGGTGCATTTGATGAAGGATTTACTCTGCAGCTGACTGATAGGTTTCCCCACACTGATGATGGTAAATGACAGGAAGATGAATTAGAGAGAGTGTAGGAAGAGAAAATAACTCCAGTGCCCTACGATGGGCACCAGAATGTTACTGGACAGGGCTTGGCCCAGAGCAGGTCTGCCTCAGGGCAGCCTATAGTGTGCGGGTCCTTGACTTCATGTGGGAAAGATTTCACAACATGAGTCCAGATGGTTTTGAGAGTATATTTGTTAATGCTGGGGATAATGAAACAAAGGAAGAAATTAGGGTAGAAGAAACAACAGGGGAGAGCTTAGGCAGTGCTCTGCTTTGACTATCTAAAAAATGTTATAGGAAACTAGAGGCCTGGTGCACGATACTCATGCACGGTAGGGTCTCTAAGCCTGGCGGGCAATCAGGGCCAATCGGGACCTTCTGGCTGCTGGCTGACAGCAGGGGCCTTCCTTCACTCCACACTGCCCCCTGGTGGTCAGCGCACGTCATAGTGAGCGATCGAACTCCCGGTCTCCCAAACTCCCTAGGACACTTCGTCTATTGGGCAGGGCTGGTTTAGTTTACTGGGTAAGTCAGAGAAAAATGGGGCCTTAGAGACAGGATTAGAGAGTGAGCCCGGGTCAAGCTGCTGCTGCTCATCACTCCCTTGGCTGCAAGTCTCCTGGGGACCATTAGAATATAGGAAGAAATAAAAAGTTCATGCCCAGGAAGGGACATGGGCATGCTCTAAAGTGAGCCCACCTGAGAGCTTTTTATGTTTTTTTGTTTTGTTTTGTTTTCTGCAGGCAAGAATCTTAGGGGAGGGTTTCAGTAGAATATTCATCAGCTTTCCAGGTGCATTTTTATCATGCTGATGCATTAAAATGAGTGTATAGGGGAGTTTTAGATTATTATTTGGTCTATTTTACTATTTTATCTTAAGTCTATCTGGCTTTAATGTTTGGTGTGTTTTTTGTTTGTTTGTTTTATTTTTTTGTGTTTTTTGTTTGTTTGTTTTTTTTAAATTTGTTGCTCGACTTCATCTGTCCTTGAATTTAGCTGGCACAAATAGTATTAATTAGGTCTTTCTTCTCTATTTTTCCAGGACAGGGTGATTTAAACTATGTATTTTCTGGTTAAGGAGGAGGGTGTAAACCATTTGCTCTCAAGTGTCCTTGGTTAGGGACGATAAAGTCTTGCAATTCACAAGCTTGCTATAAGCTGCCCAAACTGGCCTTGTTCAATTTTCTTTTTCTTTCCTCGCTTCTTACTATCCTGCTACATAACCACTAAGCTGTATACCAAAACTAGTACCAAGTAATATTGAATGTAAACTGCAATCAGAAAATAAAATTAAAACTTTTAAAATGAAAGGCTTTAAGCAGGAAATAGCCATGATTAAATTTGTGTTTTGAAAAGATCACTGTAGGTGCAGTGTTTATAATAGAGTGGAAAAAATAACTGATGAGTTTCAGATAAGAAATAATGGTACCTTGAAATAGAATGATGATAATAATGACAAATTAAAAATACAGGAAAAAGTACACTCCCCAGTGATGCTTAAATATGTAGAGTGAGGGAAAAGGATGCCTAGGGATGAACCCAAATACTTCCTATGTGAGTTGAAATTGAAGTAATAAATGCAGATTCTTATTGAATGTTGTCACTGCTTAGTAAGTGCATTTATCTTCCTACCTTCCTCAGTACATCTCTCTTTTAGAAAGAAAAATTGCTGCATAATCCTTAGCATCAATAAGTGATTCCTCTAATTGACCCGCTAGAATTTCTGCTTTGTCTAGAAAGTTCAAGAAAAGATAAACTGCAAAACAAAGCACCCAAAGATTTTTTTTTCTGTCTGGATTATCTTTTGTCACCTTGACATATGCCCAAGCCTCTACATCTCATCAAACAAAAAATTACACTTCTCCCTCAATCCTTTCAGCTTGAAACATTCTTTTAATTTCCTTTAGAAAACACCAAGACTTAGAGGATAAGCAGTGTAAATACTTCTTTTTTGGAGGGACTATTTTTTCCTTCAAGGTTGTGAGTTATCCAGATCATGAAAAAAAGAGTCTACAATAATCTCAGGGATTCATAAAATCAGGAGAATAAAAAGAAAAGCCCCTTGACTACAAAAAAAAAAAAAAAAAACAACTTTAAAACGGAATGCTTAGCTTTTATTTCTTCTAAGTTTTAGAACTCTATATTACACTAGTATTATTGATTTTATGTCTTCAATTTTCTACTAGAGGCCTGGTGCACAAAACTTTGTGCATTCGGCGGGGGGGCGGGGGGATTCCTCAGCCCGGCATGTGCCCTCTCGCAGTCTGGGACCCCTCAAGGGATGACCACCTGCTGGCTTAGGCCTGTTCCCCGGGGAATTGTGCCTAAGCTGGCAGTCAGACATCCTTAGCGCTGCTGAGGAGGCAGGAGAGGCTCCTGCCACCACTGACAGCCATCAGCCTGGCTTGTGGCTGAGCAGAGCTCCCCCTGTGGGAGCACACTGACCACAAGGAGGCAGCTCCTGCATTGAGCGTCTGCCCCCTGCTGGTCAGTGTGTGTCATAGTAACCAGTCGTTCTGCTGTTAGGGTCAATTTGTATATTACCCTTTTATTATATACTAGTGGCCCGGTGCACGAAATTCGTGCATGGGAGGAGGGTGTCCCTCAGCCCAGCCTGCACCCTCTCCAATCTTGGACCCTTTGGGGGATGTCGACTGCTGGTTTAGGCCTGATCCCAGGATGTCCGACTGCCGGGATCAGGCCTAAACCGGCAGTTGGACATCCCTTTCACAATCCTGGACCACTGTCTCCTAACCACTCACCTGCGTGCCTGCCTGATTGCCCCTAACTGCTTCAGCCTGCCAGCCTGATCGCCCCCTAACAGCTCCCCTGCCGGCCTGATTGA
>NW_005370902.1:336113-353024 GCF_000412655.1 Myotis brandtii | reverse complement strand
GATCACCCCCAAGGCTTTTATTAGTATAGATATGACCCTTCACAGAAAATTTCACTAACCCTGCTTTACAATAAGGGATTGACGATTGAATCATTGGGGCCAGGCACCAAGATTTCCTTTCTTTGAATAGTGGAGGGAATAATTATCTTGTCTTTAAATTGCCCTGAACATCAAATGAGATAATGACTTAGAAAAGCATAAAAGCACCATATAAAGACAACTGTCTTTTTCATATACTGAAAAGACAATAAAGTGGTAAAATGAAAAACACTATTTTTATTCACCCCTTCCTTCCTTTACAGCCTTTATTTAAACTTTGAAATTTAGAAAAATTTCACTCCTATTTTCATTTCTTTACATTCAATATTATTTTGTATTATTTTCAGGTTTATTAGTTACAGAATAGTGGTTAGACAACCATATACTTTACAAAGTGTTCCCTGATATTTCCAGTACCCACCTGGCTTCATACCATCATTACAACACTGTTGACACTATTCCCTATTTAAGTGACAATGGGTTTACAGGTTCCTTTCAATCTTTCTTTTGTGTTGCTTGCCCTTCCTTTTCTTTCTCACTTCTTCCCTCATTTTCTTTATATAGTATCTCAATTGGCCCTTAAAGCTCAGTGAAGGCACTGGGACATGCTTAACACATTTTACAGAGCAGGAAACTGAGGCCAATTCCAGTTGGCTATGGAACTGGACTCCTCGTGCAGGGAGCCCTCACAGCCAGCTCTCTGCCTTTCCTAAGGGACAGCCAGGGCAAACAGAACAAACCTCCCCGTGAGGCTTCCAAGCCTCATTCTCCAGCACCTCTTCATCATGGATGCTCCACATTCCTTCCTCTCCCCCACCCCACCCCATTCTTTACTGCCCCCCCTTCTGGGGAGCAGGTGGTAGGCTTGTACTCACTGTGCAGGTGTGCACCCCCATGGGGTGGGCGAGAACTGGGGGCGGGGCGGGCACAGGCTTGTTTTTAGGCCAAGGCGGGAGCAGGAGTCCTGGCCTCTCAAGTGTGCAGGCCGCGGGGAGGCCAGGTCAGCACTGGGAGCTTCACCAAACCGCCGCAGTGGGGTACCCAGCAGTGGGGCGCTCCTCCACTGAGGTGGCGCCACCCCTCCACCCCCACCTCAGGCATCCTTCCACCCTGGCATCCTTCCACGCCTGCAGTCATTGCCTCTTGTTTCCCGTCTATTGGGGCCACTACAGAACCTCACTCTCTGCAGGCGAGGCAGATCCCCACCCTCCAGCACCCTGCCCAGGCCTGAGCCCCCTCCAGTGCACCCCACCTTGGCGCCGCTCTGCGCCCCTTGGGCCGCGTGCCTCCTGGCCAGCCACTTCCCCGAAGCCATGGCGCTTGCCCAGGATCGCCCATCAGGCGGAGGCCTGTCCGTGTGCCTGCAGACCCCATGGCCGCAGCTCCTAGCAGCCGCTTTGCCAAAGGTTCCTCTACCTTCAGGCTCTCTCCTCAGACCCCCGGGAGCTTGGCTCCCGCGGCCCAGCCCTTCCGTGGCTCCCTGCAGCCCCACTCTACTCAGCTCTCCCGCCACCCACCTGTCAGGACGCTGCCAGGCGCCTTGCTGTGGGCAGTGTGGTTCTGGGGCAGGAGCTGGGGGTGTGGGGAGCAGTTCCAGTAAAGTTTAGTAAACCCCAGGCCCCCAGCCCCTCCTTGAGCTGAGCCCAGGGCAGGCTGGGGGCATGGGTCCAAACACTGCAGCTGCGGAGGCCCCGCCTGCCCAGGGCCTCACACAGGGGTCCCAGCTGGGGGCGTGGTTTAGGCGCCACATGGGCCGGATGGCAGCTCGAGCTGGCCCTCCCTGCCTGCAGTATGCAAATTAGCCGCCATCTTGGTTGGCAGTTAATTTGCATATCTCGCTGATTAGCCAATGGGAAGGGTAGCGGAGGTATGGCTAATTACCATGTTTCTCTTTTATTAGATAGGAGGATAGAGGCCTGGTGCATGGTTTGCCCTGAAGGGTGTCCCGGATCAGGGTGGGGGTCCCGATGGGGTGCCTGGCCATCCTGGGTGAGGGGCTGAGGGGCGGTTTCAGGCTGGCAACACCCCCTTCAGGGTGGGGGTCCCCACTGGAGTGCCTGGCCAGCCTGGGTGAAGGGCTGAGGGCTGTTTTCAGGCTGGCTACACCCCCTTCAGGGTGTTGGGTCCTGCTGGGGTGCCTGGCCAGTCTGGGTGAGGAGCTGATGGCTGTTTGCCGGCTGGCCAAGCCCCCCAGTGGGGACCCTCACCCCATGAGGATGTGGCCATCCTGGGTGAGGGGCTGTTGCCTGTTTGCAGGCTGGCCATGGCCCCCAGCCACCCAAGCTCCCAGTGGAGGCTGGCTGGAAGCAGGTATCTGGGATTTATTTATCTTCTATAATTGAAACTTTGTTGCCTTGAGCTGAGGCCACAGCCAGCCAGGGCAGGCAGGAAGCTTGGCTTCCTCCATTGCCGGGCAACCAAGCCTCCTGCTTGCTTCAGCTCCGTGGCTGCCGGCCACCACCTTATTTGGGTTAATTTGCATATAGTCACTCTGATTGGCTGGTGGGCATGGCTTAGGGCATAGCGGATGTGCGGTCAATTTGCATGTTTTTCTTTTTTTAGATTAGATATGAAAGATGCAAATGATACAAGATGATTTTTGTGATAGTGCCATGCCACAACCTTTTACGGCAAGGGTTTAGGATCTGAAGAAGGGGCCGATGCACAAATGAAAATACTATACAAGAAACATGAATTATTAAGTGGTAGGGGCCAGGTGGAGACCTTTCTCTAGGAGAGGCACCCTGAAACCTGGCCTTGTCCGCTTTTTATTCAATTTTAGATACACATCTTGCCCTCAGTAAAGCACAGCAAACAGGTAGCAGACTGTCCATCTCTAAGGTCAATAAAGATCAGTAAAAATCGGTAAGGTTCAGTAAACATTTACTTTGAGGTTATTAGGTCAGGAAATTGCTTTGAGCCATTGCTATCTCTACAGACCAAAGGTGCTTAGTGTTGGCCCTGCCAATGCTCGTCTATCGGCCTTCCATGATGCACTCTCATGATAGTATCAACAGTGGATGGCTTCCCGCAGTGCCAGCATCCAGAATCTGTAATTACTGACTTGTGATTATTGCTATACAACTTTGACTTCATTTGTGGGTTGACTTCAGTCCTGAGCTCTCATCTTTCACCACACACACCCAATCATCACCACACCTGCCTTTGCTGTTAACTAGTTTTGTGGTCCTAGAAAGTTCATCTGACCTCCATGGACCTTAATTTCCTGGTTGTAAAATGAAGAGGTGAAGCTTAATGATTTTTGAAGTACTTTCAACCATAACTTTCTAAGGAAGATAAATCTTGGTAAGTCTGACACAGAGTATCAGATGAAAGTGTGAGCACATTTTTTAATTCATTTTTCTCAATCATGTGCATCACAAACATTAGAAAAAAACATCATTCATTTAATTTTCCTTTGAGGGATAGAAGCAGATAAACAATAAGCCAAGCATTTACAATTTTAAGATCCTAAGCATTTGAGATGTTTGCTAATATTCAGGTCATATCTTTTAGCCTCCTCTCATTCATTTTAGCCTTTCACTTATTTCTACATTCACCTCTTCCAGGACCAGTAGGTTTTCCAAATATCCCTTTGGCAAAAACTCTCAGGGAACCCACTGATGAAGCTCTCAAATCAAAGCTGAACAGCCTTCTCATGCTATTAAAAGTAGCCTTAGCAAGGAGGAAAATAATCTTATTTCCTGTTCAAAATATTACATACAGAGATGTCACTGACAGATTTAACTACTACAGAGTTAGTTTTACTTTAAAATAATAACTATTAGCACCAGGAGATTGCTTACTGATTGGGTCACAAGTGGGAACAGGTCTTCTTGTCTAGACAGGGATATCTGCCTCCAATGTACATCCTAAGAACAAAGGCCTGTGACTGAACAATTCATTTCTGAAATCTAACAGATCCCCATCATTTATTCTCTTTTAGCATTATAAGGAAGGGACACTAAAAAAGGGTGAGAAGAGTGCAAATCTTCTGCACCAAGTCGTGTTGGGGTTGGGGATAGGAAGAAGTGTGGAAATCACCTATACATATAAAAGCCTAAGAGACAATTACGACTGAATGACCAGTTGACCAGTCGCTATGACATGCACTGACCACAAGGGAGCAGACGCTCAATGCAGGAGCTGCCCCCTGGTGGTCAGTGCGCTCCTACAGCCAACCTCCTGTGGTCAGCTGATGGCCTCGGCATCCAGCATCTGTTCCTTCCGCACCTGCCCCGGCTATCATTGCCTCCTCTCCAGAGTCTTCAGGTCCCAGGCTGGGGCGGGGAACCGGGAGGGTCGGTGGGTGGTGGCGGCAGACACAGCCCCTTTCCCATGGGGGCTGAGGGCTGGTTCCCTCCCCCTGGCCAGCAGGCCCCAATCAGCCTGCGGTCCCTCCCCCTGTCCCTCCCTCCAGCCAGCAGGCCCCGATCGGCCAGGTCCTGATCAACCCTGATTGCTGGCCAGGCCTAGGTACCCCACCTGTACACGAATTCATGTACTGGGCCTCTAGTTAAATATAATTGACTGTGTTTACACCAGTTAAAAAAAAAGGACAGACAGGAAAATAGATACAGTCCCTCCCTCCCTTCTGGAATAGACTTTTTATTAACAGCCACTGAACACAACAAAATTACTCTTCTCTACAATCAGTATTCAGTGACAATTTTAGAGATTCCTTTAAGAATTTCAAAAGATATCTATTAGTCTCTAATTTGTAAAACACTAGGGCTGTGTTGTCAACAATAGCCACCAGCTACATAAGGAAGTTCAACAAATGAAATGCAGTTTGTCCAAACTGAGGTATAATCTAAGTGTCAAATACATACAGCTTTCAAAGCCTTGGTACAAACAAAATGAAAAATATCTCATTAATAAATTTTAAATTGCTTATATCTCAAAATCATATATCTTAGATTAAATGATGTCTTCTATGAAAATTAATTTTATCTTTTTTTTCCTTTTTTAAAATATGTTTATTAGAAAATTTTAAATTACACATATGGCTCACATTTGTATTTCTTGAGGCAGCACTAAATTTCATTAAAGAAAATAAATGTGTGTAAAAAAAAGTAAATGGCAAGTTAAATAAGCCAAGCATGTAAAGTGAAACATACATAAAGAAATACAGAAAGTTACTCAGTTTAAATCTCTTGACAAACTACCAATTTCTTTCTTAAATATGTTTACTATATCTTAGAGTGAGACTCATATCTTGAATGGTAGAGAAAAAATGAAAGTAGAGTTTGAATTTGTCAACACTTGGGTGATCAACTTATTCTGAGAACGTAATCCTAGGGCGGGGGGAGGGGGGGATAAAATGTTACAGAATTAGTAATCTTTAAGCTAGAATCAAGGACTTGTTATTTTCATAACTAATTAATGAATTAAAATTGAATAAAGCTGATATAATTGCTACTGCACCCTAACCTTTTCAAAGTATTGTTGCTTACATTATAACTCTTAGATTATGCTTCAAAGAAGTTCCTCTGTTTGAAATATCTATTCCTATGATCATCCATTTAATATGACATTACAATAATTGTCATATATTATCTTTATTTGTGAATTTTCATAATACATCAAAAGAAGTTTTAGAAATTGAACACCAGTAATAGACCTCTAGTAAAAAGCACATATCTTTTAACAAGAGATGTGTAATGCTGTTTTATCTAAATTGATTCTATGTGATGTTTTAGAAACTGAATTGAGAATTCATATATTCACAATGGACTTTGTTTTATGGTTATTTTGTGAAGAAAATTGTTAAATAAAATCTTATTTTAGAGTATAAAATCTATTTTGCTTGGTATAAAAGAGAATAGTTAATTACATATTTGAGAGCATTGTACAGGCCCTAGAAATTTAATTCTCAATACCTTGATATAAAAGTCATAGTCTATCTTTCTCTTCAAAAAGTATTTGTTTTTGTTTACTTGTTTTCCTCCTATAGACTGAATGTTTTCCCCAACCCCACCACCCTGACGATTCAAATGTGGAAACACAATGTGATGCTGTTTGTTGGTGGGTTCTTTGGGAGGTGATTAGGACACAAGGGTGGAGCCCTGAAGAATGAGATTAATGCCCTTATTAAAAGAGACCCCATCTGCCATGTGAGAATACAGGGAAAAGCTTGCTGTTTATGTATCAGAAACTAGGGCCTCAAATATGCTTGTATCTTGATCTTGGACTTAGCCTCCAGAACTGTAAAAAATAAATGTTTGTTGTTTATGTCATGCAATCTATGGTATTCTGTTATAGCAGCCCAAATGGACTAAAACAATCCCCTTGCTAATTGAAAATCTATAACTTACACTTGAAACCTATATAATTTTATTAACCAATGTAACACAATAAATTCTATTTAAAAAATTAAAAAGGAAAAACAATCCATAACTAATGAAATCCATAGCCAAATATCGCCAGTCATACAGAAATAAGAGAAATTCAAGACCCATAAAGAAGGTTAGTCATCAGCTAAAGATTTTTTCTAAGAAGAGAAAGGATAAATAATGTTATTAGTAAGTAGAATGTATACTTTAGTGGTATATTTAGCTAAGAAACAATAATCTGATGTTTATAGTTCTAAGTTGTTTAATTTCTATACCAAAGCTATGAAATTAATTTTACCATAGTTGAAAAATAGAAATGAGAAAATTTCATGAACTACATTTTTTGATAGCAGGAGTAATAACTTATCCTCTTAAAATCTTAAAAACTTAAGTAAGCACTTCTTTTAAAACTAAAACCAGTAACCAAAAAAGGTGCATTTTTGTTTACTTTATTGTTTGAGCATTGCCTATTAAAACATAATCACAATCAATACTTATTTTGTTGATACTGCAAGTCTTATACATAGCTAGAAATTAGTATTTTATCTCAATGTTTACATAAATCAGGATAGTAGAGTCTAATAATCCAGTAAGAGTAAGAAATCAGTATTAAATTTGTAACAAAATTAAAGTGTTTTTCCACATGTAATAGTCATGTTTATTTATTGAGAAAACAAATTTCTTTCTAATTCTTAGGACAGAGTAGTAAAGCCAGTTATATATCGTTGGCTTTCTTCAGTAAGAGTATCTCATTGCTGATGCTTCTTTTTTTAGCCTTCAGCCATTTGTTTAGACTTGGCCTCTTTTCCATGCTACATAGCAGTATTGAAGCTATAAAATAATGTAGAGACAATTTTAAATGTAGTAAAATATGCATTTCTGATGTTGCTATTCATTTATTTATTTATTCATTCTAAAAATATTTTCAAGAATCTCTTTGTACCCCAAACTATGCAAAGCATTGTAGATGCAGAGATAAACAACATGGGGGTATACAGAGATAAATATATCAGTAGAGTTAACTATAATGTTATATATTATAAGTTATCCTGATATATCTTTATATAGAGAAAACCTACCATTGTAAAAGGTTTTTCTTTCTCATAATGAAAGCTGTCCAGAGAGGAAGATAGCATGGTGACTAGAGCGGTTAAATGAAGAGGCAGTGTTTGGGACAGAGGACTACTGGAGCTTAAAATGTGTGCATGAAGGGAGGAAAGGTGAATGATGAAAACAGATATAATTTTTCATTCTCTATTTGCTTTACATACAAAATTTGGCCTTCCTCACTTAATTATGAATTCTACAGTGGTTAACAATGTTATTTTAAATATCAAATTATATACTCTTCACAGAACAAGGCTATCTGTATTTTGTATTGATTTGACATCTCTCCGATATAATTGACAGATCCTTATGATATTTTGTATTCTCTTCAAATATGGGTATTGGGTAGGATTTTGTTGATGACATTTATACCAAAAAGTATTATCACCTTTTGTATAAAAAGTGAGTGAATGTTCCAAATTCTCAACCTTTAAACATTTAGCCACATTTTGAGGTCAATATTGCAATGAAACTGTGTAACACTACCTCAAAAGAAACTCCCCATGTTTCCCTACCCAGTATTGTCTGCCTTCATAATATCCCGAGGTAGAAATTTTTGTCTTGGATTTAGCTTCAGTTTGAAGAAGGTATTTCTTATTCTATAGAAACTTGTAACTTGTACAGATCTGACAGAAGACTATTGTGGTAAAAATGAAACAGAGAGAATATGTCAATCCCAAGAAATTTTAATATAAAGCCTTCTCCAGCCATTTACTAAATGAGCTATTTTCAGCATGCTGAGAAGGTAGAGATTATTTGGTTGCCATTTATTTATATGGAGAAAGAAAAGGAAATTTATTTGCCACTGTTTTGACCCTTGGCTTTTTAATTTTCAGCCAGCTAAGTAAATGAAATGATGTACTGGAAATTAGGACTTTCAATTTAAATATGATATGTTTTTATAACCTTAGTATTCTTAAATTCTGGAAATACATATTGAAATATCTCCTTTTTGAATTTCTATTGTGACTTTTGAATACCTGTGGAATTAGGGAATGATGTACCTATATCAGTGTTAAAAATAGTATGATGGTATTACTGAATTTAGTAAAAGAAAAACAATTTAAACTGTTTTCAGCTTTCAACAGTGTTTCAGGTAAAGTAAAATTATTCTGACTAGTAAATGTTTTGACTATATTTCTCATATGTATGATGTACCAAAAATTACATTATGAATGTTTAGAGGTGGTTAAAGAACTGCTCAAAGTTGGGCATAATATGTCTAGATGATATGAAGCAGATAGGTTCTGTTTGCTATCAAATTGACTTTCCACCACTAGAGAAGAATTTAGCAAGAAATTCTTGAGTATTTGTAAATGTCCTCATAGCTTTCATTTATTTCTACTGAAAGTCTAGATACTAAAAAAAGTCATTCTATCTAATTATCATTAACTTCATCATGCTAAGATTGTAACTTTATTTACCATCAGGTGTGGAAGCCTCCTGTCTGAACCAAAAAACTGAATCCCTATTTTAGGATAGAGGGGCACCAGCATTGAAAGTTGAGAACATGATGCTTGCTTGCCCTTCCTCCTCTCTGAACAGTATAGATCAGGAAACTCAGACCAAATGAAAGTAATGGGAAGAACCTAGGGTGGAAAGGTATAGTTCTTTCAGTTCTGGCACTTAAATTTCTGTCATTCACTATCTTTTATTATTTCTTAAATGCAAATGAAAGATTAAGGTGAATACAATTAGCTGTAATTTTGTATGAATTATTTTAATCTCATAATCAAACCATTCCTAGTTCAATATAAGCAGCTCTAGAGGGACAGTCTTGGTTCTGCTGCTAGGAAAGCAGATATACAATTTTGATGCCAGGGGAGCATGAGGATTGAGAGTTGTTGGTTTATTGTCCATAGGACTGCCTGAATCATGTTCTGATAGTTTTGGTATGTGTGTGTGTATGTGTGGGGGTGGGGTGGGGGTGCCGATAAAAATCGTTGCTGGTGCTGGCATAGGAAACTTAATAGAAATTGAACTCTTTCTATATACTAGGCTTATTGTAGAATTTGCCATGGACTTTGTAATTAGATTACAAACTCCTAAACATTATGTTCACATCTTGTGATAATTAGAGATAACTACTGAAAAAATTTTAGAGACAATCCCTAATCTTCAGAAATTTATAATTTGATGAAATGCAGTTTGGGTATGTATTTATCCTTTGTAACAAAGCTATACTGTTACAGGCACTTCTCACAGACACCAGAGAGGTGTTATCAGACAGACACCCCCCCCCCACCACCACCCAGAGTCGAAGTTGGAAGGAGAGGGCTGTCCCCTCCTTGGTTCTTTTTCCCTCCCCTCTCCTCCCCTCCCCTTCCCTCCCCTCCTTTCTTCTCCTCCCCTCCTCTATTCCCCTGCCCTCCCCTCCCCTTCCCATAAGAATTCAAAGGAGTGACTCCAGATGATTGTATTGTGAGAAAGCGAATTTATTAAAGAAGCAAGGCAAACAAATCTACTAAACTACATCTGAGCTGGGGCTCAACTGGGCTTTCCCAACTAGTTTTGGAAAAGTGAGTCTGATGGGGTTTCAAGGGGTTATATATCCTTTTGCCTATATGTTTCAAAATTCCTCTGCTAGGTATCCCAGTACAGATTAATTCTCAAGGCCTCCCCTTTTACTTTGTTTTGGCTTTCCTAGAATTTATGAGAAGGCCCTGACAATTTTATCTTGATAAGCCCTGAAACTGCTGGCTTTTCTATTTAGGGAGTGAAATAAAACTGCCTCCACACACACCTTTTTTCCTTTCCCCAAATGATGACTTCTTTGTTTAGTGAGACAGGCTCTTCCCTTTTTCCTTTCCCCCTCCTCCCTTAGGAGGTTCAGGGTGATTTACACTATGTATACATTAATTGGGGAGAAGAGGCATTTAAACTCCCCTTCTCTCCCTCTTCCCTTCCCCCTCCTTTCCTTCATTCTTTTAATTAGTGAGGAGGGGTATTTAGCCATTTGCTCTCAAGTGTCCTTCATTGGGAAAGATAATGGCTTGTGATTCACAAATTCCCCAAACTGTTTGGACTTGTTTAAATTTATTGTCTCAGTTTCCCTATTCCTCTTGCTTAGTAATTTTCCTAGCTTCTCACTATCTTGTAACGATACTAAGTATTGAGAATTCAAATAAAAATGTACAAATTGCTTTAGCCTATTAGGTGGTATATGTTGTTGGGTATATACCACCTGTTCATAATAACATAAGAGAACAAAACTTTGAATCTACTTTTAAAGTGTTTCAATTTTATATGAGTAGTGAATAATACTTATCCTCTGTATAGAGATGAAAAGTGATTTTAAAAGATTGGTATTCCATATGTATGTATTCTGGCATCAACGTTTTCTTGCATGAGTCCAACATTGGTATTTTTTCCTAATATTTGGACATCATCAATAGTTTTATATTCAAGGAAACAATTTCCTTGAGATTAATTTACCATTTTCTCTTATATTTTTCATCAGACATGTATATCTCTGATTGCACAAAAAGCAAGACAGAGGGAAGAATGTTATTATCTTCATTTTTAAAGCAATATTGGTAACATTAAAAAGTACTGAAGACCATATTTGCCACTTCCAGGTCTTATCTCTCTTTCATTGACTCTTGTGGAATTGGACTACATTTCTCTGAAATGCTTTTCCCTGGCAACTACTTGAAATACTCTGCC
Organism: Myotis brandtii; assembly: GCF_000412655.1. Taxonomy (NCBI): domain Eukaryota; kingdom Metazoa; phylum Chordata; class Mammalia; order Chiroptera; family Vespertilionidae; genus Myotis; species Myotis brandtii. The sequence continues at coordinate 341,877 of NW_005370902.1, read as the reverse complement.
TCTGTGCTCCTTGTAAAGATGCATTTTCCAAGACAAACTTGATTTTTTTATAGCTTATAAGCACTAACATCTAACCTGGACTGAGGCAGCCTTCTCAGCCTACACTCAAACAACACAGTGAAACTCCTAGCAACCTGCCTGAACTATTTCACATTACATTAAGACAGTGATTATCAATCATTGTGCCGTAAGAATTTTAAAACATGCAAAACCTATTTAGTCAGGGGCACTGACTTCTTTTCCCTTAGATTGTCAAATAAAAAAAATGACAACAGCCCACACAATAGACATCAGTATGAATGAATCAAAAGTATACCTTTTTCTTTTTTTTTTTTGTCAGATAGGTATAAAATATATATTTTATGGTGAGTTGCAGAATTTTAATAATTAATTTGTATCATGAGATGAAAAAAGTTGAAAATTGCTACATTAAGAAGAAACAGAAGCAGCTAATTTTGTAATTTCTGGAAATAAAGACAAGAATGTAAAGTGTCCTTATTGTTGAGATTAATGACTTCAGCGGAAGTCATTTTCTGTTTTTCTGTGGAACTTACATGAGTAATTAATGCCTGATTAAATGGGTCCATAAGCCTTAAGAATGTTCAACAGTTAATTAAATTGAGTAAACATTCATTGACATGTCAGTACCAAGTACTGGTGCTAGGGATTGAGTGCTGAAAAAAGATAAACCCTTCTAAAATAGCTCACTGTAACCCATTATTAAAATGCAGGAGAGAAAGGAATAAGTGTAATTATAAATGTATATTCAAAGTACAACACCAGTACTGAGAAAAACAATAATTGACTCTAGGAATGACCAAGAGAATTAGAAGCTGAATTGGAAGACCAAGAAAATTCACTGTGAGAAAATGAGAAGTGGATAATTACAGGCAAAATTATCAGCAAATGCAAGCCTACAACAGTAAGAAAGGCACAGACATGGTCAGAACATTCTGAATACTAGTTTGTATGCCTGAAGTGTAGATATGCATGGCTGGGGAAAGGAAGATCATGGTAAAGTATCTTAGGGTTTCATAGGTCTTGCATAAACCTGGGTCTTTTTTCTGGAGACTATGAAATACTAGTACAGACTTTTAAGTCAGAAAGAGACACAGTTAAATTTGCATTTTGCAAGGCCCAACATTTCAACATTATGGTATATAAGTTAGAAAGACTCAGGCTAATAGCTTGGGCAGAAAATAAACCTATTTTTTCTAGTATAGGCCTGTGATCATGATATCTGATATTATGATAATATTTCATGTTAATCTGAATAAGAACTGGTATTGCAATGAAATAAGGAGAGGGATATGAGAGAAAGAGGCTGACTTGATAACAGATTGAGGTAAATCATAGTGAATATGCTTGTGACACCAGCAAAATAAGGACATTTTAAAACAGCTTTATTGAGGTACAATTGACAGACAACAAACTGTACATACTTAAAGTGAATACTTTGGTAACATTTTGTATGTGCATACCTTAAAAATATCACCACAATTAATATAGTGAATATATCTGTCGCCACCACAAGTTTCCTTTGCCCTTTAATATGCTCTCTTTGCACACCCTGCCCTTTCCCAGACAACTGCTGGTCTGCTTTCTGTCACTGTAGATCAGTTTGCAGTTTCTAGAGTTTATATAAATGGAATTATACAACATGTACTCTTCTTACCTCTGGCTTTTTTTATTCATAATTACTTTGAGATTCAACAATGTGTGTGTCTATTAATAGTTCCTTCTTTTTTATTGCCAAGCAATTTTTCCTAGTATATCAATTCACTGTTTGATGGAAATTTGAATTTTTCTTGTTTTTGGCTGTCACATCAAACCTATTATTACATTTGCATACAAAACTTTGAATAGACATATGCCATCTTTTCTTTTGGACAAATGCCTGGATTGAAATGAGTCTATTTTATGATAAGTATAGGTTTAATTTAAAATATATAGACTGCAAATTGTTTACAAAATGATTGAATGTTATAGGCACCTCTCACTGGCACCAGAGAGGTGTTAACACACAGCCCCGAGCCAGCCAGCGGAAGAGGGCTGTCCCAAAGCTTGAATTTATATGAGAGACCTTGATTGCATTGTGAAAAGCCAATCTATTAAAGCATGCACCTTTATTGAAAAAGCAAAGCAAGCAAACCTATACATCTGGATTTTGAAGCATAGATGGGCTCTCAGCTAATCTGAAGAGTAAGCTGTGTGGAGGTCTGAGGCGTTAATATACCCTCCTGTCTATAGGTCTCAAAATTCCTCTGCTGAATATTTTGGTGCAGATTAATTCTCAAGGTCCCCTTTTTTTACTTTATTGTGGCTTTTCCAGAAATCATGAGAAGCACCTGGCAACTTTTTCTTGTCAAGCCTTGAGACTACTGGCTTCTCTGCTTAGGGGAGAAAACTCTCCCTTTTTCCTTTCCCTTTCCCCCCTTCCCATTCTGCATTCTCTCATTAGGCAGGTTTTTTTTTGTTTTTGTTTTTTTTGTTTTTTGTTTTGTTTTGTTTTGTTTTTAACCATTTGCTCTAATGTCCTTGCTGGGGAAGATAACAGCTTCTTAGTAACAAGCTGGCTGCAAATTGCCCATACTGTTTGGCCTTGTTTTAACTGTCCTGTCTCAGTTTCCCTGTCCCTGGAATCCTGTAACATTGACCATTTACATTTTGATGGGCAATGTATGAGAGTTTAAGTTTCTCCAAATTCCCACCAATACATATCATGGTTAGTCCTTTTTTTTAAAGCCATTTTAATAGGTGTGTAGTGATATCTCATTGTGGTTTTAATTTGCATTTCCCTAATGAGCCTGAAAAGAAACCTCACTCTTCCCAGTCAGAGAATGTTGCAAAAGATGGTAATCCCTGGGGCCCAAAGATGGAACAGAGGAGGCAGGAGCTATAGGCTCCAAGCATGCTGCCGGCAATATGATGGCCCCAGAGAGGGATTGCTGGAAAAGACCAGTGGCAGGTGGTTGCCAAAGACAGGGTGGTTGCCTTTGCTGAGGGTGCCCTTCAGAAGGAACTTGAATCAGGCAGAGTAGACCTAGAAGTAATCCAAATAAACCAAGAAACAAAGATGGGTAGGGTGAAAGAAAGGAAGGAAGGAGGAAACTAAGAAGAAATAAAATAAAAAGAGAAAGCACCCTATATAATAAGAGAGGAATATGCTAATTAGCCATTATGCCCTGAGATGTAACGACCAAGTGCATCACTACCAGATCATGGATCAGCAGGAGGTACAAGTGGGCTGTGGAGAGCTACAGGAGGGGGCAGGGCAGCAAGCTATGGGGGAGGGGGGCGAGGGGAGCTACAGGAGGGCAGCAGTGGGCAGAGAGCTACAGGAGGGCGGCAGCAACCTACTGGCACACAGATTCGTGCTCAGGGCTACTAGTGGATAATAAAAACAAAGAACAGAAAGAAGAATAGACAGAAAACATGAAATCATTGAAAGTTTATGCAATTAAAGATGAAAATTTCTATTTTAGCAATTAAAGACTGAAAAATTCTGTAATATAAAGGTATAATTTTTTTCATCCTTAACTTAGTAACTAATTTAAATATGAAAACCATTTTTTTATGGGAAATCTGTTCATTAATGGAATATCATTTGGGGAATGCTGGTGTAGACATGTAGTGAACAGCTGTAATAGCAAAAAAAAAAAAGTAAAAACATTGTGAAAATATTCAGATTATTGGTGATTCTTAGGAATACTTTTTGGGTTATTTCAATCCTATGATTAGAACAAATTTATAGCCCAATGTTTACATTTTGAAAGACTAGTGTATTACACCCACTCCTGTTCTACTTATATAGTCTTGCCTCGATTATTTACCTATACATGAACCTACTGTGTCTATATTTAATTTTAAAAATTGTACTTGTTAATTTATTAAGCACATGTGTATACTTTCCAATAATAAAAAAAATTATGAAAACATGTTAGTAAAAAACTTAAATCCAACCTTGTGCTTGGCAAAGGTAGGTGTTCCAAGAGGATTAAATGTTTTGTTTCTTTCTTCTAGGTAACTTAATATAGTCTATATGTGTGTATTAGGACAACAGAAATATTTATCTAAGAAAACCTTGAGTGCTTCCAATAAATTTGTTTGCTCAATTGCCCCAGTGTTCCATTCCTAAATGAGATTATAGCCAGGATGTGCAGTTTGTTAGTTCCAGAATTCACCTAGACCATGTGGACCAAAGTACATTTTTTTTTTTTTACTTTTTCTGTATGAAATGTGTTATTCATACTTGGTCCTTTATAGTTTTTCTTCAATTTGTGAAGACTAATGAGGATATAGCAACTGCTCATTGTATGTATTTTGCATTTCCCATTAGTTTCTTTAACTCCCTTCTATCAAGGCCTCTCAACTATGCTAAATTCTAATACTATAAAGAATATTTTATATGAAAAATAGAAATAAGGTAGTAGGCTATGATTTATTCATAATGTGCTGGTGAGAGAAGCAGAGAAGGATTGCATGTGAGAAGGAGGACCAACTCTTAAACAGAACAGAGCTTATTAAGGATCTATAACAGGGGTCCTCAAACTTTTTAAACAGGGGGCCAGTTCATTGTCCCTCAGACCGTTGGAGGGCCAGACTATAGTTTAAAAAAAAACTATGAACAAATTCCTATGCACACTGCACATATCTTATTTTGAAGTAAAAAAACAAAACGGGAACAAATACAATATTTGTATTTGCATGTGGCCCGCGGGCCGTAGTTTGAGGACCCCTGATCTATAACATACTTAGCCAGTAAACTATGTAGATGTATCAGGAAGAACTCAATTTTGACTTTCAAATACCTGACTTTGAAAAGAAGAATATGCAAGTAGTGTGTTAAGAAAAGTTCTTCTTTGAATTATAAAATTTAACTTATTTACAAAGCTTAAATTTTACTTTAATAAATTACTTAAAAAGTAATAGAGAGTCTTCATAATCCTAGTTTGAAGAAATACAGTGTCATTTTGTTGTATCTGTATTTACTTAACCAATTATTACCAACTTAATTCAATTTATTACATTTATTTGCAATTATATCCCTTGAAAATTAGGGTATCCAAGGCAAGAGAAAGAGAAATAGTTGCATGAGAAATCATTGTATCTTCAGTCTGTATGGTGGCACACATTAACTATTGAATTGGTCCTTTAAGGAATCACTCATCTCTACTTTGACTCTCAAATAGATTTTAGTTTATGATAAACAAGATCCTTCCTGAGTACCTAGGAATTGTTTGCTTGCTTACCATCAAGAAACAGTGAGAACAAAGTCTTTCTTAAAAAATATTCACATAGGCTAACACTGAAGAAGAAATATTGGGGTGACCAAGTGTTCTGCTTCTAGGATAGGCTTATTTTTTATATTTCATAATTTTTAAAAACATACCATTTTTAATTATTAACAGTACTAGAGGCCCGGTGCACAAAAATTTGTGCACTGGGTGGTGGGAGGGGGGTCCCCCATCCCTGCCTGTGCCCTCTCGCAGTCTGGGACCCCTCGGGAGATAACGACCTGCTGGCTTAGGCCTGCTCCCGGGTGGCAGAGGGCAGGCCCAATCCCTAGGTGCAGCCCCTGGTCAGGCTCAGAGCAGGGCCGATTGGGGAGTTGGGGCGCCGCCCCCTGTCATGCACAGAGCAGGGCGGATCGGGAGGTTGCAATGCCACCCTCAGTCACGCTCAGGGTAGGGCCGATTGGGGGGTTGGGGCACCGCCCCCTGTCACACACAGAGCAGGGCCAATCAGGGGGTTGGTGCGCCGC
>NW_005370902.1:332543-335275 GCF_000412655.1 Myotis brandtii | reverse complement strand
TTTTTTTCTTTTTTTTATTTTATTCTGGGCCAGCTTTAGCTCTGGCTCTAGCTCTGAGGCTTCGTATCTGGTTTGTTTGCCGTTCTATAATCGAAACAATGTATAACTTCAGCTCTGAGATCCCGGCAGGCTGAAAGCTGGTTTCTGGGGTTTTGTTTAGCTTCTTATTTGCAACATAGTACATAGTTGCTTAGAGTTGCAACTCAGAGGCCGGCAAGTCAGGCGGGGAACGTTGGAGTCTGCAGTCACTGGAGCAAGCAAGCCTCATGTTCGCTTCCAAGTGCATGGCTGCCGGCCGCCATCTTGGCTGACAGTTAATTTGCATAAGGATATGCTGATTAGCCAATGGGAAGGGTAGCGGTCGTACGCTAATTACCATGTTTCTCTTTTATTAGTGTAGATTACAGATTCCCCCATTTCCCACTACTTTGCATCTGACCACCCAACCGACACCTCACCCAAGGCATTCACCACATTATTGTCAGAGTCCATGGGCTATGCATATAGGTTCTTTGGTTAATCTCTTCCCTCTTCCACTCTCCACTTCCTCTGGTATCTGTCAGTCTATTTCAGTTATCCATGACTCTGAAACTATAGTGGGGCCTTGACTTACGAGTGTCCTGACTAAAGAGTTTTTCGAGATACGAGCTGTCTCTCGCCCTATTTTTTGCTTTGAGTTGCGAGGTAAAATTCGGGTTACGAGCCAGCTTCAGTTTAGTTGGCGCAGCGAACGTCACAGTGAATGCCACAACATCAGCCCAGCATCACGTGTCTCACTCGTTCACTTTTTGATTTGACATACGAGTAATTTGAGTTACAAGCTCCGTCACGGAATGAATTAAACTCGTAAGTCAAGGCCCCACTGTATTTTGTTAGTTAGTTTATTTTGTTCATTAGATTCCATATGTGAGTGAGATCATGTGATATTTGTCTTTCTCTTACTGCCTGACTTCACTTAGCATAACAATCTCCAGGTCCATCCATGTTGTCATAAAAGGTAATACATCTTTTTTACAGCTGCATGGTATACCATTGTGTAAATGTACCACAGCTTTTTTATCCACTCATCTACTGATGAGCACGTTGGCTGTTTCCAGATCTTAGCTATTTTAATTAACACTACTGTGAACATAGGGGTGCATATATTCTTTCTGATTGGTGTTCTGGTATTCTTAGGATATATTTCAAGAAGTGAGATCAATGGGTCAAAAGGCAGTTTCATTTTTAATTTTTTGAGGAAACTCCATAATGTTTTCCACAGTAGCTGCACCAGTCTGCATGCCCACCAGCTGTATCCTAGGGTTCCCTTTTCTCCACATTCTCACCAGCACTTGTTTGTTGATTTATTGATGGTAGCCATTCTTGCAGGTGTGAGGTGATACCTCAATGTAGTTTTAATTTGTATCTCTCTGATAATTAGTGAAGTTGAGCATTTTTTCATATGTTATTTGGACATCTGTATTCCTCTTTGGGGAAGTGTTTATCCAGGTCTGTTGCCCATTTTTTAAAGGATTGTTTGTCTTGCTGGTGTTCAGTTGTGGTAAGTTCTTGAAATAATTTGGAAATTAACCTCTTATCAGATGTATAATTGCCAAATATGTTCTCCCATACAGTGGGTCCTCTTTTCATTTTGCTGATTTTTTTTCATACACAGAAACTTTTAGTTTGATGTAGTCCCATTTGTTTATTTTTTCCTTTCTTTCTCTTGCCTTAGGACATATATCATTAAAAATACTGGTATGTGAGATGTCTGAGATTTTATTGCCAATGTAGGATTTTTATGGGTTGGTGATTTACGTTTAAGTCTTTTATCCATTTTGAGTTTATTCTTCTTTATGGTGTAAGTTTGTGGTCTAATTTCATTTTTTTTACATGTACCTGATCAATTCTCCAAGCACCATTTACTGAAGAGAACAACTTTACTCTATTGTATTCTCTTGCCTTCATTGTCAAATATTAATTGACCATAATGGCATGGTTTGATTTCTGGGATCTCATTTCTGTTCCATTGATCTATATGCCTGCTCTTGTGCCAGAACCATGCTGTTTTGATTACAATAATTTTGTAGTATAGATTAATATTGTGATCTCTCCAACTTTGTTCTTCTTTCTCAAGATTGCTGAGGTTTTTCGGTGTGATTTTTAGTTCCATATAAATTTTTGGAATATTTGTTGTAGATCTGTGAAATATACTGTTGTTATTTTAATAGAGATTGCATAAAATCTATAAATTGTTTAGATAGTATGGGCATTTTAATTATATTAATTTTTCCACTCCATGAACAAGGTATATGTCTTTACTTATTGTATGTTCCTTAATTTCTTTCAATGTCCTATAGTTTTCCAAGTATAGGTCTTTTATTTTTAATTTAAATTCTTTATTGTTTAAAGTATTACATAAGTCTCCCTTTTCCCCATTGACCTCTCCCCAGCTGCCCCGACGCCCCAGCACATGTCCTCACCCCCCTACCCTCCCATTCATGCCCTCACCCCCTGGTGTCGGTGTCCATTGGATATGCTAATATGCATGCATACAAGTCCTTTGGTTGATTTTTTACCCCCTCACCCCCCGCCTTCCCTCATAGGTTAGAAAATCTGCTCGATGCTTATATGACTCTGGTTCTATTTTTGTTCATCAGTTTATGTTGTTCATTATATTCCACAAATGAGTGAGATCATGTGATATTTATCTTTCTCTGACTGGCTTATTTTGCTTAGCATAATGCTCTCCA
>NW_005370902.1:329115-332339 GCF_000412655.1 Myotis brandtii | reverse complement strand
ATGGGCACTTAGGCTGTTTCTAAATCTTAGCTATGGTGAATTGTGCTGCTATGAACATGGGGATGCATATATCCTGTCTGATTGGTGTTTTTGTTTTCTTTGGATATATTCCTAGAAGTGGGATTACTAGGTCAAGTGGAAGTTCCCTTTTTAATTTCTTTTTTCTTTATTGATTAAGGTATTACATATGTGTCCTTATTCCCCCTTTGCCCCCCACCACCCCACTCATGCCCTCACCACCCTGGTGTCTGTGTCCATTGGTTATGCTTATATGCATGCATACAAGTATTTTGGTTCATCTTTCCCCCTTACCCCCACACTCCACTACCTTCCCTCTGAGGTTTTTTTTTCCTTTATTAATTAAGGAATTACATGTGTCCTTATCCCCCCATTGCCCCCCATCCCCAATCATGCTCTCACCCCTAAGTTGTCTGTGCCCATTAGTTAGGCTTATATCCATGCATACAAGTCTTATGGTTGATCTCTCCCCCTCACACCAACCCTCCCCTACCTTCCCTCTGAGGTTTGACAGTCTGATCAATGCTTCTGTCTCTGGATCTGTTTTTGTTCATCAGTTTATGTTGTTCATTATATTCCACAAATGAGTGAGATCATGTGATATTTATCTTTCTCTGACTGGCTTATTTCACTTAGCATAATGCTCTCCAGTTCCATCCATGCTGTTGCAAATGGTAAAAATTCCTTCTTTTTTACCGCAGCGTAGTCTTCCATTGTGTAGATGTACCAGTTTTTTAATCCACTCATCTGCTGATGGGCATTTAGGCAGTTTCCAATCTTAGCTATGGTGAATTGTGCTGCTATGAACATAGGGGTGCATATATCCTTTCTGATTGGTGTTTTTGTTTTCTTGGGATATATTCCAGAAGTGGGATCACTGGGTCAAATGGGAGTTCCATTTTTAGTTTTTTGAGGAAAGTTCATACTGTCTTACACAGTGCTTGCACCAGTCTGCATTCCCAACAGCAGTGCACAAGGGTTCCTTTTTCTTCGCATCCTTGCCAGCACTGGTCATTTGTTAATTTGTTGATGATAACTATTCTGACAGGTGTGAGATGGTACCGCATTGTGGTTTTGATTTGCATCTCTCAGATTATTAGTGACCTTGAGCATGTTTTCATATGTCTCTTGGCAGTCCTTATGTACTTTTTTGAAAAATATCTATTTAAGTCTGTTGCCCATTTTTTTATTGGGTTGTTTATCTTCCTTTTGTCAAGTTGTATGAGTTCCCCGTAAATGTTGGAGATTAAACCTTTATTGGAGATAACATTGGCAAATATGTTCTCCCAAGCAATGACCTTTCTTGTTGTTTTGTTGATGGTTTCTTTCACTGTGCAGAAGCTTTTTATTTTGATGTAGTCCCATTTATTTCTTTATTTTTTTAATATAAAAGTGCAGATTTAATCATATTTAGTTTAAAAAATGGAACATATCTTACATAAGGGTTTTCTAAGTTAGAAATGTTATACATATCTGGCACTACAGAAGATACACAACTCTTCCACAGTTCATAGAAGAGTAGATGGACAATTTTGATAAAGGATTGAGGAACAATTGAAAAACAGTTTACAAATAAGAAGGGAGAAAATGCTTCAAGAGGCTCAGTCCTCAGAAATTGTCCTGGAATGCAGTTTCATTTGTATCAATGCCATGTTCCTTTTTCAATTTCTTGAACTCTACCACTTGGAAGAAGATGTGCTCAAGGATATGTTTGGCATCTTGTTGGTCCTTTGGTAGTTTATTGGTTACTCCAAGAATGTCACCACATTTCCTGACATAGAATTCCAGATCTTCTTCAGTACACTTATTGGTAATCTGAGCAAGCCGTGACTTCTCAGAGGAGAATGTCTCATCCAGCTCCAGTGGAGGAGGTGGCAATTCCCTGAAACTGGGAGGGAAAACCACTGGCTGACGGGCAGCGGTGTCTCAAACTGAGGTTGGATGGGCTGGAGAGGTTCATGTTTCACATTGAGCTGTTCATAGCCTTGATGACCTTGGAGAGGGAGGTGACATCCAGCTGGTAAATGGACAGGTCAAAGAGGGTGGTGAAGTCCCGTGGGTTCTCATCACCCTCTTGGAGACACACTCAAAGCATCTCTGACAGGGTGGCTGTGTCGGGCAGCATCATGTAGTCAGAAATCTCTGGATCCTCAGCATCAATCTGGTTAAGATGAATGTCTTCTGTTGTAAGCCATTGGAAAACAACATCCATGATTTTGCTATTTTCTTCTTTATCCAAATATTGGTCACTAAACATGTGACATGAGCCAAGCACTGCCAGCTTCCCACCTTGGTTCTTGGAGTGATAGAAAGCCAGAATGGGTCTGTTCAGTGGAAAACAGACAGAACCCATGGACAGAACAGCAACTGCTGGTTTCATGACACTCAGTGTGTCACCAAAAGGATATACAAAGGAGAGAACCTAGGCATTGTTTACACTGCTCTCCTCATCAATGATTCCAGGCACAGCTTTCCCTGCAGCTCGGCTGATCTCCTTATTCAAGACTCCATTGGAAACTAGAGTTTCTTTAGGATGGAAATACTTATAATATACATTTCTAACCACAGCATCATTATTAACCATGATTCCATATTCTTCCAGGAGAAAGTTAATATTGGTGTCAAATCTGGATTCCCCACCCTTTCCTATCATCACAAGGATATCTCCAATGCCATCAATGTATTTCATCAGGACCTCAAACTCAGCTGCAGTAAATTTTTCCCTTGGCCCAGCTGTAATCCACAGTTTCACACCAATTATATTCTCAGATGTGATTTCATCTTTTAAGCTCTGAATCTTCCAATTGCTCCGAAGTCTCTTCTGCATCGATTTATAGCCATTGTTGGTGATAAACACTTCCTTTTTGTATGCATTGAAAAGAATGGTGCTCCGAAGCTCTTTCTCCATGGTTACCTGAGGACTGGTGACCACCATCTTCACCTGATGCTGCCCAGCATCCCAATGCCAGTTATCCAAGGCCTCTTAGCAATGTGGGACTCTTTATTTTCTCTTTAGTTTCCATTGCCCTAGGAGCTGTATCAGTGAAGATATTGCTTCGGCATATATCTGAGATTTTGCTGCCTGTGGATTCCTCTAATATTTTTATGGTTTCTCGTCTTACCTTTAAGTCCTTTATCCATTTTGAGTTTGTTTTTGTGTATGGTGTAAGTTGGTGGTCTAGTTTCATTTTTTTGCATGTATCTGT
>NW_005370902.1:325403-328975 GCF_000412655.1 Myotis brandtii | reverse complement strand
GGTCTATATGTCTGCACTTGTGCCAGTACCAGGCTGTTTTGAGAACAGTGGCTTTGTAATACAGCTTGATATGTGGTATTGAGATCCCACCTACTTTGTTCTTCTTTCTCAGGATTGCTGCAGCTATTTGAGGTCTATTTTAATTCCAGATTAATTTTTGGAGCATTCATTCTAGGTCTGTGAAATGTGCTGTTGGTATTTTAATGGGGACTGCATTGGATATATATATGACTTTAGGTAGTATGGACATTTTGATGATGTTGATTCTACCAATCCATGAACACGGTATTTTCTTCCATCTGTTTATGTCTTCCTCTATCTCTTTTTTCAGTGTCCTGTAGATTTCCAGGTACAGGTATTTTACCTCCTTAGTTAAGTTCCTTCCTAGATACCTTTTTTTTTTTTTTGGTGTGATAGTAAGTGGGATTGTTTTTTAAATCCCTCTTCCTGTAAGTTCACTGTTGGTGTATATAAATGACAGAGATTTCTTGGCATTAATTTTGTATCCTGCTACATTGCCGAATTCATTTATTAATTCTAATTTTTTTATTTATTGTCTAAAGTTTTACTTATGTGTCCTTTTTCTTTGATTGATCCCCCCCCCTAGCCATTCCCACCCTGGGAAAGCCCCTCACTGCCAAATGTCTGTGTCCACTGGTTATACTTATATGCATGCATACAAGTCCTTTTGTTGCTCTCTAACCCCCCTTCCCCTGCCATTTGTCTTTGGATCTATTCTTGTTCATAAAATTAAATTGATCATTATATCCCACATATGAGTGAGGTCATGTGATATTTATCTTTCTCTGACTGGCTTATTTCGCTTATCATAATGCTCTCCAGGTCCATACATGCTTTTGCAAATGGTAAAAGTTTCTTCTTTTCTATACTGGCATAGTATTCCATTGTGTAGATATACCACAGTTTTTTGAAACACTCAACTGCTGATGGACACTAAGATTGTTTCCAAATCTTAGCTATTGTAAATTATGCTGCTATGAACATAGGGGTGCATATATCCTTTTTGATTGGTGTTTCTAGTTTCTTGGGATATAGTCCTAGAAGTGGGATTACTGGGTCAAATGGGAGTTCCATTTACAACTTTTTAAGGAAACTTCATACTGTCTTCCACAGTGGCTGCACCGGTCTGCATTCCCACCAGCAGTGCAGGAGTTTTCCTTTTTCTCCACATTCTTGCCAGCACTTGTCATTTTTTGATTTGTTAATGATAGCCATTCTGACAGGTGTGAGATGGTATCTCAATGTCATTTTGATTTGCATCTCTCAGATGATTAGTGACTTTGAGCATGTTTTCATATGTCTCTCAGACTTTTGCATGTCCTCTTTCAAATGTCTATTTAGGTCCTTTGCCCATTTTTTGATTGGATCATTTATCTTCCTTTTGTTAAGTTGTATGAGTTCTCTGTAAATTTTGAAGATTAAACCCTTATGTGAAATAGCATTGGCAAATATGTTTTCCCATGCAGTGGGCTTTCTTGTTGTTTTGTTCATGGTTTCTTTTTGCTGTGCAGAAGCTTTTTATTTTGATGTAGTCACATTTGTTTATTTTCTCCTTAGTCTCCATTGCCGTAGAAGCTGTGTCGGTAAAGATATTGCTATGACATATGTCTGCGATTTTGCTGCCTATGGAATCGTGTAGGATTTTAATGGTTTCCTGTCTTACATTTAAGTCCTTTAACCATTTTGAGCTGGTTTTGTTGTGTGTGTGTGTGTGTGGGGGGGGTGTATGGTGTAAGTTGTTGATCTAGTTTCATTTTTTGCATGTATCTGACCAAATTTCCCAGCGCCTTTTATTGAAGAGACTGTCTTGACTCCATTGTATGCTCTTGCCTCCTTTGTCAAATATTAATTGAGCATAATGGCTTGGGTCAATTTCTGGTTTCTCTGTACCATTCCATTGGTCTATATGTTTGTACTTGTGCCAGTACCAGGCAGTTTTGAGAACCGTGGCTTGGTGATATAGTAGCTTGCTATCTGGTATTGTGATCCCTCCACCTTTGTTCTTCTTTCTCAGGATTGCTGTGGCTATTCCGGGTCTTTTTTTTTTTTTATTCCAGATGAATTTTTGGAGAGTTTGTTCTAGATCTTTGAAATATGCCGTTGGTATTTTAATGGGGAGTGCATTGAATCTATAGATTGCTATGGGTAGTAAGAACATTTTGATGATGTTGTTTCTACCAAACCATGAACATGGTATGTTCTTTCATCTGTTTATGTCTTCCTCTATCTCTTTTTTCAATGTCCTGTATTTTTTTGAGTACAAGCCTTTTACCTCCTTAGTGAAGTTTATTCCTAGGTATCTTAATTTTTTTGGTGCAATGGTAAATGGGATTCGTTTTTTTCTTTTCTCTTTCTGTGAATTTATTATCTATATATATAAAAGCCTAAGCGGCCATTATGACCAAATGACCAGAACTAGTTGACCTGTTGCAATGATGCCCAGTGACCAGCAGGAGGCAGACACTCAACACAGGAGCTGCCCCTTGGTTTTAGTGCACTCCCACAGCCAACCTTCCGTGCCAGCCAACCTCCTGTTGTCCCTACCCACTGCGGCCAGCCAACCTCCCACGGTCCCTCCCCCGGGCTGGTCCCTCCCTCTGGCTAAGGCTCCAGGCACTGGAGAATCTGTGTCTGGGAATCCTGTAGGAGGAGAGTGATCCTGATGCTGATTAAGACAGAGTAGCATTTCGGAGGGTGTAGAAGGGGCAAGGCAGCAGCCTAATTGCAAAGACTTAAAGTACACACCACTACCATCTTACCTCTGCCACTACACCATGTGTGCCACTCACCCTTCTGCCCCCATCATCCACTTTTACCTTGGCCAGCACCTTTCCAGACTGCCAACTACTGATTGACTAGCATTCCTACGGTGGTGTGCTGCCATTGACCGAAGTCAGCTATCTATCATGCTTGGGGGTGGAGCCCCGAGAATATGTGTGCTTCAGGTAGGAGAGATGACCTGTCTGTCTGTCAGCAACTTTTACCCAGGGAGAGTGAGGTGGCCCTAGCACAGGCCGTGAAGTAGAGCTGTATTTCCACCGCAGAGCATAGCTGGTGTTCAGGCCATTTTGGGGCACTCTTTTGTGGTCTTTGCTTGCCGTTACCTCAGTACATCTACACAACTAGATCTGGGCCTGCTGGCTAAACTCCTGTGGTCCCTCCCCACAGCCGGCAGGCCCCGATCACCCATGCTCCCATGCATGAATTTGTTATGGGTTGACTCAGCGAAATAGACCACCGACTCAGAATTTAAATTTAGGTGCCTTTATTAAGCCGGCCGGCTGACCACAGTCCCAGCACCCCGCCGAAGCAAAAGGCTGAACTGTGGTGTAGACTGCAAAAGTGACAGCATATTTATTTGCAAAAACTACAAAGTTACAAAGCCTTGTTTACTCAATTTGTTCCCGACACAGTATCTATGTTTTCCGGGAACAGAGAGCACAGTATATTGAGGAGGGACCATGAGACCATATCTCAAGGCCTGACCTGATGTCAGTACCTTCCTATCTGTCTGTTCCAGGAACAGACAGCACAGCGCGCCCCGATATGCA
>NW_005370902.1:317612-319429 GCF_000412655.1 Myotis brandtii | reverse complement strand
TTCTCCACAGGTGTGGGGTATCTCGCTGAGTGCCCAGCAACAAGTGGGGGAGAGCCTCCTGCCTTGAATAGGGGGTCCCTCTCCTCCCTGCTGGGGGAGAGCCTCCTGCCCTAAACAAGGGGTCCCTCACCTCCCTGCCGGGAATCTCGCTGTGGGCCTCCAAATGTTATGGGTTGACTCAGCGAAATAGACCACCGACTCAGAATTTAAATTTAGGTGCCTTTATTAAGCCGGCCGGCTGACCACAGTCCCAGCACCCCGCCGAAGCAAAAGGCTGAACTGTGGTGTAGACTGCAAAAGTGACAGCATATTTATTTGCAAAAACTACAAAGTTACAAAGCCTTGTTTACGCAATTTGTTCCCGACACAGTATAGCATTATCACCTTCCTATCTATGTTTTCCGGGAACAGAGAGCACAGTATATTGAGGAGGGACCATGAGACCATATCTCAAGGCCTGACCTGATGTCAGTACCTTCCTATCTGTCTGTTCCAGGAACAGACAGCACAGCGCGCCCCGATATGCAGCCCAGTACAAATTTGTGCACCAGGTCTCTAGCTGGTTTATAAAAAGGCCGTAGCTTTCTGGGTGTTAATTTTGTATCCTGCTATATTGCCAAATTTATTTATTAGGTCTAGTAGTTTTTTTGATGGAGTCTTTGGGATTATCTATGTATAGTATCATGTCATATGCAAATAAGGACAGTTTTACTTCTTCTTTTCCAATTTTGATGCCTTTTATTTTTTTTCTGGTCTGATCGATTTGGCTAGCATTTCCAGTACTATATCGAACAGGTGTGGTGAAAGTGGGCATCCCTGTCTTGTTCCTGTTCTTAGGGAAAATGAGTTTACTTTTCACCCATTGAGTATCATGCTGGCGGTAGGTTTGTCATTGCTGTTTGCTCCACCCTGATGATTCCCAGAGATTCCCACCCCACCCAATTTACAACCCCCCCCAAGCTGTGCGCATCGGCTTTTGCATATGAATGGCCTGTCCTTTCTCTGCCTAAAACCTGTCAAACTTCAGCTGGGTCAGAGAGCCCTAGAGCTTCCAAAAGATGGCCGAAGGCCTGGCAGCAGCAGCCTGCCTTGCTTCACAGCTGGGTCTCGTCTGGGTACTTCCAAACCCCATACAAAAAGGAGGAATCTGCAGATGTCTCTGTAGCTCCTGCTGGGTGGCCTCAGACAGTGGCTAATCTTGCACCTCCTTGGAGATCCAAGAGCCAGGGTACCCAGTGGTCAGAGTGAGACCATACTGGATTATACTGGATTATAACTCTTTACTTCCATAAGAGACACACTCAAGGATCAGACACAGTGAGCACCAAAGCCCCACTGAAGCAAGTCCTGCCCCATAAAGGTATCTCCTGCACAACAGATCTTCCAGTGTAGACACTGCTGGTCATCACAGCCAATTGGCCTGGAGGTCAAATCCTCCCAGTGATACCAACAGCAATCAAGGCTTAACTACAACAAGACTGTGCATACAGCCCACAAAGGGGTGCACCAAGAGTGTCCACCTCAGGTGATTGGGGAGGCTGAGCCACTGGGTCTTTTAGGACACTTACCACACAAAACCACTCTATCAACTCAAAGAGACTTAGCAGCTACCCAGTACATAGAAACAAACACAAGGAAGCAGCCAAAATGTGGAGACAAAGAAACAAGTCACAAATGAAAGAAATGGATGAAAGCAAACTACTGGATATAGAGTTCAAAACCACGGTTATAAGGTTACTCAAGAATCTTCTAGAAACCTCTGAGAAATTTAGAGACCCTCAAGGATATGAAAAAGGACCAATCAGAAATTAAGCATA
>NW_005370902.1:302383-317220 GCF_000412655.1 Myotis brandtii | reverse complement strand
ATGAATAGCAAGAACCTACAACCAAGATTACTCTACCCAGCAAAGCTATCATTTAGAATTGAAGGTCAGATAAAGAGCTTCACAGACAAGAAAAAGCTAAAGGAGTTCATCACCACCAAACCAGTATTATATGAAATGCTGAAGGGTATTTTCTAAGAAGAGGAAAAAGAAGAAAAAGGTAAAGATAAAAAATTATGAACAACAAGGTGACAACAAATACATATCTATCAATAAGTGAGCCTAAAAATCAAATGAATAAAAAACCTGATGAACAGAACAGACTGGTGAATGTAATAGAATAAGGGGCATGGAAAGGAAGCAGACTGACAATGCTTGGGGTGGGGGAAGGGGTTGTGGGGGGTGTGGGAAGAGATTGGACAAAGAGCTTACACCTATGGACGAGGTCAGTGGGGGAAGGGGGAAGACCTGGAGTGGGGTGGGAACCAGATGGAGGGGAGCTATGGGAAGGAAAAAAGGAACATCTGTAGTAATCTGAAAAATAAAGATTTAAAATAAAAAAATAAATTAAAAAACAAACAAACAAAAAACATACATTTACCAAATACCCAGTAAAGAGGGTAGGGGCAGATTCTGTAGAGGCCAAGCTTATATACAGAAAGTAAGGTTAAGGAATTGGATGAATATGGGGAGGACCTCAGTTCAGTGTAGAGGAATTAAAAAGAGAATGAATGGATAAGAAGAAAGAGAAAGAGAAGAAAAAAATAATAAACATTTTAAAAAATTAATTAAAAATAGAATAAAATAAAAAATTAGAACAATGAAAAATACTGTAAAAATAAATAGAAAATAAAGAAACAAATGAAAAAAGAAAAATAAATAAAAAAGAGATAACAAAATAATCCTATCTAATAATAGACAAACATGGTAATTGACCATACCTTCGCTACGCCTCCCATTGGCTAATCAGCGAGATATACAAATTAACTGCCAACAAATATGGCGGTTAATTTGCATACATAGGCGTGAAGCGGCAGAGCGAAGATTGCAGGCGGCTCCGGCCAGAGTAGCGAAGGCTCTGAAGGTGGCTCGGGCTAGAGCAGCGAAGACTGAAGGTGGCTCTGGCCGGAGCTAAGACCTGGGTCCTGGGTGCTGGAGGAAAACCGGTGCCAGCAGCCAGGGGAAGGGAAGGCCTATTGCACGAATCTTTTTGTGTAACAGGCCTCTAGTAATAAAATAAAATAAAATAAAAATGAAAAAGTGAAGTGTTGTTTCTTTCTGCTGAGTTTTAATTCCCCATGAGGGCTAGTTTAAGATCCCACTCTTCTGTACTGTCTGCTGCTTCTCAGTTTCCTGTTGCTGGTACTGAATGGCCTCTCTTTAGGTCTCTCAGGGACTATTCATATATATATATATATATATTTGTATCCTTTGTTCCACTCAGAATGTAGTCTGGGTGTGGCTGTATTGGTTGCCTGGATACTGTAGGGCGGGGCTATCTCTTCAGGAGAAAATGGCTACCTAGGTCCAGCAGATCAGGTATGACTCCGTGCCAGACTGTGGCCACTTCTCCCCAACCCTCTCCTCTCCCCAGCCTCTCCCAAGACTCCACAAGTCCGCACCTCCACCTGCACCTCAGCCATGGGTGAGTGTTTGTATTTGAAAGGTCCTATGGACTAGGTTTAGCGAATAAAAGCAAAAACCAAAAAGAGGGGAAAGAGCAGTGCCATTGTGAGCCCCTCTCCCCCTGATGCAGCATGGCCTGGGCAGCTGTCCAGGATGCCCCCTCTGAGCTCAGTCTCTCATGGCTGTGGACTTAGATCTAGAATACCCTGCCACCAGCAGTCCTGTAGACCTCCTTTCCACAATCAGATGCTACATCTGTCCCAAGGGTGCGGCTTTCTTCTGACCCTCTGGGCTTGGAGATCTCACAGTTCTCTCCAGCCTAGATCCCTGATTTTATCATTCTCCAGGCATCCTCTGCCCTTCCCAGCTGCAAATTGCCTCGCCAGTTGTGCCTACTTCACCAGTTCTGGGTGGATGTTATTCGATTTAGTTGCTTGTTCTATCTGCTACAGGATAAGGCTCAGGACATGTCTGCCTAGTCTGCTGCCATTTTGTCTCCTTTCCCTCTGAGGTTTGATGATCTGATTGATGCTTCTCTGTCTCTGGATCTGATTTTGTTCATCAGATTATGTTGTTCATTATATTACACAAATGAGTGAGATCATGTGATATTTATCTTTCTCTGACTAACTTATCTTTCTCTGACTAACTTATTTCACTTAGCATAATGCTTTCCAGGTCCATCCATGTTGTTGCAAATGATAGGAGTTCCTTCCTTTTTACAGCAGCTTAGTATTCCATTGTGTAGATGTACCACAGTTTTTTTAATCCATTCATCTGCTGATGAGCACTTAGGCTGTTTCCAAATCTTAGCTATTATAAATTGTGCTTCTATGAACATAGGGGTGCATGTATCCTTTCTGGTTAATTTTTTGAGAAAACTCCATACTGTTTTCCACAGTGGGTGCACCAGTCTGCATTCCCACCAGCAGTGTAAGGAGGTTCCTTTTTTTACGCATCCTATCCAGCACTTGTCGTTTGTTGATAGTCATTCTGACAGGTGTGAGATGGTACCTCATTGTTGTTTTGATTTGCATCTCTCAGATGATTAGTGACTTTGAGCATGTTTTTATATGTCTCTTGGCTTTCTGAATGTCTTATTTAGAAAAGTGTCTATTTAGGTCCACATCAGTTTCTATAAGCACTCCAAAAGTTCTGTTCTTGACAAATAGGTTCTCCCATGCAGTGGGCTTTCTTGTTGTTTTGTTGATGGTTTCTTTCACTGTGCAGAAGCTTTTTATTTTGAAGTAGTCCCATTTGTTTATTTTCTCCTTAGTTTCCATTGCCCTAGGAGGTATATCAGTAAAGATATTGCTACAAAAAATATCTGCTATTTTGCTGCCTATGGCTTCTTTTAGGATTTTTTATGATTTCCCATCGTATGTTTAAGTCCTTTATCCATTTTGAGTTTATTTTTGTGTATGGTGTAAGTTGGTGGTCTAGTTTCATTTTTTGCATGTATCTGTCCAATTTTCCCAACACTATTTATTGAAGAGACTGTCTTGACTCCATTGTATGCTCTTGCCTCCTTTATCAAATAGTAATTGAGCATAATGTCTGGGGTTGATCTCTGGGTTCTCTGTCCTGTTCCATTAGTCTATATGTCTGTTCTTGTGCCAGTACCAGGAAGTTTGGACTAAGATCTGGTTCTTTGAAAGGATAAAAAAGATTGATGAACCTCTACCCAGGCTCACCAAGAAGCAAAGAGAGAAGACCCAAATAAACAAAATCAGAAATGAGGCAAAATAACAGACCCCAAAAATACAAATTATTATTTAAAAAATACTATGAACAACCCTACTCCTACAAACTAAACAACCTAGAGGAAATGGACATATTGGTAGAAAAATATGACCTTACAAAACGCAATCAAGAAGAATCAAAAAAATCTCAACAGGCTGATAACTAAGGAGGAAATTGAAGGAGTCATCAAAAAGCTTCCAGGAAACAAAAGCCCTGGGCTAGAGGGCTTCACAGGAGAGTTTTACCAAACATTCTAAGAACTAAAACCTATTCATCTCAGACTATTCCAAAAATTTCAAGAGGAAGGAAGACTTCTAAGCTCTTTCTATGAAGCCAGCATTACCCTAATCCCCAAACCAGATAAAGACAGTACAAAGAAAGAGAATTACAGGCCAATATCCCTGATGAACATAGATGCTACAATCCTCAACAAAATTCCAAATGACCAAGTGGTATTTATTCCAGGGATGCAATGCTGGTACAATATCTGCAAATCAATAAGTGTGATACAGCACATAAACCAATTGAGAGACAAAAATCACATAGTCATATCAATTTATGCAAAAAAAAGGCATTTGACAAAATCTAACACCCTTTCCTGATAAAAACTCTCAGCAAAGTGGGAATAGAGGGATCATACCTCAACATAATAAAAGCCTTATATGACAAACCTACAGCCAACATCACACTCAATGGGGAAAAAACTAAAACCATTTCCTCTAAGACCAGGAACAAGACAGGAATGCCCACTTTCATCACTCCTGTTCGACACAGTACTGGAAGTGCTATCCATAGTGATCAGGCAAGGAGAAGAAATAAAAGGCATCCAAATTGGAAAAGAAGAAGTAAAATTGTCATTATTCACAGATGACATAATATTGTACATAGAAAACCCTAAAGACTCCATCTAAAAACTACTAAAACTAGTAAATGAATTCAGCAATGTAGCAGGATACAAAATTAATGCCCAGAAGTTTATGGCTTTTTTATACACCAACTAGAGCCCCAGTGTATGAAATTTGTACACGGCAGGGGTGTATCCCTCAGCCTGGCCTGCACCCTCTCTCAATCCAGGACCCCTTGGGTAGGGTCCCTAGGCCTGGCCGGTGATCAGGGCCTATCAGGGATTTCTTCCCCCATCCCTGCCACTGGCACTGCTTGCCATCTGTGTGGCGCTGCCTCCTCCTCCCCCGCCATTGGTCACCTCCATCTGAGAGCGACATGTGTAGGGTGTGATCCCTGGGCTGGCCTGGGCCTCCCTCTATGGGGTGATCAATGGCCGGCTCCACACATTCACCACAGCGTCACTGGCAGGTTGCCTGGGCCTCCCTCTGTGGGGCGATTGATCACGGAGCCTCCAGCTCAATCGCCCCAATGAGGGAGGCCTTGCCCACCCACTGCAGTGTCATTGGCCAGGTAGCCTGGACCTCCCTCTTTGGGGCAATTAATCACGGAGCTTCACGATTGATTGCCCAGCTGAGGAAGGCTCTACCCACCTGGCTGGGGTCCTCAGTTGATCTCTGCACAGAGGGTGGCCTGAGTCTCCCTCTTTGCCTTTTTGGAGTGATTGCAGAGCCCCCCCCCCCATCGATCACCCCGCTGGCTGGTTGCCTGGGCCTCCTTCTGCAGAACGTGCAGGGCGATCATGGGGCAATGGCAGGGCCCCCCAATAAATCGCATCACACCCACCTTTCCTGGCCTGGTGCAAGTGCGTGTCATAGCATGGTTGTCTGGATGATTGTTCTGCTGTTCAGTTGATTTGCATATTATCCTTTTATTATTATAGATAATGAACTCACAGAAAGTGATACTGAAAAAATCCCATTACCATTGCAACAAATATTTAAGATACCTAGGAATAAATTTAACCAAGGAGGTAAAGGACCTGTACTCAGAAAATTACACGACACTGAAAAAAGAGATACAGAAAGATATAAACAAATGGAAAAAATATACTGTGTTCATGGATTGGTAGAATCAACATCATTAAAATCTCCATACTACCCAAAGCAATCTATAGATTCAATGTAATCCCCATTAAAATACCAATGGCATATTTCAAAGATCTAGAACAAACTCTACAAAAATTCATCTGGAATAAAAAAAAAAGACCCCAAATAGCTTCAGCAATCTTGAGAAAGAAGAACAAAGTTGGAAAGATCACAATACCAGATATCAAGCTATACTACAAAGCCACATAGGTCTTTTAACTCTTTGGTTAAATTTATTCCTAGGTACCTTATATTTTGTTGAAATAGTAATTTTTCTTGTTTTATTAGTTTCTCTTTCTGAGAGTTCATTATTAGTGTATAAAAATGCCATAGCTATCTGGATATTTATTTTGTATCCTGCAAATTTGCTAAATCCATTGATTAGATCTACTAGTTTTTGTGTGGAGTCTTTAGGGTTTTCTATATACAATACCATGTCATCTTCAAATAATAACATTTTTACTTTCTTTTTACAAATTTGGATGCCTTTTATTTCTTCTTTTCTGACCACTGTGGCTAGAGCTTCCAGTACTAAGTTGAATAAGAGTGGTGACAGCAGCATCCCTGTCCTGTTCCTGATCTTAAGGAACAATTTTAGTTGTAGCCCATTGAATATGATGTTGACTTTAGTTTTGTCATATAGTGCCTTTATTATATTGATGTATGATCCCTCTATTCCTACTTTGTTTAGAATTTTTATCACATTACTTTTGTTGAATGCTTTTTGTGTATCTATTGATATGATCATGCCATTGTTTTCATTCATTTTGTTTACTAGTATGTGATGTATCACATTTATTTATTTATGGATATTGAACAATATTCCCAGAATAAATCCCATTTGGTCCTAGTGTATGATCTTTTTAATGTATTGCTGGATCTCATTTGCTAATATTTTGTTGAGGATATTAGCATCTATGTTCATAGTAATATTGGCCTATAATTTTCATTTTGTGTGGTGACTTTATCTGGTTTTGGTGTTAGGATAATGTTATCCTCATAAAAAGGGCTCAGAAGTCTTTTTTCCTCTTGAAATTTTGGAATAGTGTGAAGAGGATGGATTTTTGTTCTTTGAATGTTTTGTTAAATAAGCCTGTGATGACATCCATTCCAGGAATTTTTATTTGCTGGGAGATTTTTTTTATGACTGTTTTAATTTCATTAGTTGCTATTCATTATTCTGGTTTTATGATTCTTTCTGATTGAGATTTGGAAGATTGCATGTTTCTAGGAATTTTTCCATTTCCTCAAGGTTGTCCAATTTGTTGGAAGATAGTTGTTCATATTATTTTCTTACAATCCTCTGTATTTCTTTGATGTCAGTTTTTATTTCTCTGCTTTCATTTCTGATTTTATTTATTTGGGTCCTCTCTCTTCTTTTATTAATAAACTAGTGGCCCAGCACATGAAATTCATGCACAGATAGGATCCCTAGGCCTGGCCTGCGATCAGGGCCAATCTTCCCCGGCTGCCAGCAGTGGGCCCAGACCCCTGCCGCTCCTGCTGCTGGTTGCCCTCTGTGTGTGGGATGAACTGCAGGGCCAGGGTCATAAGGGCCCTAGCAACACCCGCATCCACTGCCACCCACCCCGGTTCCCCATCAGGTGATTGGAGCTGGGGGGTGGGGGGGATGGACCAAGAGGTTAGCCATTCCCACCCGCTCACCGACCCCACCCCTCACCACCACTGGTCACCCTCTGTGTATGGAGCAACCAGCAAGGCAATCTGGGCCCCAGTACCGCCTGCA
Source organism: Myotis brandtii (assembly GCF_000412655.1). Classification (NCBI taxonomy): domain Eukaryota; kingdom Metazoa; phylum Chordata; class Mammalia; order Chiroptera; family Vespertilionidae; genus Myotis; species Myotis brandtii. The sequence continues at coordinate 310,155 of NW_005370902.1, read as the reverse complement.
TCAGTCACCACCCACCCACAGTTCCCAGTTCCCAATAGGGTGATCGGAGCCTGCCGGCCATGGGAAAGGAGCGTCTGCCCCCTGGTGGTTAGTACGCGCCATAGCCAACAGGTTGTTCTGCCTTCTGGTCGATTTGCAGATTACGCTTTTGTGTGTATAGATAACATTTTGTCAGATAACAGCATATAGAAAACTTTGAAGAGATCTTGTTGATCTGTTCAAAGAACCAGCTCTTGGTTTCATTGATCTGTATTGTGTGTGTGTGTGTGTTGTTGTTGTTGTTGTTGTTTTGTATCTATGTCATTTATTTCTGCTATGATCTATATTATTTCCTTCCTTCTACTTTCTCTGAGCTTTTCTTGGTGTTTTTCTAGTTCTTTTAGTTGTAGAGTTAGATTGTTTATTTGAGATTTTTCTTGTTTCTTGAGGTAAAGCAGTGAACTTCCCTCTCAGAACTGCTTTCACTGTATCTTGTAAATTTTGGTTTCTTGTGTGTTCATTTTAATTTAAAGTTCTTTTTTAAATTTCTTCCTTGATCTCATTGTGAACCCATTCATTGTTTAATATGATACTATTTAGCCTCCATGTATTTGAATGTCATTGAATTTTTTAAAATTGTAATTGATTTCTAGTATCATGCCATTTGGATCTTATAATATGCTTGATATTAGTTCAATCTTATTGAATTTGTTAAGACTTATTTTGTGTTTCTTTAACTTATTTGTAATGCTGTTTTGGTGGTTGTACTAGTAAACCCCTTTAGACTTTTTATTTATGGCAAGCTCTTTATTTCACATTCAATTTTGAAAAAGAGCCTTGTTGGATAGAGGAATCTTGACTTAAGATTATTGCTTTTTATTATTTTGAATACCTTATGACATTCCCATCTTGCATGTAGTATTTCTGCTAAAAAACTGACAGCCTTATGAAAACACACTTGTAATTATCTGTCTCTCTCATGCTGCCCTTAATATTCTCTCTCTGTCTTTTATCTTTGCCATTTTAATTATAATGTGTCTTGGTTTACGTCTCTGGGTTTATTTTGATTGGGAATATCTGTGCTTCTTGAATTTTTGTGACTTTTCTGTCACCAGATTAGGGTATTTTTCTGTCATTATTTCCTCACAGGTTCTCTATCTTTCGTTCACTTTATTTCCCTCTGGTATCCCTAAGATGTAGATATTGTTATGTCTTATGTCCCAATGTTCCTTTAAACTATATTCAAGCTTTTTTACTTTTTTCAATTTGCTCCTCTGATTGAATGATTCTTTGTATCTTGTCTTCTAATTTCTATTTTGATTCTTTGCTTTATCTAACCTACTTTTTATTCCTTCAAGTGCATTCTTTATTTCAGGTATGCTGTTCTTCATATTATTTCATCATTTCTATGTGTGTTTTTTTAATACGTTTTATTGATTTTTGACAGAGAAGAAGGGAGAGGGATAGAGAGTTAGAAACATCTATGAGAGAGAGAAACATCGATCAGCTGCCTCCTGCACACCCCCTACTGGGGATGTGCCCACAACCAAGGTACATGCCCTTGACAGGAATCAAACCTGGGACCCTTCAGTCCGTAGGCCGATGCTCTATTCACTGAGCCAAACCGGTTAGGGCTCTATGTTTTGTGTGTTTTTTTCATGCTGTTGAGTATTTTTTAATCCATTACTTTATACTCTGTCTCTGATAAATTGCTTGCCTCTGTTTCATTCAGCTCTTTCTCTTGAAATTATTTCTGTTCTTTCATTTGAGAACTGTTTCTTTGTTTCCTGCCTTTTGCTGTTTCTTTGTGTTTGTTTCTATGTATTGGATACAACTTCTATGACTCCCAGTTTTGGTGGGGTAGCCTTCTGTAGTGGGTGTCTTGTGGGGCTCAATGGTGTAGTTTCCTTGATCTTCTGATCTGGGTATTCTAGGAATGTACCATGTATGGGTTATTTGGTCCCTCCTATTGTAAATCGGTCTTAATTACTCTTGTCCCATTCATGGATTGGCTCAGCCCTAGGTCTGGTTAACTACAAGGCTCAATCCCATCCACATTGTGCCAATTGTTATACAGGTGCTGACAGAACAAAACAAAGCAAAACAAGATCAAACTGAAAACAAAACTAATAACAACAAAAAGAACAACAACAAAAAGAATTTTAAATAAAGAATACTATAAGACAAGAGATCAAAACAATTAAAGAAGAAACAAAGGGCAAAAAAATATGAAAGAAAATAAGAGAAAAGAAAAATAAGAATTAAAAAGAAAATTAAAATAATAAAGAAATAATAGTTACAAATAATAATGAATAAAGTAAAATATAGAATAGGGAAAGAGAAACAGAAAGAAAAATAAAAAGGAATAAGGAAAAGAAAAAGAGAAAAATAGAATAAGGAAAGGAAAGATAAATAAGATATATGAAAGAAAATAGAGACAAAATGAAGCAATTTTAAAAATGAAATATAAAAAACTAAAGAAAATATTTTAAAAACATATAAATACATGGAGCTTTCCTCTGCAGATTTTTGTGCCAGTTGCAATTACCCTTTGAATCTCCTATTTGTGGAGCTTGCTGGATTTTACCCTGATGTATCCCAATCTGGCTAATTAGTATGTCAGTCTGGAGCCTCCAGGGAGGTTCTCTGGTTCAAGCCAATGTCATTCATTGTCCCTTGCTGGCCCTCGGCAATCTGACTGAAACTGGGCTGGGCATAGTCCCAATTAGACCAGGGGCAGGGCCTCTGGAGCCCAGAGTCTGGGTCTGACTTGGGTCTCCAGTGTTGAATGTCCTTGCTTTGAGTTGCTCTGCCTTCCCCCACAGAACTGCACTTTGCAAGGGAATCTGGGACCTGGTCAAGGTGGTTTAAACATAATCACATTGTGTGTGGTACCCTAACCTGTAGGAGGGGGAGCCGGCCCTGCCTCTTCTTCCCAGGGCTGTGCTGGCTGCATTCACTGGAGATCTCCTCTGCTTCTCCATAATGCAGCTGAAGAGCCCAGACCACACTGGTCTGTCTCCCGGACAGAAGCCCACCCAGAGGAAACAGTCGCAATGCCTCAGCTCTGCCAGGTTCCAAGTAGGGGGAGATAAAAAAAAATCAGCCCCACTTTGCATCCTTTCTGTGTGGTCATCTTCTGCTGGGTGGGGCCTCTCAGGTTCCAACCAGACCAAGAGTCTGAATCCTCCTTGTTGTCAGACCGAGCACTATGAGTATAGATTTCTAGCCCAGTACCATTCCCCTTTGCCTTGGGTCTCAGAGGGACAGTAATGACCTGGCACAGTGGTTCTCAACCTTCCTAATGCCGCGACCCTTTAATACAGTTCCTCATGTTGTGGTGACCCCCAATTTCATTATTACCAATTGAACATAATTAAAGCATAGTGATTAATCACAAAAACAATATGTAATTATATATGTGTTTTCCGATGGTCTTAGGCGACCCCAAAGGGTCGCGACCCACAGGTTGAGAACCGCTGACCTAGCATGAAGGGAGCGGCACTGCCTGTGTGCTCAAGGTGGGGAAGACCAATCCTCTTTTCCAAGCCACACTGTCCAGCCCCCATCTATATCTATGTCCAAAATTATTTCAAGGAATAGAAGGCCCCTCAGAGTCACTGCTGGGTGTATTGATCAGACCCTCCACCAGCCCAAACTTTTCCATGTGGTCTCTCCTGCAGACACAGATTGGAGTGAACTTCCCAGGCTGGTGTTGTAACAAAGAAATTGCTCTGAGCCTGGGATGGTCAGGTCTGAGTCTCCCAGATGGACTAAATTCCCACTGATTCCCATCGCCTGATGCTACCTGGGCTCCCCTTCTCTTCCCTGTTGCTATGGGTTGGGGATAGCTGCATGGGGCTGAGACCCCATGCTCCTAAGGACAGGTGGTCTGCAGCCACAATATCCCTCTGGCTTCCCAGCCCACACATGCACGAGTTGGCTCACCTTCTTCCTGTCCCCTCTTATCCTTCCTCCATGGTCCGTGCTCTCAATATTTCAGATCAGCTACACTTCAACTGTTTTTCCAAGCTGATTGCTCTACAGTTTAGCCGCATGTCTGATCCAGTGTTGAAAGCCAGCAGAGTTTCCAGCTACTCCGCAGCCATCTTAGAATCTCTTTGTTTTTCCTAAGCTGTACAACCTCTTTTTTCAGTTTTTCTTTCTCCTATTTGTCTAGTAGATGATATAGAACATAATGCCCAGGAGGAATAGATAATCCTGTTAAACACTATAACCTCAAAAGGATATGTAGTCATCTTTTTACCTATCTCCAAATTTTGAAAAAATTTCTTAACATCTGAATATTAGAAATGATGATGTCTACATTCTGATTTGTTATAAGGTATATGAAAAGTGTACATAAAAATGTTTTACTTTTAAAAGCATAGGGTGGGCTTATTTTTTTATGCCAACAGAACTTTCCTACAGTCCTAACAAAGCTTCTGCTACAGTCAAAACTACCCATGGTCATCCCTTAAGCACACTATACACTTTTTCACTAGGATATGCTCTCTCTCCCACTTATGTTGCCTTAAATTGCCTTCCCTTCTCTCTTCTGCTTAACAGCTCTACCCAATAGAAAATGTTCTCAGATATTTCCATCCAAAAGAGAAAAAATTATCTGAATTTATATAATGTTTAGTTGTCAGTTCCAACGAGAAATGTAGTGTGCAGAAAAAAAATTCCTGGACCAGGTAGTTAAACATTTCATCATTTACTAGGTATGTAATCATGAATAAATTTACTGACCTCTTAAAACTTCCTCTATTCTCATTCTAAAATAAAGTAAGATCCATGCTACATCTTAAACATGATGCCAGGATAAAAAAAAATGTCATGTTTGTGAAATGTTTTGTTTATGGTAATTGATTATACTTAGGTAAAGAATTTGCTTTATTTCCACCAAGTTCAGCTATGATGATTTACATTCTGGTAATCCAAAAATGATTTCATGTATGTTTTTCTTATTGCCTCAATTCAAATAAAAGTATATTTGTTTTTTCCAGATGATAAAAGTACTTAAGAGCTTATTATAGAAAATGTTGAAAGTACATGCAAATAAAAAATGAAATATAAGTTTATGTCATAGCTGGAAAATAACCACTAAGCAAGAAATAACCCCTATTAACATTTTTATTTATTTTTTAATTTTTTTATTATTTTTTAACATTTTTATTTTATGCCATACTAGAGCACCAGTGCATGAATTCATGCATGGGTGGGGTCTGTCCGGCTGGCCTGCCCAATGGGGGTTTGATTCTGCAGCTCCATCCCCAGTAAGGGACATGCAGGAGGCAGCCAATCAATGATTCTCTCTCATCATTGATGTTTCTATCTCTTTCTCCCTCTCCCTTCCTCTCTGAAATCAATAAAAATATATATTAAAAAAATAAAATAGAACTTCAGACTTTAAAGATAATTTAGTGTTCTTTTCAAATTTTTTAAATTAAATTTATTGGATTGACTGGTTAATAAGGTTATTAATGAACTAAAGACTTTACATGTAACACTGAATCTTTCTTTTCCTCTTCCTTTCCATTTAGTTTGTTGCCCAGCCCAATTGTCAACAACTGCTTGCATCTCGCTGGTACGATGAGTTCCCAGGGTGGAGGAGAAGACACTGGGCAGTGAAGATGGCGACATGTTTCATAATAGGACTTCTTTTTCCAGTCTTCTCTGTATGCTACCTTATAGCTCCTAAAAGCCCTCTTGGACTATTTATAAGAAAACCATTTATCAAGTTTATCTGCCATACAGCATCCTACTTGACTTTTTTGTTTCTGCTGTTGCTTGCCTCTCAACACATCGACAGGTCTGATTTGAACAGACAAGGTCCACCACCAACCATCGTCGAGTGGATGATATTACCATGGGTCCTGGGTAAATGTGTTACTATAGAAAATATAACAATGTGATACTTCCATGAAATTTTGTTGCTCAGAAAAGAATATTAATCAAAGTGTAGGACATAAAGTATTTAAAACAGCTTCTCACCATCATAGCTCTAAGGCCTAATCCCCAAAGCTAAATAATTATTTTACAGCTGGGTTGACCTGCTCTTAAATACAGCCTATGAAATGTAACTTTAGGTTTTAGGATTCCATGTTTTAACGATTTAATGTCCCATGAATGTTTCTCTAGGGTTCTTTTGTTTGTTTGTTTGTTTTTCACTTGGTTCAGGAGCATTGTCATTATTGTTATTTTTTTAATTTTGTTTTATTGCTTAAAGTATTACAAAGAGTATTACATATGTCTCCTTTTTTTTCCCCCTTGACCTTTCCCTGACCTCCCCTACCCTCCAGTGTCTTGTGTCCATTGGTTATTACAAGTCCTTCGGTTGATCTCTTACTCCCCTCCCTTCTGCCCCCCAACCCTCTCTGGCCTTCCCACTGCAGTTTGACAATCAGTTTGAGGCAGCTCTGCCTCTGTATCTATTATTGTTCAAAAGTTTGTAATGGTCTTTATTATCCATGAATGAGTGAGATCATGTGGTATTTTTCCTTCATTGACTGGCTTGTTTCACTTAGCATAATGCTCTCCAGCTCCATCCATGCCGTTGCAAATTGTAAGAGTTCCTTCTTTTTTACAGCAGCATAGTATTCCATCGTGTAGATGTACCACAGTTTTCTAATCCATTCATCTACTGATGGGCACTTAGGCTGTTTCCAGATCTTAGCTATGGTGAATTGTGCTGCTATGAACATATGGGTGCATATATCCTTTCTGATTGGTGTTTTTGGTTTCTTGGGATATATTCCTAGAAGTGGGATCACAGGGTCAAATGGGAGTTCCATTTCCAGTTTTTTGAGGAAACTCCATACTGTCTTCCATAGTGGCTGCACCAGTCTGCATTCCCACCAGCAGTGCAGGAGTGTTCCTTTTTCTCCGCATCCTCTCCAGCACTTGTCGTTTGTTGATTTGTTGATGACAGCCATTCTGACAGGTGTGAGATGGTACCTCATTGTTCTCTAGGGTTTTGTTTGTATTTTTGTCTTTTAAAGCCTTTTAACATGTGTCATTGTCCATATATAAATAATTATTCTAATTTCCAAATAGATATGCCTTCTGCAGAATTAATAATTTTATACATAAAATAACTGTAAACATTCTTTAAAATCCATTTACATTTGTATTTGAAATTATATATTAAATCAAAATAATAATAAATTTAACAATAAGACATTCTTCAATTTCTATCTGTTCATTTTATGGAAAGAAAAATGTTTTGGATCTGGAGCAAATTATGGTAAGGTAGTAAACCTTAAAGTAGCTAGTAGAAACCCTGTTTTCCTTTCCTGTTGTTATTATAGAGATGGTAAAAATTTACAGTTTAATCATTCTTTCCTCTATCCCACTGTGGTTTTCTGAGAAATCACATTTTCTCTATTTTGCTAATTTTAAACCTCTCTGGTATCATATCAATATTGTTATTTATTTATTAGAAAATATGAGACAACTTTCATGATTTACAATCTCAGAAGTTCAGTTTGGATTAACTGCTGCCAGGATTGTAAAATGAGGAAAAAGCAGTGGGTGTACAGGACAGAGCAGTGTCTGAATATGAGATAAATACACTTTTCAATTTTGAAGATTATAAATACTCTCAGTACATAAGCCCTGGTCAGGTGTCTCAGTTGATTAGAGTGTCATCCTGTACACCAAAAGCTTTAATTCATGGACAGGGCACATACCTAGGTAGTGGGTTTGATCCCAAGTGTCTCTCTTATATTGATATTTCTTTCTCTCTATCTCATTCTCTCTCACAATATCCCTTTTTCCTCTCTCTGCAA